>NW_028270189.1:6721703-7321703 GCF_037043375.1 Chiloscyllium plagiosum | reverse complement strand
ATGAGTTTGGGTTTGTGAGCGAAAGCTGGTTGGTCCAGACAGTATCTTGATTGTTGTGAACAGCTGAAGAGATACGTTGTTTGAAGTAATCTGTCAATCTTTCAGAGTCATGTCCTTCGTCCCCAGCATCACACAAACAATGACATTCACACATAACATTAGTGACCTAAGAGATACAGAAGCCATTAATAATTTGCTCTTGAGTGCAGGGAGGAAAGGGTCGTCAGGCAGGGAGGAAAGGGTCGTGTGAGGGAACCGTGGTTTAATAAGGAATTGGAATCCCTTGTTAAAGGGAGGAGGGCGGCCTATGTAAAGATGAGGCATGATGGTTCAATTAGGGCGATTGAGAGTTATAAGGTAGCCAGGAAGGATCTGAAGAGAGAGCTAAGAGCAGCAAGGAGGGGACATGAAAAGTCCTTAGTTGGTCCGAATACGGAAAACCCAAAGGCTTTCTATATGTATGTCAGGAATAAAAGAATAAAAGGTAGGAATAGGTCCAGTCAAGCATAGTAGTGGGAAGTTGCGTGTGGGGGCTGAAGAGATTGGGAAGACACTGAATGAATACTTTTTGTCAGTATTCACTCAGGAACAGGACATTGTTGCCGATGTGAATACTGAGTCACAATTAATTAGAACGGATGGCTCTGAGGTACGTAGGGAAGAGGTGTTGGAAATTCTAGAAGGGATGAAAATGGATAAGTCCCCTGGGCCTGATGGCATTTATCCTAGGATTCTCTGGGAAGCAAGGGAGGAGATTGCAGAGCCATTGGCCTTGATTTTTATGTCCTCGTTGTCTACAGGAATAGTGCCAGAAGACTGGAGGATAGCAAATGTGGTTCCCTTGTTCAAGAAGGGGAGTAGGGATAACCCGAGTAACTATAGGCCGATGAGTCTCACTTCTGTTGTGGGCAAAATCTTAGAGAGAATTGTAAGGGATAGGATTTATGAACATCTGGATAGGAATAATGTGATCAAGGATAGTCAGCATGGTTTTGTGGAGGGCAGGTCGTGCCTCACAAACCTTATTGAATTATTTGAGAAGGTGACTAAGGAGGTGGATGAGGGTAAAGCGGTAGATGTGGTGAATATGGATTTTAGTAAGGCATTTGATAAGGTTCCCCATGGTAGGCCACTGCAAAAAATACGGAGGTATGGCATTGAGGGTGAGTTGGAGGTTTGGATTAGGAATTGGCTGGCTGGAAGAATACAGGGGGGAGTAGTTGATGGTAAAAGTTCATCTTGGAGTGCGGTTACTAGCGGTGTTCTGCAAGGATCTGTTTTGGGACCATTGCTGTTTGTCATTTTTATAAATGACCTGGAGGAGGGGTTAGAAGGTTGGGTGAGCAAGTTTGCAGTGATACGAAGGTCGGTGGAGTTGTTGAAATGAGGAAGGATGTGGCAGGTTACAGCGGGATATAGATAAGCTGCAGAGCTGGGCAGAAAGGTGGCAAATGGAGTTCAATGTATGTAAGTGTGAGGTGATTGACTTTGGTAAGAGTAACAAGAAGATGGCGTACTGGGCAAATGGTCGGATGCTTGGTAGTGTGGATGAGCAGAGGGATCTTGATGTCCATGTACACAGATCTCTGAAGGTTGCCACCCAGATAAATAGTGCTGTGAAGAATGCATATGGCGTACTGGCTTTTATCGGTAGAGGAATTGAGTTCCGGAGTCCTGAGGTCATGTCGCAGTTGTATAAGACTCTGGTGCGGCTGCATCTGGAGTATTGTGTGCAGTTCTGGTCGCCATACTATAGGAAGGATGTGGAGGCACTGGAACGGGTGCAGAGGAGGTTTACCAGGATGTTGCCTGGTATGGTAGGAAGATCGTATGAGGAAAGGCTGAGGCACTTGGGGCTGTTTTCATTGGAGAAAAGAAGGTTTAGGGGTGACTTGATAGAGGTGTACAAGATGATTAAGGGTTTAGATAGGGTTAACCATGAGAACCTTTTTCCATGTATGGAGTCAGCTATTACGAGGGGGCATAGCTTTAAATTGGTTGTTGGTATAGGACAGACGTTAGGGGTAGATTCTTTACTCAGCGAGTCGTGAGTTCATGGAATGCCCTGCCAGTAGCAGTGGTGGCCTCTCCCTCTTTATGGGAATTTAAACGGGCATTGGATAGGCATATGGAGGATAGTGGGATAGTGTAGGTTAGGTGGGCTTGGATCGGCGCAACATCGAGGGCCAAAGGGCCTGTACTGCGCTGTATTTTTCTATGTTCTATGTTCTATGCAGTAACAAGAGTCATCATTTCAAAGCCACCATTGTGATTTTGTGCATTGATTTCATCATAGTGTAGTCGTCAAAAGGTGATCTGAATAATTGGGTGAATTTTGTTCTTGTTGGACAATCACAGGATGTCGGATCTTCCTTAAAGGGACTGTTCTATTAATGATGAGAATAATGATGAAAACATTTACACAGAAATGTCTATTTTGAAACACACACAAGGACTTTGGGCTGGGGTCATACTGGCCGTCAATGTAGCTGCATAATTCTGTTTGTATACTAACGTGTTGGAGCTGGCATACACTGGATATGGTTTATGAGGGATTCAATGTAAGATGCCATTTGTTTCACGAGTTCATAACGTTTATCACACCTTCATTGAGGATCGGGTCCAAGGTGCAGAATTACAGAGTTTCTGTGGCACACTAGAAGAGACAAAATTGGAAGATATGCTTGTGGTCACGTGATTTTTAATTTTGAGATTTTGGACCAGCACCGAGCACTGTGCTAATCTATTGGCCACAAATTTTCCTGTTGTTCAAGTATGTCTCCAATTGCTCTGTTGTGATGAATTGTGTGAATAACTATCCAACTCTAGTTTGGAAGCTCTATGGACAGATTTTGGAGATGACCAGTGTTTTGGAGGTCGTCATGAAGCTTTGTATCTGAGTTCAGTTTCTTTCCAGTCATTTTCAACATATTTGCTGAATGTAATGTGGTGTGTTCACTGATCTGAATCAGCTGTTTATTAGAGTCACTGGCCCATTATTAGTTAGGTATGTACTCCAGTAATTTATTTATTATTAATCTCAATTGTTTTCAATTGAAAAACAATGTTGTTTTTTTTTATTTTAAAGGATGTAATAAAGTGATGTTAACTCCTTGCTGAACAAAATGTACAAAAAAGTAGAAGCGTCCTGCAATTTATTTAGCACAAGTTAAAAAAGACAGACGTTGTCTGTAAAACAGTATTCTGTGAACAGGACTATGTCACAAGCAACATCACGATCCTCTCTGGTAGGGTATGTCCCACTGCCAGGCAGAGGGTGGCATCTCCTTGTTATATTAAATATAGTGTTCAGCATTGATGCTGGATCCTATTAATGCTAGAATGCTATGCGGCAGGTTATGAGGGTGTCAATAAAAGGAAAACATGTAATTGACCTCATCACCACCAACCTGACTGGGGCACATACACCTCTCCATTTAAAATATTGGTAAGAGTGGCCACTGACATTCCTTGTGGGGAAGCAGGGCCATCTGCCCATTGTGTAACTCCACTATATAATGTAGTAACCTGTGTAATGGAAGGGACAGACTTTAAACATATCGAACAACTAACAATGAGGTGGAGTGGGCCACCGTCAGCAGCAGAGTTATACTCTACAGAACTCATGCAGTCTGCAAACTCATGGCCCGACACAGTAACCATCAAGCCAGGATTCCAGCCTGGTACAATGAAGAGTGCAAAAGGCCATGGCAAAAGGAGCACCAAGCAGACATTTGTACGAGGGGACAACCTGGAGAAGCTCTTGTTGCCATCAACTACAAAACAGAGCGACTTGCATGCTAAACAGCAGAAGCAGCAAGTGACAGACAGAGCTCAGTGATCACAAAATCAATATATACCAGTACGGTCCTGCCACATGTAGTCATCAAAGATAATGGACAATGAAAGAGACCATTGGAGAAGTAGGCAGCTGCTCTCCAACAATGAAATCCCCAGTTATGGGGGACACACACATTAGGGAGGAAAAAAGCTGCTGCATTTCTAAGAATCTTCAGCCAGAAGATCTCAGTTGATGAGCCACTTCGGCCTCCTTCAGTACGTGCCAGCATTGCAAACCCCAATCTTCAGAAAATTTGATTCACTCCACACAATGTCAAGAAATGGCTGGAGTTACTGGAAACTGCGATGTAACTCCAGAGATTGCCACAACACTGGCCAAGCCTTTCTGTCCCAGAAATAAAAGCTCTAATCTACCTACAATGTGATAAATTGCCCAAGTATGTCCTATAAACAAAAAAAAGCAAGGCAATTTCATTGCAGCTAGGCCCTAATCCATCGGTGCACAGTCTACTACGTAAATGTGAAGGAAGGTGTCAGCAATCATGTGATAAGTCGGCAATAATCTTCCCAATGTCATTCAGTTAGTGTCCCGTTAGGCTCATGACCAAATTGCAAGCTTATTTCAAAGTAGTGGAATTCCAAAAGTGCAGAGAGAGAAATTATTAACAGTGTGTGACAATAGGGGACTGAATTATTGTTCGTCGGAATCCGTTCCAGTACTCTTCTGTTTAGAAGTACGATCAGGAAAGTAAATGATTGTTTTCAGTGTCCATATTTTGAACTCCAGAATAACTCAGCAGCTATTCCTCAGGAAAGAGAGTGCCCGAGGCTTAACCATTTCCAGCTGCTGCATTGACCTACTCTCTACCATGACATCAAACGCGGGAATATTCACTGATTATACCATTCCTGAAACAGCTCATGTTCAATTCCAATAAGACCTGAAAAACATCCAGGTTTAGTCTGACAAATTACAAGTTTGTCTGACACACAAGTATTCGACAAATAAAACAGAATGGAATCAAACTTTGATTTTTCTAAAGTTTTCTTTAGAATTACCAACAATGTGTACCCGACACAGTGTTTATCAGCATCCTGGTTTGTAATCATTGACCAGAAATTGCCCTGGGCTAGCTACATAGATAACGCTGTCTTCAACAGCAGGTCAAAAGTTAGCAATTCTGCCGTGAGTACCTCACTTTCTGACTCCCCAAAACCTCTGATAGATTACGTCCAATAACCCAGGCTATGAACAGCTCATTGACAGGTGTCTCTTTGACGAACCTCCATTCCCTCCACCAGTGATGCTTAACAGTAGCAGTATATAACTTCGACAGAGATTCACTGCTCCAAGGCTTATTAGGATGCAACTTTTAAACCCACTGCCAACTTGAAGAACAAAATCAAGTTAGGTCCTCTGGAACATTAGCTATCTGCAAGCTTGCTCTTTCATACAATCTAATGTAATACGGTTTGTTCAAGATATTACAATTCTCAACGTCTCAGATCACAAAATCAGTCCAAATATAATAAGACTTGGAGAACAGTCAAGCTTTGGAAGAGAGAAAACAAGTAACAATCGTGCCTTACAAAGGTCAGACATTGACAATCATACCCCATTTCATCATTGCGATTCAACATCCAAAGACATCACTCGTGCTGAGTCAATCGACACTAACATTCCCAGTTTTATCGAAGGCCAGACAGCAGTTATGTTTAGATTATTTGATCAGAAGTTAGGAATCCTGTAGTTAGTAACGTTTCTCCTCTCTGCAAAGGCCTGTCCACTATCTCCGAGGTTCAAATCAGGAACATGATGGAATAATCTCCACGAGTTTGAATGAGGAAAGCTCCAACGGTACTCAATCAGTTTGACACAATTAAGTCGAAGCTGTATTTGAATGGTCTCCATCGACACTCCTTCCCTCCACCACCGACACTCAGAAGAAGGTCTGAGTACCATTGCACTCTTAAGACAGCAACATCCACACTCATTACCACTGTTATCTGGAAGTAAAAGGGCATTATTTACACAATACATAGAACATAGAACAGTACAGCACAGAACAGGCCCTTCAGCCCACGATGTTGTGCCGACCACTGATCCTCATGTATGCACCTTCAAATTTCTGTGACCATATGCATGTCCAGTAGTCGTCTCTAAAATGTCCCCAATGACCTTGCTTCCACAACTGCTGCTGGCAATGCATTCCATGCATTCACAACTCTCTGTGTAAAGAACCCGCCTCTGACATCCCCTCTATACTTTCCTCCAACCAGCTTAAAACTATGACCCCTCGTGTTAGTCATTTCTGCCCTGGGAAATAGTCTCTGGCTATCGACTCTATCTATGCCTCTCATTATCTTGTATACCTCAGTTAGGTCCCTTTTCCTCCTTCTGTGGGCGGCACGGTGGCACAGTGGTTAGCACTGCTGCCTCACAGCGCCAGAGACCCGGGTTCAATTTCCACAGGTGACTGACTGTGTGGAGTTTGCACGTTCTCCCGTGTCTGTGTGGGTTTCCTCCATGCTAAATTGCCCGTAGTGTTAGGTGAGGGGTAAAGGCAAGGGTATGGGTGGGTTACGCTTCAGTGGGTCGGTGTGGACGTGTTGGGCCGAAGGGCCTGTTTCCACACTGTAATGTAATGTAATGTAATCTAATCTAATCTCCTTTTCTCCAATGAAAAATATCCGAGCTCAGTCAACCTCTCTTCATAAGATAAGCCCTCCAGTCCAGGCATCATCCTGGTTATCCTCCTCTGAACCCTCTCCAAAGCATCCACATCTTTCCTATAATAGGGCGACCAGAACTGGACGCAGTATTCCAAGTGCGGTTTAACGAAAGTTTTATAGAGCTGCAACAAGTTCTCACGACTCTTAAACTCAGTACCCCTGTTAATGAAAGCCAAAACACCATATGCTTTCTTAACAACCCTGTCCACTTGGGTGGCCATTTTAAGGGATCTATGTACCTGCACACCAAGATCCTTCTGTTCCTCCACACTGCCAGGAATCCTATATTTAATCCTGTACTCAGCTTTCAAATTTGACCTTCCAAAATGCATCACCTCGCATTTATCCAGGTTGAAATCCATCTGCCACCTCTCAGCCCATCTCTGCATCCTGTCAATGTCCCGCTGCAGTCTATAACAGCCCTCTATACTGTCAACGACACCTCCAACCTTTGTGTCTTCTGCAAACTTGCTGATCCATCCTTCAATCCCCTCATCAAAGTCATTAATAAAAATGACAAACAGTAGAGGCCCAAGGACAGAGCCCTGTGGAACACCACTCACCACAGACTTCCAGGCAGAATATTTTCCTTCTGCTACCACTCGCTGTCTTCTGTTGGCCAGCCAATTATGTATCCAGACAGCTAAGTTACCCTGTATCACATTCCTCCTGACCTACTGAATGAGCCTACCATGGGGAACCTTATCAAATGCCTTGCTGAATTCCATATACACCACATCCACAGCTCGACCCTCATCAACGTTTCTCATCACATCCTCAAAGAACTCGATAAGGTTTGTGAGGCATGACCTGCCCCTCACAAATCCGTGTTGACTGCATTTATTCAAGCTTTGCTCTTCCAGATGGTCATAAATCCTATCCCTCAGAATCCTTTATAACACCTTGCAGACGACAGACGTGAGACTAACTGGGGTCTGTAATTGCTGGGGATTTCCCTATTTCCTTTCTTGAAGAGAGGAATTACGTTTGCCTCTCTCCAGCCCTCAGGTACGACTCCAGTGGAGAGCGAGGATGCAAAGATCTTTGCAAGTGGCAAAGCAATTGCATTTCTCATTTCCCAAATCAGCCGAGGACAAATCTGGTCCGGAACTGGCGACTTGTCAATCTTAATGTTTGACAAAATTTTCAGCACACCAGCTTCTTCTATCTCTATCCATTCCAGCATGCACACCTGCCTCTGACAGTGCTGCCTCTGACAGCTCCCTCTGACAGTGCAGCACTCCCTTAGTACTGACCCTCTGATAATGCGGAGCTCCCTCAGGACTGACCCTCTGACAGTGCAGCGTTCCCTCAGTACTGACCCTCTGACAGTGCAGGACTCCCTCAGTAGTGACACTCTGACAGTGCAGCACTCCATCGGAACTGACCCTCTGACAGTGCAGCTTTCCCTCAGTACTGACACTCTGACAATGCAGCTTTCCCTCAGTACTGACACTCTGACAGTGCAGCACTCGTTCAGAACTGACCCTCTGACAGTGCAGCACTCCCCAGTACTGACGCTCTGACAGTGCAGGACTCCCTCAGTACTGACCCTCTGACAGTGCAGGACTCCCTCAGTACTGACCCTCTGACAGTGCAGCACTCGCTCAGAACTGACCCTCTGACAGTGCAGCACTCCCTAGTACTGAACCTCTGACAGTGCAGCACTCCCTCAGTACTGACCCTCTGACAGTGCAGCACTCCCTCAGTACTGACCCTCTGACAGTGCAGCACTCCCTCAGTACTGACCCTCTCACAGTGCAGCACTCCCTCAGTACTGACTCTCTGACAGTGCAGCACTCCCTCAGTACTGACCATCTCACAGTGCGGCGCTCCCTCAGTACAGACCTTCTGACAGTGCAGCACTCCATCAGTACTGACCCTCTGACAGTGCAGCACTCCCTCAGTACTGACCCTCTGACAGTGCAGCTTTCCCTCAGTACTGACCCTCTGACAGTGCAGCACTCCCTCAGTACTGACCCTCTGACAGTGCAGCTTTCACTCAGTACTGACCCTCTGACAGTGCAGCACTCCCTCAGTACTGACCCCCTCACAGTGCAGCACTCCCTCAGTACTGACCCTCTAACAGTGCAGCACTCCCTCAGTACTGAACCTCTGACAGTGCAGCTTTCCCTCATTACTGACCCTCTGACAGTGCAGCACTCCATCATTACTGACCCTCTGATAGTGCAGTGTTTCCTCAGTACTGACCCTCTGACAGTGCAGCACTCCCTCAGTACTGACCCTCTGACAGTGCAGCATTCCCTCAGTACTGACCCTCTGATAGTGCAGCTTTCCCTCAGTACTGACCCTCTGACAGTGCAGCTTTCCCTCAGTACTGACTCTCTGACAGTGCAGCTTTCCCTCAGTACTGACCCTCTGACAGTGCAGCACTCCCTCTGTACTGACTCTCTGACAGTGCGGCACTCCATTGGAACTGACCCTCTGACAGTGCAACACTCCCTCAGTTTTAACCCTCTGACAGTGCAGCACTCCCTCAGTACTGACCCTCTGACAGTGCAGCGCTTCCTCAGTACTGACCCTCTGATAGTATCCGCTCCCTCAGTACTGAACCTCTGACAGTGCAGCACTCCCTCAGTACTGACCCTCTGACAGTGCAGTACTCCATCAGTACTGACTCACTAACAGTGCAGCTTTCCCTTAGTACTGACCCTCTGATAGTTCGGAGCTCCCTCAGTACTGACCCTCTGACAGTGCAGGACTCCCTCAGTAGTGACACTCTGACAGTGCAGCACTCTATCGGAACTGACCCTCTGACAGTGCAGCTTTCCCTCAGTACTGACACTCTGACAATGCAGCTTTCCCTCAGTACTGACCCTCTGACAGTGCAGAACTCCCTCAGTACTGACACTCTGACAGTGCAGCACTCCCTCAGTACTGACCCTCTGACAGTGCAGCATTCCCTCAGTACTGACCCTCTGATAGTGCAGCTTTCCCTCAGTACTGACCCTCTGACAGTGCAGCTTTCCCTCAGTACTGACTCTCTGACAGTGCAGCTTTCCCTCAGTACTGACCCTCTGACAGTGCAGCACTCCCTCTGTACTGACTCTCTGACAGTGCGGCACTCCATTGGAACTGACCCTCTGACAGTGCAACACTCCCTCAGTTTTAACCCTCTGACAGTGCAGCACTCCCTCAGTACTGACCCTCTGACAGTGCAGCGCTTCCTCAGTACTGACCCTCTGATAGTATCCGCTCCCTCAGTACTGAACCTCTGACAGTGCAGCACTCCCTCAGTACTGACCCTCTGACAGTGCAGTACTCCATCAGTACTGACTCACTAACAGTGCAGCTTTCCCTTAGTACTGACCCTCTGATAGTGCGGAGCTCCCTCAGTACTGACCCTCTGACAGTGCAGCGTTCCCTCAGTACTGACCCTCTGACAGTGCAGGACTCCCTCAGTAGTGACACTCTGACAGTGCAGCACTCTATCGGAACTGACCCTCTGACAGTGCAGCTTTCCCTCAGTACTGACACTCTGACAATGCAGCTTTCCCTCAGTACTGACCCTCTGACAGTGCAGAACTCCCTCAGTACTGACACTCTTACAGTGCAGCACTCGCTCAGAACTGACCCTCTGACAGTGCAGCACTCCCTAGTACTGAACCTCTGACAGTGCAGCACTCCCTCAGTACTGACCCTCTGACAGTGCAGCACTCCCTCAATACTGACCCTCTGACAGTGCAGCACTCCCTCAGTACTGACCCTCTCACAGTGCAGCACTCCCTCAGTACTGACTCTCTGACAGTGCAGCACTCCCTCAGTACTGACCCTCTCACAGTGCGGCGCTCCTTCAGTACAGACCTTCTGACAGTGCAGCACTCCATCAGTACTGACCCTCTGACAGTGCAGCACTCCCTCAGTACTGACCCTCTGACAGTGCAGCTTTCCCTCAGTACTGACCCTCTGACAGTGCAGCACTCCCTCAGTACTGACCCTCTGACAGTGCAGCTTTCACTCAGTACTGACCCTCTGACAGTGCAGCACTCCCTCAGTACTGACCCCCTCACAGTGCAGCACTCCCTCAGTACTGACCCTCTAACAGTGCAGCACTCCCTCAGTACTGAACCTCTGACAGTGCAGCTTTCCCTCATTACTGACCCTCTGACAGTGCAGCACTCCATCATTACTGACCCTCTGATAGTGCAGTGTTTCCTCAGTACTGACCCTCTGACAGTGCAGCACTCCCTCAGTACTGACCCTCTGACAGTGCAGCATTCCCTCAGTACTGACCCTCTGATAGTGCAGCTTTCCCTCAGTACTGACCCTCTGACAGTGCAGCTTTCCCTCAGTACTGACTCTCTGACAGTGCAGCTTTCCCTCAGTACTGACCCTCTGACAGTGCAGCACTCCTTCTGTACTGACTCTCTGACAGTGCGGCACTCCATTGGAACTGACCCTCTGACAGTGCAACACTCCCTCAGTTTTAACCCTCTGACAGTGCAGCACTCCCTCAGTACTGACCCTCTGACAGTGCAGCGCTTCCTCAGTACTGACCCTCTGATAGTATCCGCTCCCTCAGTACTGAACCTCTGACAGTGCAGCCCTCCCTCAGTACTGACCCTCTGACAGTGCAGTACTCCATCAGTACTGACTCTCTAAAAGTGCAGCTTTCCCTTAGTACTGACCCTCTGATAGTGCGGAGCTCCCTCAGTACTGACCCTCTGACAGTGCAGGACTCCCTCAGTAGTGACACTCTGACAGTGCAGCACTCTATCGGAACTGACCCTCTGACAGTGCAGCTTTCCCTCAGTACTGACACTCTGACAATGCTGCTTTCCCTCAGTACTGACCCTCTGACAGTGCAGAACTCCCTCAGTACTGACACTCTGACAGTGCAGCACTCGCTCAGAACTGACCCTCTGACAGTGCAGCACTCCCTAGTACTGAACCTCTGACAGTGCAGCACTCCCTCAGTACTGACCCTCTGACAGTGCAGCACTCCCTCAATACTGACCCTCTGACAGTGCAGCACTCCCTCAGTACTGACCCTCTCACAGTGCAGCACTCCCTCAGTACTGACTCTCTGACAGTGCAGCACTCCCTCAGTACTGACCCTCTCACAGTGCGGCGCTCCTTCAGTACAGACCTTCTGACAGTGCAGCACTCCATTAGTACTGACCCTCTGACAGTGCAGCACTCCCTCAGTACTGACCCTCTGACAGTGCAGCTTTCCCTCAGTACTGACCCTCTGACAGTGCAGCACTCCCTCAGTACTGACCCTCTGACAGTGCAGCTTTCACTCAGTACTGACCCTCTAACAGTGCAGCACTCCCTCAGTACTGACCCCCTCACAGTGCAGCACTCCCTCAGTACTGACCCTCTAACAGTGCAGCACTCCCTCAGTACTGAACCTCTGACAGTGCAGCTTTCCCTCATTACTGACCCTCTGACAGTGCAGCACTCCATCATTACTGACCCTCTGATAGTGCAGTGTTTCCTCAGTACTGACCCTCTGACAGTGCAGCACTCCCTCAGTACTGACCCTCTGACAGTGCAGCATTCCCTCAGTACTGACCCTCTGATAGTGCAGCTTTCCCTCAGTACTGACCCTCTGACAGTGCAGCTTTCCCTCAGTACTGACTCTCTGACAGTGCAGCTTTCCCTCAGTACTGACCCTCTGACAGTGCAGCACTCCCTCTGTACTGACTCTCTGACAGTGCGGCACTCCATTGGAACTGACCCTCTGACAGTGCAACACTCCCTCAGTTTTAACCCTCTGACAGTGCAGCACTCCCTCAGTACTGACCCTCTGACAGTGCAGCGCTTCCTCAGTACTGACCCTCTGATAGTATCCGCTCCCTCAGTACTGAACCTCTGACAGTGCAGCCCTCCCTCAGTACTGACCCTCTGACAGTGCAGTACTCCATCAGTACTGACTCTCTAAAAGTGCAGCTTTCCCTTAGTACTGACCCTCTGATAGTGCGGAGCTCCCTCAGTACTGACCCTCTGACAGTGCAGCGTTCCCTCAGTACTGACCCTCTGACAGTGCAGGACTCCCTCAGTAGTGACACTCTGACAGTGCAGCACTCCATCGGAACTGACCCTCTGACAGTGCAGCTTTCCCTCAGTACTGACCCTCTGACAGTGCAGAGCTCCCTCAGTACTGACACTCTGACAGTGCAGCACTCACTCAGAACTGACCCTCTGACAGTGCAGCACTCCCCAGTACTGACGCTCTGACAGTGCCGGACTCCCTCAGTACTGACCCTCTGACACTGCCGCACTCCCTCAGCACTGACCCTCTGACGGTGCAGCACTCGCTCAGAACTGACCCTCTGACAGTGCAGCACTCCCTAGTACTGAACCTCTGACAGTGCAGCACTCCCACAGTACTGACCCTCTGACAGTGCAGCACTCCCTCAGTACTGACCCTCTGACAGTGCAGCACTCCCTCAGTACTGACACTCTCACAGTGCAGCACTCCCTCAGTACTGACTCTCTGACAGTGCAGCAGTCCCTCAGTACTGACCCTCTCACAGTGCGCCCCTCCCCCAGTACAGACCTTCTGACAGTGCAGCACTCCCTCAGTACAGACCTTCTGACAGTGCAGCACTCCATCAGTACTGACCCTCTGACAGTGCAGCACTCCCTCAGTACTGACCCTCTGACAGTGCAGCTTTCCCTCAGTACTGACCCTCTGACAGAGCAGCACTCCCTCAGTACTGACCCTCTGACAGTGCAGCACTCCCTCTGTACTGACTCCCTCACAGTGCAGCACTCCCTCAGTACTGACCCTCAAACAGTGCAGCAGTCCCTCAGTACTGAACCTCTGACAGTGCAGCTTTCCCTCATTACTGACCCTCTGACAGTGCAGCACTCCATCAGTACTGACCCTCTGATAGTGCAGTGTTTCCTCAGTACTGACCGTCTGACAGTGCAGCACTCCCTCAGTACTGACCCTCTGACAGTCCAGCTTTCCCTCAGTACTGACTCTCTGACAGTGCAGCTTTCCGTCAGTACTGACCCTCTGACAGTGCAGCACTCCCTCTGTACTGACTCTATGACAGTGCGGCTCTCCATTGGAACTGACCCTCTGACAGTGCAACACTCCCTCAGTTTTAACTCTCTGACAGTGCAGCACTCCCTCAGTACTGACCCTCTGACAGTGCAGCGCTTCCTCAGTACTGACCCTCTGATAGTATCCGCTCCCTCAGTACTGAACCTCTGACAGTGCAGCACTCCCTCAGTACTGACCCTCTGACAGTGCAGTACTCCATCAGTACTGACTCTCTAACAGTGCAGCTTTCCCTCAGTACTGACCCTCTGACAGTGCGGCACTCCCTCAGTACTGACCCTCTGACAGTGCAGCACTCCCTCAGTACTGACTCTCTAACAGTGCAGCTTTCTCTCAGTACTGACCCTCTGACAGTGCAGCATTCCCTCAGTACTGACCCTCTGATAGTGCAGCTTTCCCTCAGTACTGACCCTCTGATAGTGCAGCTTTCCCTCAGTACTGACCCTCTGACAGTGCAGCACTCCCTCAGTACTGACCCTCTGATAGTGCAGCTTTCCCTCAGTACTGACTCTCTGACAGTGCAGCTTTCCCTCAGTACTGACCCTCTGACAGTGCAGCACTCCTTCTGTACTGACTCTCTGACAGTGCGGCACTCCATTGGAACTGACCCTCTGACAGTGCAACACTCCCTCAGTTTTAACCCTCTGACAGTGCAGCACTCCCTCAGTACTGACCCTCTGACAGTGCAGCGCTTCCTCAGTACTGACCCTCTGATAGTATCCGCTCCCTCAGTACTGAACCTCTGACAGTGCAGCACTCCCTCAGTACTGACTCTCTAACAGTGCAGCTTTCCCTTAGTACTGACCCTCTGATAGTGCGGAGCTCCCTCAGTACTGACCCTCTGACAGTGCAGCGTTCCCTCAGTACTGACCCTCTGACAGTGCAGGACTCCCTCAGTAGTGACACTCTGACAGTGCAGCACTCTATCGGAACTGACCCTCTGACAGTGCAGCTTTCCCTCAGTACTGACACTCTGACAATGCAGCTTTCCCTCAGTACTGACCCTCTGACAGTGCAGAACTCCCTCAGTACTGACACTCTGACAGTGCAGCACTTGCTCAGAACTGACCCTCTGACAGTGCAGCACTCCCTAGTACTGAACCTCTGACAGTGCAGCACTCCCTCAGTACTGACCCTCTGACAGTGCAGCACTCCCTCAGTACTGACCCTCTGACAGTGCAGCACTCCCTCAGTACTGACCCTCTCACAGTGCAGCACTCCCTCAGTACTGACCCTCTGACAGTGCAGCACTCCCTCAGTACTGACCCTCTCACAGTGCAGCACTCCCTCAGTACTGACTCTCTGACAGTGCAGCACTCCCTCAGTACTGACCCTCTCACAGTGCGGCGCTCCCTCAGTACAGACCTTCTGACAGTGCAGCACTCCATCAGTACTGACCCTCTGACAGTGCAGCACTCCCTCAGTACTGACCCTCTGACAGTGCAGCTTTCCCTCAGTACTGACCCTCTGACAGTGCAGCACTCCCTCAGTACTGACCCTCTGACAGTGCAGCTTTCACTCAGTACTGACCCTCTGACAGTGCAGCACTCCCTCAGTACTGACCCCCTCACAGTGCAGCACTCCCTCAGTACTGACCCTCTAACAATGCAGCACTCCCTCAGTACTGAACCTCTGACAGTGCAGCTTTCCCTCATTACTGACCCTCTGACAGTGCAGCACTCCATCAGTACTGACCTTCTGATATTGCAGTGTTTCCTCAGTACTGACCCTCTGACAGTGCAGCACTCCCTCAGTACTGACCCTCTGACAGTGCAGCATTCCCTCAGTACTGACCCTCTGATAGTGCAGCTTTCCCTCAGTACTGACCCTCTGACAGTGCAGCTTTCCCTCAGTACTGACTCTCTGACAGTGCAGCTTTCCGTCAGTACTGACCCTCTGACAGTGCAGCACTCCCTCTGTACTGACTCTCTGACAGTGCGGCTCTCCATTGGAACTGACCCTCTGACAGTGCAACACTCCCTCAGTTTTAACCCTCTGACAGTGCAGCACTCCCTCAGTATTGACCCTCTGACAGTGCAGCGCTTCCTCAGTACTGACCCTCTGATAGTATCCGCTCCCTCAGTACTGAACCTCTGACAGTGCAGCACTCCCTCAGTACTGACCCTCTGACAGTGCGGTACTCCATCAGTACTGACTCTCTAACAGTGCAGCTTTCCCTCAGTACTGACCCTCTGACAGTGCAGCACTCCCTCAGTACTGACCCTCTGACAGTGCAGCACTCCCTCAGTACTGACTCTCTAACAGTGCAGCTTTCTCTCAGTACTGACCCTCTGACAGTGCAGCACTCCATCGGAACTGACCCTCTTTTTTTCTATTCCTTATGGTCTTTTGGAAATTTGGAGACATGGCGTTTTTCTCTTCTGAGGAAGCATGAGAGAGATACACAAACCAAGCCCTGTCTGAAACTCACTGCAATGGTCCGTTGAGAATCATAGAATCTTAGAGATGCACAGCATCGAAACAGACCCTTCAGTTCAACCCCTCCATACCGACCTGATATCCTAACCTAATTTAGCTCCATTTGCTAGCACTTGGCCATATCCCTCGAAACCCTTCCTGTTCATATACCCATCCAGATGCCTGTGAAATGTAACAATTGTACCAGCCTCCAGCACTTCCTTGGGCAGTGACCTGCATACCATTGAATAAGTGTTCAAACATTCAGAGAGTCAACGCAATCTCAAATAAACACCAACGTACGAAATGCTGCCACTGACATTTTCAACCCATCCTTTAATACTCCGTTATGCTGATTTGAACAGAGGGAAAGAAACAGTCTTTGTGATGTTCCAGCGTGACCTTGTAGGAAAAGATATTTTCAAATTTGGTTTGTATGTGATGACCACACTCTCCAATCGTTACCTGGAAGGTGGCGGTGAGCTATATTCTCCTGCTGCAGTGCTTGGGTGTCCCACATTGACCTTAGGGAGGGAGCTCCAGGATTTTGATCTGAATCATGCAAAAAGCTGTCTTACTGTGGTGTCCCTTTAAAATGGAAAATTGCTGTTAGACCAGGAGGACACCAGAGCTGCTGTCTCCTCAGTGAGAGAGAGAGTGAGAGACCACTGGTGGGTCACGCACCTCTGGTGAGGGGCGAGGTTGAGAAGCTGGGATCTTCATAGTAACTTCAGACATGATAGAAATTGAGCCAACAACACAACCCAGCAAGTTATTGTAACTGACCCCCTTTAGGGCGTCGGAATTCAATCACATTAATACAGCGAGCCTGAGAATTCAACACTAAAATATACCTGTCGGTGTTGGAGACTTGAAACATAAATACACAGATTGCTGAAGAAGCTCGACATATCCTGCAGCATCTGTGAGGTAACAGAGAGGCAGACAGAGGCAGAGTTCATGTCTCAGTCCAGTGATTTCTGCGGGAAAGTTCCTTCAGAGCTGACCGTTTTGAGGAAGCGTCACTTAAAATGTGAATTGTTTCTCTTCAGGGATGCTGCCAGATTTGCTGAATTTGTCCAGCAATCTGTGCTCGGGTTTGCTCGAGAATTTGAACTAACTCAAATCATTCAGGTGTCACTGAGCAATTCAGTCCGTGTCCAATGCCCCGAGGCTGTTTTTTGTTGAAAGTTGACAAACAGGTTTCAGGCTTGGTTAGGTGTTGTATTCGGAGAGCGGAGTGCGTGATACAGGCACTTTACAAAGATCCATATCAATTTAACTTTATGATGTTAATTCAGAAGGAACAGCTCAGACATAACACTTGAATCATCAGCCAAGGTAAGTATATTAGTCATGACAGTCAAAGACTTGTTGCAAAGACTGTACAGAACTGACATTTAGTGACTATGTTTGTAGCTGAAAATGTGTTGCTGGAAAAGTGCAGCAGGTCAGGCAGTATCCAAGGAACAGGAGCCCTTCTTCAGGAATGACTGTTTGTACACAAAGATGTTTTGATGAATAAAGTCTCTTTTTGAAATTGATATAAATATTTTTTAGAGGGGTTCGAGCATCTTGAACTTGTGGAGGCATTGCCCCATCCCTAATCTTTCTGAAATAAACACTCGAAAAGTTAGATTCTCCCTGGAAATAAAATTTAAACGATCATCAATGGGGAGGAGATGGTGGGATTCTCACCGTGGCTCACTGGTTCGCACTATTGCCTTCCATTATCAAGCAAGCGGTTCCATCTCGGGCCTATACAGCGCTGTAATGTTCTATGTTGTATTAGTCTAGTGTCCATTATTAGCTGAGTGGTTCCATAAAGGACCTGTGCTGCACTGTAATGCTCTATTTTCTGAGTCTAACACGCCGAGTTAGCCGAACGGTTCCATTTCGGCCCTTACTGCGCTGTAATGTTCTCTGTTGTTTTAGTCTTGTGTCCATTATCAGCCGAGAGGTTGCATAAAGGGCCTGTAAGAGCTGACATTTTCTACGTTGTATTTGTCTGACTTCCTTTATCAGGCAAGCGGTTCCATAAAGTGCCTGTACTGCACTGTAATGTTCCATGTTCTATGAGTCTAACTGCCTTTATTAGCTGAGCGGTTCCATATAGGGCCTGCACTGCGTGGTTATGTTCTATATTGTGCCTGTCTGACTTCCTTTATCAGGCAAGCAGTTCCATAAAAGGCCTGTACTGTGCTGTAATGTTCTATGTTCTATGAGTCTAACACGCTGTGTTAGCCGAGCAGTTCCATAAAGTGCCTGTACTGCGTTGTAATGTTCTATGTTGTATCAGTTTAACTTTCATTATCAAGCGACCAGATCCATAAAGTGCCTGTACTGCGCTGTAGTGTTCTATGTTCTGGGTCTAACACGCTGTGTTAGCCGAGTGGTTCCATAAAGTGCCTGTACCGCGCTGTAGTGTTCAATGTTGTATTAGCCTAACTCCCAATATCCAGCGACCAGTTCCATAAAGTGCCTGTACTGCACTGTAATGTTCTATGTTACATGAGTCTAACTGCCTTTATTGGCCGAGCGTTTCCAGACACCTGTACTACACTGTAATGTTCTATTTTGTATTAGTCAATCATCCTGTATTAGAGGAACAGTTCCATAAAGGGCCTGTACTGTGCTGTAATGTTCTATGTTGTATTAGTCTCATGTCCGGTATTAGCCAAGCGGTTCCATGAATGGCCTGTACTGCGCTGTAATGCACCAAGTTCTATGCGATTAACTTCCTTTATTAGCCAAGCCGTTCCATAAAGAGCCTGTACTGCGCTATAATGTTCTATGAGTCTAACTACCTGTATTAGCCGAGCAGTTCCATATGCGGCATGTAATGTAATACTGCGCTGTAATGTTCTGTGTTTTATTAGTCAAAGATACTTATTTCGCCGAGCAGTTCCACGAAGGCCCTGTACTGTGCTGTAATGCTCCATGTTCTATGAATCTAACTACCTGTATTAGCCGAGCGGTTCCATATGCGGCATGTAATGTAATACTGCGCTGTAATGTTCTGTGTTTTATTAGTCAAACACACTTATTTAGCCGAGCAGTTCCACGAAGGCCCTGTACTGTGCTGTAATGCTCCATGTTCTGTAAGAGTAACTTCCTGTATTAGCCGAGCGGTTCCACGAAGAGCCTGTACTGCACTGTAATGTTCTATTTTCTGAGTCTAACACGCTTAGTTAGCCGAGCGGTTCCACCATAAAGGGCCTGTCCTGCACTGTAATGTTCCATGTTCTATGAGTCTAACTGCGTTTATTAGCCGAGCGGTTCCATAAAGGGCCTGTACTACACTGTAATGTCCTATGTTGTATTAGTCTAACTTCCATTGTCAAGCGACCGGTTCCATAAAGTGCCTGTACTGCGCTGTAATGTTCTATGTTCTATGAGTATAACTGCCTTTATTAGCCGAGTGGTTCCATAGACAGCCTGTACTGCACTGTAATGTTCTGTTTTGTATTAGTCAAACATCCTTTATTAGCCGAGCAGTTCCACAAAGGGCCTGTACAGCGCTGTAATGCTCCATGTTCTGTGAGTGTAACCTCCTGTATTTGCCGTGCGGTTCCATAAAGGGCCTGTGCTGCGCTGTAATGTTTTATGTTGTTTTAGTCTAGTGTCCATTATTAGCCGAGAGGTTGCATAAAGGGCCTGTACAGCGCTGTAATGTTTTATTTTCTTGTCATTATAGACCAGTATGGGACGAAGGTGCTGCCTTTATGCTGTTGGACTCGATGACTCTGTAATTCTGTGACATTTCCCTTCCCAGATAATAAATTAGATAAGGCACTGCACAGTGTCAAAGTGGTGGAGACAGGCCCTTTCATGGGTTTTTATGATGTACAATGAGTGATGATTTCATCTGGGAATCTGTTAGCACAAAAACTAGTTTTGCTACGCTGTATCACAGTGTCAAGGCCACACAGTGAGAGGATGGTGAGGACCATATTCAGGAAGGTCCCCACAAGTTGATCTTGGGGAACTGGAGGAACCCTAACATGTATCCTGACCAGTGAATGTCCCTGTGTCTAATATAGTAAACAGCAGTTCCCTTGTCTAATATAGAGAACAGCAGTCCCTGTGTATAATACAGAGAACAACAGTTCCCATGTCTAATACAGAGAACAGCAGTCCCTGTGTTTAATACAGAGAAGAGAAGACCCTGTGTATAATACAGAGTACAGCAGTTCCTATGTCTAACATAGAGAACAGCAGTCCCTGTGTAAAATAGAAAGAATAGCAGTTCCCATGTCTAATAAAGAGAACAGCAGTGCTGCGTATAATATAGAGCACAGCAGTCCCTATGTATACTATAGAGAAAAGCAATTCCCATGTCTAATATACAGAACAGCAGTTCCCATGACTAATATAGAGAACAGCTGTCCCTGTGTATAATATAGAGAACAGCAGTTCCCATGTCTAATGTAGAGAACAGCAGTCCCTGTGTATAATATAGAGAATAGCAGTTCCCATGTCTAATATACAGAACAGTTGTCCCTGTGTATAAAAAAGAGAACAGCTGTCCCTGAGTACAATATAGAGAACAGCAGTCCTTGTGTATAATATAGAGAACAGCAGTTCCCATGTCTAAAATACAGAACAATAGTCCCTGTGTATAATATAGAGAAGAGCAGACCCTGTGTATAATGTGGAGAACAGCAGTTCCCATGTCTAATATGGAGAACAGCAGTTCCAGTGTAAAATAAAGAGAAGAGCAGTTCCCATATCTAATATGGAGAACAGCAGTCCCTGCGTATAATATAGAGAACAGCAGTCCCTGTGTATAATATAGAGAAAAGCAGTTCCCATGTCTAACACAGAGAACAGCTGTCAATGTGTACAATATAGAGAACAGCAGTTCCTATGTCAAATATAAGAGAACAGCAGTTCCCATGTAAAATACAGCGAACAGCAGTTCACATGTCCAATATAGAGAACAGTTGTCCCTGCGTATAATATAGAGAACAGCAGTCGCTGTGTATACTATAAAGAACAGCAATTCCCATGTCTACCATAGAGAACAGCAGTTCACATGTGTAATACAGAGAACAGCTGTCCCTGCGTATAATATAGAGAACAACAGTCCCTGTGTATACTAAAGAGAAAAGCAATTCCCATGTCTAATGTAGACAACAGCAGTCCCTGTGTATAATATAGAGAACAGCAGTTCCCATGTCTAACGTAGAGAACAGCAGTCCGTGTGTCTCATATAGAGAACAGCAGTACCTTTGTACAATATAGAGAACAGCAGTCCCTATGTATAATATGGAGAACAGCAGTCCCTGTGTATAATATAGAGAACAGCAGTTCCCATGTCAAATATAGAGAAAAGCAGTCGCTGTGTTTAATATAGAGAAGAGCAGATCCTATGTATAACATAGGGAACAGCAGTCCCTGTGTCTAATATAGAGAAGAGCAGTTCCCATGTCTAACATAGAGAACAGCAGTCCCTGTGTATAATATAGAGAACAACAGTTCCCATGTCTAATATAGGGATCAGCAGTCCCATTGTATAATTTAGAGAACTGCAGTTCCTGTGTATAATATAGAGAACAGCAGTCCCTGTGTCTAACATGGAGTTCAGCGGTCCCTCTGCTTCATACAGAGAACAGCAGTTCCCATGTCTAATAGAGAGAACAGCAGAACCTGTGTATAATATAGAGAATAGCAGTTCCCATGTCTAATATAAGAGAACACCAGTACCTGTGTATAATAGAGAGAACAGCAATTCCCATGTCTAATATAAGAGAACACCAGTACCTGTGTATAATATAGAGAACAGCAGTTCCCATGTCTAATATAGAGAACAGCAGTCCCTGTGTATAATACAGAGAACAGCAGTTCCCATGTCTAATGTAGAGAACAGCAGTCCCTGTGTATAATATAGAGAACAGCAGTTCCCATGTGAAATATAGAGAACAGCAGTTCCTTTGTATAATATAGAGAACAGCAGTTCCCATGTCTAATATAGAGAACAGCAGTTCCCATGTCTAATATAGAGAACAGCAGTTCCCATTTGTTATATGGAATAGCTGTCCCTGTGTATAACATAGAGAACATCAGTTCCTATGACTAATATAGAGAACAGCAGTCCCAGTGTATAATATAGAGAACAGCCATTCCCATGTAAAATATAGAGAAAAGCAGTTCCTGTGCATAATTTCGAGAACAGCAGTCCCCATGACTAATATAGAGAACAGCAGTACCTGTGTATAATATAGAGAACAACAGTTTCCATGTAAAATATAGAGAACAGCAGTTCCTGTGCATAATATCGAGAACTGCAGTTCCCATGACTAATATAGAGAACAGCAGTCCCTGTGTATAACATAGAGAAAAGCAGTTCCCATGTCTAATATAGAGAACAGCTGTCAATGTGTACAATATAGAGAAGAGCAGTTCCTATGTCTAATATAAGAGAACAGCAGTCCCTGTGTATAATAGAGAAAACAGCAGTTCCTGTGTATCATATAGAAAACAGCAGTTCCCATGACTAATATAGAGAACAGCAGTCCCTGTGTATAATATAGAGAACAACAGTTCCCATGTCTAATATAGGGATCAGCAGTCCCATTGTATAATTTAGAGAACTGCAGTTCCTGTGTATAATATAGAGAACAGCAATTCCCATGTCTAAAATAGATAACAGCAGTCTCTGTGTATAGTATAATAACAGCAATTCCCATGTCTAAAATAGATAACAGCAGTCTCTGTGTATAGTATAATAACAGCAGTTCCCATGTCTAATATCGAGAACAGCAGTCTCTGTGTGTAATATGAAGAACAGCAGTTCCCATGTCTAATATAGAGAACAGCAGTCCCTGTGTCTAACATAGAGTTCAGCGGTCCCTGTGCATAATACAGAGAACAGCAGTTCCCATGTCTAATATAGAGAACAGCAGTCCCTGTGTATAATAGAGAAAACAGCAATTCCCATGTCTAATATAGAGAACAGCAGTCTCTGTGTGTAATATGAAGAACAGCAGTTCCCATGTCTAATATGGAGAACAGCAGTATCTGTGTATAGTACAGGGAACAGCAGTTCCCATGTATAATAGAGAGAACAGCAGTCCCTATGTATAATTAAGAGAACAGCAGTTCCTGTGTATAATATAGAGAACAGCAATCCCTGTGTATAATATACAGAACAGCAGTTCCCATGTCTAATATAGAGAACAGCAGTCCCTGTGTATAATATAGAGAACAGCAGTTCCCATGACAAATATAGAGAACAGCAGTTCCTTTGTATAATATAAAGAACAGCAGTTCCCATGTCAAATATAGAGAACAGCAGTTCCTTTGTATAATATAGAGAACAGCAGTTCCCATGTCTAATATAGGGATCAGCAGTCCCTGTGTATAATATAGAGAACAGCAGATCCTGTGTACAATATAGAGAACAGCAGTCCCTGTGTCTAATATAAAGAAAAGCTGTCCCTGTGTATAATATAGAGAACAGCAGTTCCCATGTGTAATATAGAGAACAGCTGTCCCTGTGTATAACGTGGAGAACATCACTTCCCATGATTAATATAGAGAACAGCAGTCCCAGTGTATAAAAAAAGAGAACAGCAGTTCCCATGTATAATATAGAGAACAGCGGTCTCTGTGTATAATATACAGAACAACAGTTCCCATGTCTGATATAGAGAACAGCTGTTCCTGTGTCTAATATAGAGAACAGCTGTCCCTGTGCATAATACAGAGAACAGCAGTTCCCATGTCTAATATAGCGATCAGCAGTACCTGTGTATAATATAGAGAATAGCAGTTCCCATGTCTAATATAAGAGAACACCAGTCCCTGTGTATAATATAGAGAACAACAGTTTCCATGTCTAATATAGAAAACATCAGTTCACAAGTCTAATATAGAGAACAGAAGTCTCTGTGTGTAATATGAAGAACAGCAGTTCCCATGTCTAATGTAGAGAACAGCAGTCCCTGTGTATAATATAGAGAACAGCAGTTCCCATGTGAAATATAGAGAACAGCAGTTCCTTTGTATAATATAGAGAACAGCAGTTCCCATGTCTAATATAGAGAACAGCAGTACCAGTGTATAATATAGAGAACAGCAGTTCCCATTTGTTATATGGAATAGCTGTCCCTGTGTATAACATAGAGAACATCAGTTCCTATGACTAATATAGAGAACAGCAGTCCCAGTGTATAATATAGAGAACAGCCATTCCCATGTAAAATATAGAGAAAAGCAGTTCCTGTGCATAATTTCGAGAACAGCAGTCCCCATGACTAATATAGAGAACAGCAGTACCTGTGTATAATATAGAGAACAACAGTTTCCATGTAAAATATAGAGAACAGCAGTTCCTGTGCATAATATCGAGAACTGCAGTTCCCATGACTAATATAGAGAACAGCAGTCCCTGTGTATAACATAGAGAAAAGCAGTTCCCATGTCTAATATAGAGAACAGCTGTCAATGTGTACAATATAGAGAAGAGCAGTTCCTATGTCTAATATAAGAGAACAGCAGTCCCTGTGTATAATAGAGAAAACAGCAGTTCCTGTGTATCATATAGAAAACAGCAGTTCCCATGACTAATATAGAGAACAGCCGTCCCTGTGTATAATATAGAGAACAACAGTTCCCATGTCTAATATAGGGATCAGCAGTCCCATTGTATAATTTAGAGAACTGCAGTTCCTGTGTATAATATAGAGAACAGCAATTCCCATGTCTAAAATAGATAACAGCAGTCTCTGTGTATAGTATAATAACAGCAATTCCCATGTCTAAAATAGATAACAGCAGACTCTGTGTATAGTATAATAACAGCAGTTCCCATGTCTAATATCGAGAACAGCAGTCTCTGTGTGTAATATGAAGAACAGCAGTTCCCATGTCTAATATAGAGAACAGCAATCGCTGTGTCTAACATAGAGTTCAGCGGTCCCTGTGCATAATACAGAGAACAGCAGTTCCCATGTCTAATATAGAGAACAGCAGTCCCTGTGTATAATAGAGAAAACAGCAATTCCCATGTCTAATATAGAGAACAGCAGTCTCTGTGTGTAATATGAAGAACAGCAGTTCCCATGTCTAATATGGAGAACAGCAGTATCTGTGTATAGTACAGGGAACAGCAGTTCCCATGTATAATAGAGAGAACAGCAGTCCCTATGTATAATTAAGAGAACAGCAGTTCCTGTGTATAATATAGAGAACAGCAATCCCTGTGTATAATATACAGAACAGCAGTTCCCATGTCTAATATAGAGAACAGCAGTCCCTGTGTATAATATAGAGAACAGCAGTTCCCATGACAAATATAGAGAACAGCAGTTCCTTTGTATAATATAAAGAACAGCAGTTCCCATGTCAAATATAGAGAACAGCAGTTCCTTTGTATAATATAGAGAACAGCAGTTCCCATGTCTAATATAGGGATCAGCAGTCCCTGTGTATAATATAGAGAACAGCAGATCCTGTGTACAATATAGAGAACAGCAGTCCCTGTGTCTAATATAAAGAAAAGCTGTCCCTGTGTATAATATAGAGAACAGCAGTTCCCATGTGTAATATAGAGAACAGCTGTCCCTGTGTATAACGTGGAGAACATCACTTCCCATGATTAATATAGAGAACAGCAGTCCCTGTGTATAAAAAAAGAGAACAGCAGTTCCCATGTATAATATAGAGAACAGCGGTCTCTGTGTATAATATACAGAACAACAGTTCCCATGTCTGATATAGAGAACAGCTGTTCCTGTGTCTAATATAGAGAACAGCTGTCCCTGTGCATAATACAGAGAACAGCAGTTCCCATGTCTAATATAGCGATCAGCAGTACCTGTGTATAATATAGAGAATAGCAGTTCCCATGTCTAATATAAGAGAACACCAGTCCCTGTGTATAATATAGAGAACAACAGTTTCCATGTCTAATATAGAAAACATCAGTTCACAAGTCTAATATAGAGAACAGAAGTCTCTGTGTGTAATATGAAGAACAGCAGTTCCCATGTCTAATATAGAAAACAGCAGTATCTGTGTATAATACAGGGAACAGCAGTTCCCATGAAGAAGATAGAGAACAGTAGTCCATATGTATAATATAGAGAACAGCAGTCCCTGTGTATAATAGGCAGAACATCAGTTCCCATGTCTAATATAGAGGACAGCAGTTCCTGTGTATAATATAGAGAACAGCAGTTGCCATGTCTAAAATAGAGAACACCAGTCCCTGTGCATAATATAGAGAACAGCAGTTCCCATTACTAATATACACAACAGTTGTCCCTGTGTATAAAAAATAGAACATCTGTCCCTGAGTACAATATAGAGAACAGATTACACATTGTATAATATAGAGAACAGCTGTCCCTGTGCAAAATATACAGAACAGCAGTTCCCATGTTAATATAGAGAACAGCAGTCCCTGAGTACAATATAGAGAACAGATGACCCATTGTATAATATAGTGAACAGCTGTCCCTGTGCAAAATATACAGAACAGCAGTTCCCATGTCTAATGTAGAGAACAGCAGTCCCTGTGTATAATATAGAGAACAGCAGTTCCCATGTGAAATATAGAGAACAGCAGTTCCTTTGTATAATATAGAGAACAGCAGTTCCCATGTCTAATATAGAGAACAGCAGTACCAGTGTATAATATAGAGAACAGCAGTTCCCATTTGTTATATGGAATAGCTGTCCCTGTGTATAACATAGAGAACATCAGTTCCTATGACTAATATAGAGAACAGCAGTCCCAGTGTATAATATAGAGAACAGCCATTCCCATGTAAAATATAGAGAAAAGCAGTTCCTGTGCATAATTTCGAGAACAGCAGTCCCCATGACTAATATAGAGAACAGCAGTACCTGTGTATAATATAGAGAACAACAGCTTCCATGTAAAATATAGAGAACAGCAGTTCCTGTGCATAATATCGAGAACTGCAGTTCCCATGACTAATATAGAGAACAGCAGTCCCTGTGTATAACATAGAGAAAAGCAGTTCCCATGTCTAATATAGAGAACAGCTGTCAATGTGTACAATATAGAGAAGAGCAGTTCCTATGTCTAATATAAGAGAACAGCAGTCCCTGTGTATAATAGAGAAAACAGCAGTTCCTGTGTATCATATAGAAAACAGCAGTTCCCATGACTAATATAGAGAACAGCAGTCCCTGTGTATAATATAGAGAACAACAGTTCCCATGTCTAATATAGGGATCAGCAGTCCCATTGTATAATTTAGAGAACTGCAGTTCCTGTGTATAATATAGAGAACAGCAATTCCCATGTCTAAAATAGATAACAGCAGTCTCTGTGTATAGTATAATAACAGCAATTCCCATGTCTAAAATAGATAACAGCAGTCTCTGTGTATAGTATAATAACAGCAGTTCCCATGTCTAATATCGAGAACAGCAGTCTCTGTGTGTAATATGAAGAACAGCAGTTCCCATGTCTAATATAGAGAACAGCAGTCCCTGTGTCTAACATAGAGTTCAGCGGTCCCTGTGCATAATACAGAGAACAGCAGTTCCCATGTCTAATATAGAGAACAGCAGTCCCTGTGTATAATAGAGAAAACAGCAATTCCCATGTCTAATATAGAGAACAGCAGTCTCTGTGTGTAATATGAAGAACAGCAGTTCCCATGTCTAATATGGAGAACAGCAGTATCTGTGTATAGTACAGGGAACAGCAGTTCCCATGTATAATAGAGAGAACAGCAGTCCCTATGTATAATTAAGAGAACAGCAGTTCCTGTGTATAATATAGAGAACAGCAATCCCTGTGTATAATATACAGAACAGCAGTTCCCATGTCTAATATAGAGAACAGCAGTCCCTGTGTATAATATAGAGAACAGCAGTTCCCATGACAAATATAGAGAACAGCAGTTCCTTTGTATAATATAAAGAACAGCAGTTCCCATGTCAAATATAGAGAACAGCAGTTCCTTTGTATAATATAGAGAACAGCAGTTCCCATGTCTAATATAGGGATCAGCAGTCCCTGTGTATAATATAGAGAACAGCAGATCCTGTGTACAATATAGAGAACAGCAGTCCCTGTGTCTAATATAAAGAAAAGCTGTCCCTGTGTATAATATAGAGAACAGCAGTTCCCATGTGTAATATAGAGAACAGCTGTCCCTGTGTATAACGTGGAGAACATCACTTCCCATGATTAATATAGAGAACAGCAGTCCCTGTGTATAAAAAAAGAGAACAGCAGTTCCCATGTATAATATAGAGAACAGCGGTCTCTGTGTATAATATACAGAACAACAGTTCCCATGTCTGATATAGAGAACAGCTGTTCCTGTGTCTAATATAGAGAACAGCTGTCCCTGTGCATAATACAGAGAACAGCAGTTCCCATGTCTAATATAGCGATCAGCAGTACCTGTGTATAATATAGAGAATAGCAGTTCCCATGTCTAATATAAGAGAACACCAGTCCCTGTGTATAATATAGAGAACAACAGTTTCCATGTCTAATATAGAAAACATCAGTTCACAAGTCTAATATAGAGAACAGAAGTCTCTGTGTGTAATATGAAGAACAGCAGTTCCCATGTCTAATATAGAAAACAGCAGTATCTGTGTATAATACAGGGAACAGCAGTTCCCATGAAGAAGATAGAGAACAGCAGTCCATATGTATAATATAGAGAACAGCAGTCCCTGTGTATAATAGGCAGAACAGCAGTTCCCATGTCTAATATAGAGGACAGCAGTTCCTGTGTATAATATAGAGAACAGCAGTTGCCATGTCTAAAATAGAGAACACCAGTCCCTGTGCATAATATAGAGAACAGCAGTTCCCATTACTAATATACACAACAGTTGTCCCTGTGTATAAAAAATAGAACATCTGTCCCTGAGTACAATATAGAGAACAGATGACACATTGTATAATATAGAGAACAGCTGTCCCTGTGCAAAATATACAGAACAGCAGTTCCCATGTTAATATAGAGAACAGCTGTCCCTGAGTACAATATAGAGAACAGATGACCCATTGTATAATATAGTGAACAGCTGTCCCTGTGCAAAATATACAGAACAGCAGTTCCCATGACTAATATAGAGAACACCATTACCTGTGTCTAATATAGAGAACTGCGGTCCCTGTGCAAAATACAGGGAACAGCAGTTCCCATGTCTAATATAGAGAACAGCAGAACCTGTGTATAATATAGAGAATAGCAGTTCCCATGTCTTATATAAGAGAACACCAGTACCTGTGTATAATAGAGAGAACAGCAGTTCCCATGTCTAATATAAAGATCAGCAGTCCCTGTGTATAACATCGAGAACAGCAGTTCGCATGTCTAATATAGAGAACAGCAGTCCCTGTGTCTAATATAGAGAAAAGCTGTCCCTGTGTATAATATAGAGAACAGCAGTTCCCATGTGTAATATAGAGAACAGCTGTACCTGTGTATAACATGGACAACATGACTTCCCATGACTAATATAGAGAACAGCAGTCCCTGTGTATAATATAGAGAACAGCAGTTCCCATCTCTAATATAGAGAACAGCAGTCCCTTTGTATAATATAGAGAACAGCAGTTCCCATGTCTAATATTGGGATCAGCAGTCCCAGTGTATAATTTAGAGAACAGCAGTACCTGTGTATAATATAGAGAATAGCAGTTCCCATGTCTAATATAAGAGAACACCAGTACCTGTGTATAATAGAGAGAACAGCAGTTCCCATGTCAAATATAGAGAACAGCAATTCCCATGTCTAATATAGAGAACAGCAGTCTCTGTGTATAGTATAGATAACAGCAGTTCCCATGTCTAATATAGAGAACAGCAGTCCCTGTGTATAATAAAGAGAACAGCAGTTCCTTTGTATAATAGAGAGAACAGCAGTCCCTGTGTATAATATACAGTACAGCAGTTCCCCTGTCTAATATAGAGAACAGCAGTCCCTGTGTCTAATATAAAGAAAAGCTGTCCCTGTGTATAATATGGCGAACAGCAGTTCCCATGTCTGATATAGAGAACAGCAGTACCAGTGTATAATATAGAGAACAGCAGTTCCCATTTGTTATATGGAACAGCTGTCCCTGTGTATAACATAGAGAACATCAGTTCCTATGACTAATATAGAGAACAGCAGTCCCAGTGTATAATATAGAGAACTGCCGTTCCCACGTAAAATATAGAGAAAAGCAGTTCCTGTGCATAATATCGAGAACTGCAGTTCCCATGACTAATATAGAGAACAGCAGTCCCTGTGTATAATATAGAGAAAAGCAGTTCCCATGTCTAATATAGAGAACAGCTTTCAATGTGTACAATATAGAGAAGAGCAGTTCCTATGTCTAATATAAGAGAACAGCAGTCCCTGTGTATAATAGAGAAAACAGCAGTTCCTGTGTATCATATAGAAAACAGCAGTTCCCATGACTAATATAGAGAACAGCAGTCCCTGTGTATAATATAGAGAACAACAGTTCCCATGTGTAATATAGGGATCAGCAGTCCCATTGTATAATTTAGAGAACTGCAGTTCCTGTGTATAATATAGAGAACAGCAGTCCCTGTGTCTAACATGGAGTTCAGCGGTGCCTCTGCATAATACAGAGAACAGCAGTTCCCATGTCTAATATAGAGAACAGCAGAACCTGTGTATAATATAGAGAATAGCAGTTCCCATGTCTAATATAAGAGAACACCAGTACCTGTGTATAATAGAGAGAACAGCAATTCCCATGTCTAATATAAGAGAACACCAGTACCTGTGTATAATATAGAGAACAGTAATTCCCATGTCTAAAATAGAGAACAGCAGTTCCCATGTCTAATATAGAGAACAGCAGTCTCTGTGTGTAATATGAAGAACAGCAGTTCCCATGTCTAATATAGAGAACAGCAGTATCTGTGTATAATACAGGGAACAGCAGTTCCCATGTATAATAGAGAGAACAGCAGTCCCTATGTATAATAAAGAGATAAGCAGTTCCTGTGTATATTATAGAGAACAGCAATCCCTGTGTATAATATACAGAACAGCAGTTCCCATGTCTAATATACAGAACAGTTGTCCCTGTGTATAAAAAAGAGAACAGCTGTCCCTGAGTACAATATAGGGAACAGCACTCCCTGTGTCTAATATAGAGAAGAGCAGTTTCCATGTCTAATATAGGAAATAGCAGTCTCTTTGTATAATATTGAGAACAGCAGTCTATGTGTATAATATAGAGACAAGCAGTTTCCATGTCTAACATTGTGAACAGATGTCAATGTGTACAATATAGAGAACAGCAGTTCCTATGTCTAATATAAGAGAACAGCAGTCCCTGTGTATAATATAGAAAACAGCAGTTCCTGTGTATCATACGGAAATAAGCAGTTCCCATGTCTAATACAGAGAAAAGAAGTCCCTGCACATAATTTCGAGAACAGCTGTTCCCATGACTAATATAGAGAACAGCAGTCCCTGTGTATAATATAGAGAACAGCAGTTCCCATGCCTAATGTAGAGAACAGCAGTCCCTGTGTATAATATAGAGAATAGCAGTTCCCATGTCTAATGTACAGAACAGTTGACCCTGTGTATAAAAAAGAGAACAGCTGTCCCTGAGTACAATATAGAGAACAGCAGTCCTTGTGTATAATACAGAGAATAGCAGTTCCCATGCCTAATATACAGAACAGTTGTCCCTGTCTATAAAAAAGAGAACAGCTGTCCCTGAGTACAAAATAATGAACAGCAGTCCCTGTGTCTAATATAGAGAAGAGCAGGAACAGCAGTCTATGTGTATAATATAGAGACAAGCAGTTTCCATGTCTAACATTGTGAACAGATGTCAATGTGTACAATATAGAGAACAGCAGTTCCGATGTCTAACATAAGAGAACAGCAGTCCCTGTGTATAATATAGAAAACAGCAGTTCCTGTGTATCATACGGAAATAAGCAGTTCCCATGTCTAATATAGAGAAAAGAAGTCCCTGTGCATAATTTCGAGAACAGCAGTTCCCATGACTAATATAGAGAATAGCAGTCCCTGTGTATACTATAAAGAACAGCAATTCCCATGTCTAATACACAGAACAGCAGTTCCCATGTCTAATATAGAAAACAGCAGACCCTGTGTATAATATAGATAACAGCAGTCCCTGTGTATAATAAAGAGAACAGCAGTTCCTGTGTATAATATAGAGAACAGCAGTTCCCATGTCAAGTATAGAGAACAGCAGTTCCCATGTCTAACATAGAGAACAGCAGTCCTTGAGTATAAAATAGAGAACAACAGGTCCCATGACTAATATAGAGAACAGCAGTCCCCATGTCTAGTATAGAGAACATCAGTCCCTGCGTATAATATAGAGAAAAGCAGTTCCTGTGCAAAACGTAGACAACAGCAGTCCCTGCGTATAATATAGAGAACAGCAGTTCCCATGTCAAATATAGAGAACAGCAGTCCCTGTGTTTAATATAGAGAAGAGCAGATCCTATGTATAACATAGGGAACAGCAGTCCCTGTGTCTAATATAGAGAAGAACAGTTCCCATCTTCTAACATAGAGAACAGCAGTCCCTGTGTACAATTTCGAGAACAGCAGTCTATGTGTATAATATAGAGAAAAGCAGTTTCCATGTCTAATATTGTGAACAGATGTCAATGTGTACAATATAGAGAACAGCAGTTCCTATGTCTAATATAAGAGAACAGCAGTCCTTGTGTATAATATAGAAAACAGCAGTTCCTGTGTATCATATGGAAATAAGCAGTTCCCATGTCTAATACAGAGAAAAGAAGTCCCTGCACATAATTTCGAAAACAGCAGTTCCCATGACTAATATAGAGAACAGCAGTCCCTGTGTTTAATATAGAGAACAGCAGTTCCCATGCCTAATGTAGAGAACAGCAGTCCCTGTGTATAATATAGAGAATAGCAGTTCCCATGTCTAATATACAGAACAGTTGTCCCTGTGTATAAAAAAGAGAACAGCTGTTCCTGAGTACAATATAGAGAACAGCAGTCCTTGTGTATAATATAGAGAAGAGCAGTTCCCATGTCTAATATAGAGAACAGCAGTCCCTGTGTATAACATAGAGAAAAGCAGTCTTTGTGTATAATATAGAGGAAAGCAGTTTCCATGTCTAATATTGTGAATACATGTCAATGTGTAAAATATAGAGAACAGCAGTTCCTATGTCTAATATAAGAGAACAGCAGTCCCTGTGTATAATATAGAAAACAGCAGTTCCTGTGTATCATATGGAAATAAGCAGTTCCCATGACTAATATAGAGAACAGCAGTCCCTGTGTATATTATAAAGAAGAGCAATTCCCATGTCTAATACACAGAACAGCAGTTCCCATGTCTAATATAGAGAACAGCTGTCCCTGTGTATACTATAGAGAACAGCAGTTCGCATGTCTAATATAGAGAACAGCAGTTCCCATGTCTAATATTGAGAACAGCAGTCCCTGTGTGTAATATAGAGAACAGCTGTCCCTGTGTATAATATAGAGAAGAGCAGATCCCATGTCTAATATGGAGAACATCAGTTCCCAAGTCTAATATAGAGAACAGCTGTCACTGTGTTTCACATAGAGAACAGCAGTCCCTGTGGATAAGATAAAGAACAACACTTCCCATGTCGAGCATAGAGAACAGCAGTCCCTGCGTATAATATAGAGAACAGCAGTTCCCATGTCGAATGTAGAGAACAGCAGTCCCTGTGTATAATATAGAGAACAGCAGTCCCTGTGTACAATATAGACAACAGCAGTCCCTGCGTATAATATAGAGAACAGCAGTTCCCATGTCAAATATAGAGAACAGCAGTCCCTGTGTTTAATATAGAGAAGAGCAGATCCTATGTATAACATAGGGAACAGCAGTCCCTGTGTCTAATATAGAGAAGAGCAGTTCCCATCTTCTAACATAGAGAACAGCAGTCCCTGTGTACAATTTCGAGAACAGCAGTCTATGTGTATAATATAGAGAAAAGCAGTTTCCATGTCTAATATTGTGAACAGATGTCAATGTGTACAATATAGAGAACAGCAGTTCCTATGTCTAATATAAGAGAACAGCAGTCCTTGTGTATAATATAGAAAACAGCAGTTCCTGTGTATCATATGGAAATAAGCAGTTCCCATGTCTAATACAGAGAAAAGAAGTCCCTGCACATAATTTCGAAAACAGCAGTTCCCATGACTAATATAGAGAACAGCAGTCCCTGTGTTTAATATAGAGAACAGCAGTTCCCATGCCTAATGTAGAGAACAGCAGTCCCTGTGTATAATATAGAGAATAGCAGTTCCCATGTCTAATATACAGAACAGTTGTCCCTGTGTATAAAAAAGAGAACAGCTGTTCCTGAGTACAATATAGAGAACAGCAGTCCTTGTGTATAATATAGAGAATAGCAGTTGTCCCTGTGTATAAAAAAGAGAACAGCTGTCCTTGAGTACAATACAGAGAACAGCAGTCCCTGTGTCTAATATAGAGAAGAGCAGTTCCCATGTCTAATATAGAGAACAGCAGTCCCAGTGTATAACATAGAGAAAAGCAGTCTTTGTGTATAATATAGAGGAAAGCAGTTTCCATGTCTAATATTGTGAATACATGTCAATGTGTAAAATATAGAGAACAGCAGTTCCTATGTCTAATATAAGAGAACAGCAGTCCCTGTGTATAATATAGAAAACAGCAGTTCCTGTGTATCATATGGAAATAAGCAGTTCCCATGACTAATATAGAGAACAGCAGTCCCTGTGTATATTATAAAGAAGAGCAATTCCCATGTCTAATACACAGAACAGCAGTTCCCATGTCTAATATAGAGAACAGCTGTCCCTGTGTATACTATAGAGAACAGCAGTTCGCATGTCTAATATAGAGAACAGCAGTTCCCATGTCTAATATAGAGAACAGCAGTCCCTGTGTGTAATATAGAGAACAGCTGTCCCTGTGTATAATATAGAGAAGAGCAGATCCCATGTCTAATATGGAGAACATCAGTTCCCAAGTCTAATATAGAGAACAGCTGTCACTGTGTTTCATATAGAGAACAGCAGTCCCTGTGGATAAGATAAAGAACAACACTTCCCATGTCGAGCATAGAGAACAGCAGTCACTGCGTATAATATAGAGAACAGCAGTTCCCATGTCGAATGTAGAGAACAGCAGTCCCTGTGTATAATATAGAGAACAGCAGTCCCTGTGTACAATATAGAGAACAGCAGTTCCCATGTCTAATGTAGAGAAAAGCAGTCCCTGTGTATAATATAGAGAATAGCAGTTCCCATGTCTAATATACAGAACAGTTGTCCCTGTGTATAAAAAAGTGAACAGCTGTCCCTGAGTACAATATAGAGAACAGCAGTCCTTGTGTATAATATAGAGAACAGCAGTTCCCATGTCTAAAATACAGAACAATAGTCCCTGTGTATAATATAGAGAAGAGCAGACCCTGTGTATAATGTGGAGAACAGCAGTTCCCATGTCTAATATGGAGAACAGCAGTTCCAGTGTAAAATAAAGAGAAGAGCAGTTCCCATGTCAAATATAGAGAACAGCAGTCCCTGTGTATAATATAGAGAACAGCAGTCCCTGTGTATAATATAGAGAAAAGCAGTTCCCATGTCTAACACAGAGAACAGCTGTCAATGTGTACAATATAGAGAACAGCAGTTCCTATGTCAAATATAAGAGAACAGCAGTTCCCATGTAAAATACAGCGAACAGCAGTTCACATGTCCAATATAGAGAACAGTTGTCCCTGCGTATAATACAGAGAACAGCAGTCGCTGTGTATACTATAAAGAACAGCAATTCCCATGTCTACCATAGAGAACAGCAGTTCACATGTGTAATACAGAGATCAGCTGTCCCTGCGTATAATATAGAGAACAACAGTCCCTGTGTACACTAAAGAGAAAAGCAATTCCCATGTCTAATGTAGACAACAGCAGTCCCTGTGTATAATATAGAGAACAGCAGTTCCCATGTCTAACGTAGAGAACAGCAGTCCCTGTGTCTCATATAGAGAACAGCAGTACCTTTGTACAATATAGAGAACAGCAGTCCCTATGTATAATATGGAGAACAGCAGTCCCTGTGTATAATATAGAGAACAACAGTTCCCATGTCAAATATAGAGAACAGCAGTCCCTGTGTTTAATATAGAGAAGAGCAGATCCTATGTATAACATAGGGAACAGCAGTCCCTGTGTCTAATATAGAGAAGAGCAGTTCCCATGTCTAACATAGAGAACAGCAGTCCCTGTGTATAATATAGAGAACAACAGTTCCCATGTCTAATATAGGGATCAGCAGTCCCATTGTATAATTTAGAGAACTGCAGTTCCTGTGTATAATATAGAGAACAGCAGTCCCTGTGTCTAACATGGAGTTCAGCGGTCCCTCTGCATAATACAGAGAACAGCAGTTCCCATGTCTAATAGAGAGAACAGCAGAACCTGTGTATAATATAGAGAATAGCAGTTCCCATGTCTAATATAAGAGAACACCAGTACCTGTGTATAATAGAGAGAACAGCAATTCCCATGTCTAATATAAGAGAACACCAGTACCTGTGTATAATATAGAGAACAGCAGTTCCCATGTCTAATATAGAGAACAGCAGTCCCTGTGTATAATATAGAGAACAGCAGTTCCCATGTGAAATATAGAGAACAGCAGTTCCTTTGTATAATATAGAGAACAGCAGTTCCCATGTCTAATATAGAGAACAGCAGTACCAGTGTATAATATAGAGAACAGCCGTTCCCATGTAAAATATAGAGAAAAGCAGTTCCTGTGCATAATTTCGAGAACAGCAGTCCCCATGACTAATATAGAGAACAGCAGTACCTGTGTATAATATAGAGAACAACAGTTTCCATGTAAAATATAGAGAACAGCAGTTCCTGTGCATAATATCGAGAACTGCAGTTCCCATGACTAATATAGAGAACAGCAGTCCCTGTGTAAAACATAGAGAAAAGCAGTTCCCATGTCTAATATAGCGATCAGCAGTACCTGTGTATAATATAGAGAATAGCAGTTCCCATGTCTAATATAAGAGAACACCAGTCCCTGTGTATAATATAGAAAACAACAGTTTCCATGTCTAATATAGAAAACATCAGTTCACAAGTCTAATATAGAGAACAGAAGTCTCTGTGTGTAATATGAAGAACAGCAGTTCCCATGTCTAATATAGAAAACAGCAGTATCTGTGTATAATACAGGGAACAGCAGTTCCCATGAAGAAGATAGAGAACAGCAGTCCATATGTATAATATAGAGAACAGCAGTCCCTGTGTATAATATAGAGAACAGCAGTTGCCATGTCTAAAATAGAGAACACCAGTCCCTGTGCATAATATAGAGAACAGCAGTTCCCATTACTAATATACACAACAGTTGTCCCTGTGTATAAAAAATAGAACATCTGTCCCTGAGTACAATATAGAGAACAGATGACACATTGTATAATATAGAGAACAGCTGTCCCTGTGCAAAATATACAGAACAGCAGTTCCCATGTTAATATAGAGAACAGCTGTCCCTGAGTACAATATAGAGAACAGATGACCCATTGTATAATATAGTGAACAGCTGTCCCTGTGCAAAATATACAGAACAGCAGTTCCCATGACTAATATAGAGAACACCATTACCTGTGTCTAATATAGAGAACAGCAGTCCCAGTGGATAATTTAGAGAACAGCAGTTCCTGTGTATAATATAGAGAACAGCAGTCCCTGTGTCTAACATAGAGAACTGCGGTCCCTGTGCATAATACAGAGAACAGCAGTTCCCATGTCTAATATAGAGAACAGCAGAACCTGTGTATAATATAGAGAATAGCAGTTCCCATGTCTTATATAAGAGAACACCAGTACCTGTGTATAATAGAGAGAACAGCAGTTCCCATGTCTAATATAAAGATCAGCAGTCCCTGTGTATAACATAGAGAACAGCAGTTCCCATGTCTAATATAGAGAACAGCAGTCCCTGTGTCTAATATAGAGAAAAGCTGTCCCTGTGCATAATATAGAGAACAGCAGTTCCCATGTGTAATATAGAGAACAGCTGTACCTGTGTATAACATGGACAACATGACTTCCCATGACTAATATAGAGAACAGCAGTCCCTGTGTATAATATAGAGAACAGCAGTTCCCATCTCTAATATCGAGAACAGCAGTCCCTTTGTATAATATAGAGAACAGCAGTTCCCATATCTAATATAGGGATCAGCAGTCCCAGTGTATAATTTAGAGAACAGCAGTACCTGTGTATAATATAGAGAATAGCAGTTCCCATGTCTAATATAAGAGAACACCAGTACCTGTGTATAATAGAGAGAACAGCAGTTCCCATGTCTAAAATAGAGAACAGCAATTCCCATGTCTAACATAGAGAACAGCAGTCTCTGTGTATAGTATAGATAACAGCAGTTCCCATGTCTAATATAGAGAACAGCAGTCCCTGTGTATAATAAAGAGAACAGCAGTTCCTTTGTATAATAGAGAGAACAGCAGTCCCTGTGTATAATATACAGTACAGCAGTTCCCCTGTCTAATATAGAGAACAGCAGTCCCTGTGTCTAATATAAAGAAAAGCTGTCCCTGTGTATAATATGGCGAACAGCAGTTCCCATGTCTGATATAGAGAACAGCAGTACCAGTGTATAATATAGAGAACAGCAGTTCCCATTTGTTATATGGAACAGCTGTCCCTGTGTATAACATAGAGAACATCAGTTCCTATGACTAATATAGAGAACAGCAGTCCCAGTGTATAATATAGAGAATAGCAGTTCCCATGTCTAATATACAGAACAGTTGTCCCTGTGTATAAAAAAGTGAACAGCTGTCCCTGAGTACAATATAGAGAACAGCAGTCCTTGTGTATAATATAGAGAACAGCAGTTCCCATGTCTAAAATACAGAACAATAGTCCCTGTGTATAATATAGAGAAGAGCAGACCCTGTGTATAATGTGGAGAACAGCAGTTCCCATGTCTAATATGGAGAACAGCAGTTCCAGTGTAAAATAAAGAGAAGAGCAGTTCCCATGTCAAATATAGAGAACAGCAGTCCCTGTGTATAATATAGAGAACAGCAGTCCCTGTGTATAATATAGAGAAAAGCAGTTCCCATGTCTAACACAGAGAACAGCTGTCAATGTGTACAATATAGAGAACAGCAGTTCCTATGTCAAATATAAGAGAACAGCAGTTCCCATGTAAAATACAGCGAACAGCAGTTCACATGTCCAATATAGAGAACAGTTGTCCCTGCGTATAATACAGAGAACAGCAGTCGCTGTGTATACTATAAAGAACAGCAATTCCCATGTCTACCATAGAGAACAGCAGTTCACATGTGTAATACAGAGATCAGCTGTCCCTGCGTATAATATAGAGAACAACAGTCCCTGTGTACACTAAAGAGAAAAGCAATTCCCATGTCTAATGTAGACAACAGCAGTCCCTGTGTATAATATAGAGAACAGCAGTTCCCATGTCTAACGTAGAGAACAGCAGTCCCTGTGTCTCATATAGAGAACAGCAGTACCTTTGTACAATATAGAGAACAGCAGTCCCTATGTATAATATGGAGAACAGCAGTCCCTGTGTATAATATAGAGAACAGCAGTTCCCATGTCAAATATAGAGAACAGCAGTCCCTGTGTTTAATATAGAGAAGAGCAGATCCTATGTATAACATAGGGAACAGCAGTCCCTGTGTCTAATATAGAGAAGAGCAGTTCCCATGTCTAACATAGAGAACAGCAGTCCCTGTGTATAATATAGAGAACAACAGTTCCCATGTCTAATATAGGGATCAGCAGTCCCATTGTATAATTTAGAGAACTGCAGTTCCTGTGTATAATATAGAGAACAGCAGTCCCTGTGTCTAACATGGAGTTCAGCGGTCCCTCTGCATAATACAGAGAACAGCAGTTCCCATGTCTAATAGAGAGAACAGCAGAACCTGTGTATAATATAGAGAATAGCAGTTCCCATGTCTAATATAAGAGAACACCAGTACCTGTGTATAATATAGAGAACAGCAGTTCCCATGTCTAATATAGAGAACAGCAGTCCCTGTGTATAATATAGAGAACAGCAGTTCCCATGTGAAATATAGAGAACAGCAGTTCCTTTGTATAATATAGAGAACAGCAGTTCCCATGTCTAATATAGAGAACAGCAGTACCAGTGTATAATATAGAGAACAGCAGTTCCCATTTGTTATATGGAATAGCTGTCCCTGTGTATAACATAGAGAACATCAGTTCCTATGACTAATATAGAGAACAGCAGTCCCAGTGTATAATATAGAGAACAGCCGTTCCCATGTAAAATATAGAGAAAAGCAGTTCCTGTGCATAATTTCGAGAACAGCAGTCCCCATGACTAATATAGAGAACAGCAGTACCTGTGTATAATATAGAGAACAACAGTTTCCATGTAAAATATAGAGAACAGCAGTTCCTGTGCATAATATCGAGAACTGCAGTTCCCATGACTAATATAGAGAACAGCAGTCCCTGTGTAAAACATAGAGAAAAGCAGTTCCCATGTCTAATATAGAGAACAGCTGTCAATGTGTACAATATAGAGAAGAGCAGTTCCTATGTCTAATATAAGAGAACAGCAGTCCCTGTGTATAATAGAGAAAACAGCAGTTCCTGTGTATCATATAGAAAACAGCAGTTCCCATGACTAATATAGAGAACAGCAGTCCCTGTGTATAATATAGAGAACAACAGTTCCCATGTCTAATATAGGGATCAGCAGTCCCATTGTATAATTTAGAGAACTGCAGTTCCTGTGTATAATATAGAGAACAGCAATTCCCATGTCTAAAATAGATAACAGCAGTCTCTGTGTATAGTATAAAAACAGCAATTCCCATGTCTAAAATAGATAACAGCAGTCTCTGTGTATAGTATAATAACAGCAGTTCCCATGTCTAATATAGAGAACAGCAGTCTCTGTGTGTAATATGAAGAACAGCAGTTCCCATGTCTAACATAGAGAACAGCAGTCCCTGTGTCTAACATAGAGTTCAGCGGTCCCTGTGCATAATACAGAGAACAGCAGTTCCCATGTCTCATATAGAGAACAGCAGTCCCTGTGTATAATAGAGAAAACAGCAATTCCCATGTCTAATATAGAGAACAGCAGTCTCTGTGTGTAATATGAAGAATAGCAGTTCCCATGTCTAATATGGAGAACAGCAGTATCTGTGTAGAATACAGGGAACAGCAGTTCCCATGTATAATAGAGAGAACAGCAGTCCCTATGTATAATTAAGAGAACAGCAGTTCCTGTGTATAATATAGAGAACAGCAATCCCTGTGTATAATATACAGAACAGCAGTTCCCATGTCTAATATAGAGAACAGCAGTCCCTGTGTATAATATAGAGAACAGCAGTTCCCATGACAAATATAGAGAACAGCAGTTCCTTTGTATAATATAAAGAACAGCAGTTCCCATGTCAAATATAGAGAACAGCAGTTCCTTTGTATAATATAGAGAACAGCAGTTCCCATGTCTAATATAGGGATCAGCAGTCCCTGTGTATAATATAGAGAACAGCAGATCCTGTGTACAATATAGAGAACAGCAGTCCCTGTGTCTAATATAAAGAAAAGCTGTCCCTGTGTATAATATAGAGAACAGCAGTTCCCATGTGTAATATAGAGAACAGCTGTCCCTGTGTATAACGTGGAGAACATCACTTCCCATGATTAATATAGAGAACAGCAGTCCCTGTGTATAAAAAAAGAGAACAGCAGTTCCCATGTATAATATAGAGAACAGCGGTCTCTGTGTATAATATACAGAACAACAGTTCCCATGTCTGATATAGAGAACAGCTGTTCCTGTGTCTAATATAGAGAACAGCTGTCCCTGTGCATAATACAGAGAACAGCAGCTCTCATGTCTAATATAGCGATCAGCAGTACCTGTGTATAATATAGAGAATAGCAGTTCCCATGTCTAATATAAGAGAACACCAGTCCCTGTGTATAATATAGAAAACAACAGTTTCCATGTCTAATATAGAAAACATCAGTTCACAAGTCTAATATAGAGAACAGAAGTCTCTGTGTGTAATATGAAGAACAGCAGTTCCCATGTCTAATATAGAAAACAGCAGTATCTGTGTATAATACAGGGAACAGCAGTTCCCATGAAGAAGATAGAGAACAGCAGTCCATATGTATAATATAGAGAACAGCAGTCCCTGTGTATAATATAGAGAACAGCAGTTGCCATGTCTAAAATAGAGAACACCAGTCCCTGTGCATAATATAGAGAACAGCAGTTCCCATTACTAATATACACAACAGTTGTCCCTGTGTATAAAAAATAGAACATCTGTCCCTGAGTACAATATAGAGAACAGATGACACATTGTATAATATAGAGAACAGCTGTCCCTGTGCAAAATATACAGAACAGCAGTTCCCATGTTAATATAGAGAACAGCTGTCCCTGAGTACAATATAGAGAACAGATGACCCATTGTATAATATAGTGAACAGCTGTCCCTGTGCAAAATATACAGAACAGCAGTTCCCATGACTAATATAGAGAACACCATTACCTGTGTCTAATATAGAGAACAGCAGTCCCAGTGGATAATTTAGAGAACAGCAGTTCCTGTGTATAATATAGAGAACAGCAGTCCCTGTGTCTAACATAGAGAACTGCGGTCCCTGTGCATAATACAGAGAACAGCAGTTCCCATGTCTAATATAGAGAACAGCAGAACCTGTGTATAATATAGAGAATAGCAGTTCTCATGTCTTATATAAGAGAACACCAGTACCTGTGTATAATAGAGAGAACAGCAGTTCCCATGTCTAATATAAAGATCAGCAGTCCCTGTGTATAACATAGAGAACAGCAGTTCCCATGTCTAATATAGAGAACAGCAGTCCCTGTGTCTAATATAGAGAAAAGCTGTCCCTGTGCATAATATAGAGAACAGCAGTTCCCATGTGTAATATAGAGAACAGCTGTACCTGTGTATAACATGGACAACATGACTTCCCATGACTAATATAGAGAACAGCAGTCCCTGTGTATAATATAGAGAACAGCAGTTCCCATCTCTAATATCGAGAACAGCAGTCCCTTTGTATAATATAGAGAACAGCAGTTCCCATATCTAATATAGGGATCAGCAGTCCCAGTGTATAATTTAGAGAACAGCAGTACCTGTGTATAATATAGAGAATAGCAGTTCCCATGTCTAATATAAGAGAACACCAGTACCTGTGTATAATAGAGAGAACAGCAGTTCCCATGTCTAAAATAGAGAACAGCAATTCCCATGTCTAATATAGAGAACAGCAGTCTCTGTGTATAGTATAGATAACAGCAGTTCCCATGTCTAATATAGAGAACAGCAGTCCCTGTGTATAATAAAGAGAACAGCAGTTCCTTTGTATAATAGAGAGAACAGCAGTCCCTGTGTATAATATACAGTACAGCAGTTCCCCTGTCTAATATAGAGAACAGCAGTCCCTGTGTCTAATATAAAGAAAAGCTGTCCCTGTGTATAATATGGCGAACAGCAGTTCCCATGTCTGATATAGAGAACAGCAGTACCAGTGTATAATATAGAGAACAGCAGTTCCCATTTGTTATATGGAACAGCTGTCCCTGTGTATAACATAGAGAACATCAGTTCCTATGACTAATATAGAGAACAGCAGTCCCAGTGTATAATATAGAGAATAGCAGTTCCCATGTCTAATATACAGAACAGTTGTCCCTGTGTATAAAAAAGTGAACAGCTGTCCCTGAGTACAATATAGAGAACAGCAGTCCTTGTGTATAATATAGAGAACAGCAGTTCCCATGTCTAAAATACAGAACAATAGTCCCTGTGTATAATATAGAGAAGAGCAGACCCTGTGTATAATGTGGAGAACAGCAGTTCCCATGTCTAATATGGAGAACAGCAGTTCCAGTGTAAAATAAAGAGAAGAGCAGTTCCCATGTCAAATATAGAGAACAGCAGTCCCTGTGTATAATATAGAGAACAGCAGTCCCTGTGTATAATATAGAGAAAAGCAGTTCCCATGTCTAACACAGAGAACAGCTGTCAATGTGTACAATATAGAGAACAGCAGTTCCTATGTCAAATATAAGAGAACAGCAGTTCCCATGTAAAATACAGCGAACAGCAGTTCACATGTCCAATATAGAGAACAGTTGTCCCTGCGTATAATACAGAGAACAGCAGTCGCTGTGTATACTATAAAGAACAGCAATTCCCATGTCTACCATAGAGAACAGCAGTTCACATGTGTAATACAGAGATCAGCTGTCCCTGCGTATAATATAGAGAACAACAGTCCCTGTGTACACTAAAGAGAAAAGCAATTCCCATGTCTAATGTAGACAACAGCAGTCCCTGTGTATAATATAGAGAACAGCAGTTCCCATGTCTAACGTAGAGAACAGCAGTCCCTGTGTCTCATATAGAGAACAGCAGTACCTTTGTACAATATAGAGAACAGCAGTCCCTATGTATAATATGGAGAACAGCAGTCCCTGTGTATAATATAGAGAACAGCAGTTCCCATGTCAAATATAGAGAACAGCAGTCCCTGTGTTTAATATAGAGAAGAGCAGATCCTATGTATAACATAGGGAACAGCAGTCCCTGTGTCTAATATAGAGAAGAGCAGTTCCCATGTCTAACATAGAGAACAGCAGTCCCTGTGTATAATATAGAGAACAACAGTTCCCATGTCTAATATAGGGATCAGCAGTCCCATTGTATAATTTAGAGAACTGCAGTTCCTGTGTATAATATAGAGAACAGCAGTCCCTGTGTCTAACATGGAGTTCAGCGGTCCCTCTGCATAATACAGAGAACAGCAGTTCCCATGTCTAATAGAGAGAACAGCAGAACCTGTGTATAATATAGAGAATAGCAGTTCCCATGTCTAATATAAGAGAACACCAGTACCTGTGTATAATAGAGAGAACAGCAATTCCCATGTCTAATATAAGAGAACACCAGTACCTGTGTATAATATAGAGAACAGCAGTTCCCATGTCTAATATAGAGAACAGCAGTCCCTGTGTATAATATAGAGAACAGCAGTTCCCATGTGAAATATAGAGAACAGCAGTTCCTTTGTATAATATAGAGAACAGCAGTTCCCATGTCTAATATAGAGAACAGCAGTACCAGTGTATAATATAGAGAACAGCAGTTCCCATTTGTTATATGGAATAGCTGTCCCTGTGTATAACATAGAGAACATCAGTTCCTATGACTAATATAGAGAACAGCAGTCCCAGTGTATAATATAGAGAACAGCCGTTCCCATGTAAAATATAGAGAAAAGCAGTTCCTGTGCATAATTTCGAGAACAGCAGTCCCCATGACTAATATAGAGAACAGCAGTACCTGTGTATAATATAGAGAACAACAGTTTCCATGTAAAATATAGAGAACAGCAGTTCCTGTGCATAATATCGAGAACTGCAGTTCCCATGACTAATATAGAGAACAGCAGTCCCTGTGTAAAACATAGAGAAAAGCAGTTCCCATGTCTAATATAGAGAACAGCTGTCAATGTGTACAATATAGAGAAGAGCAGTTCCTATGTCTAATATAAGAGAACAGCAGTCCCTGTGTATAATAGAGAAAACAGCAGTTCCTGTGTATCATATAGAAAACAGCAGTTCCCATGACTAATATAGAGAACAGCAGTCCCTGTGTATAATATAGAGAACAACAGTTCCCATGTCTAATATAGGGATCAGCAGTCCCATTGTATAATTTAGAGAACTGCAGTTCCTGTGTATAATATAGAGAACAGCAATTCCCATGTCTAAAATAGATAACAGCAGTCTCTGTGTATAGTATAAAAACAGCAATTCCCATGTCTAAAATAGATAACAGCAGTCTCTGTGTATAGTATAATAACAGCAGTTCCCATGTCTAATATAGAGAACAGCAGTCTCTGTGTGTAATATGAAGAACAGCAGTTCCCATGTCTAACATAGAGAACAGCAGTCCCTGTGTCTAACATAGAGTTCAGCGGTCCCTGTGCATAATACAGAGAACAGCAGTTCCCATGTCTCATATAGAGAACAGCAGTCCCTGTGTATAATAGAGAAAACAGCAATTCCCATGTCTAATATAGAGAACAGCAGTCTCTGTGTGTAATATGAAGAATAGCAGTTCCCATGTCTAATATGGAGAACAGCAGTATCTGTGTAGAATACAGGGAACAGCAGTTCCCATGTATAATAGAGAGAACAGCAGTCCCTATGTATAATTAAGAGAACAGCAGTTCCTGTGTATAATATAGAGAACAGCAATCCCTGTGTATAATATACAGAACAGCAGTTCCCATGTCTAATATAGAGAACAGCAGTCCCTGTGTATAATATAGAGAACAGCAGTTCCCATGACAAATATAGAGAACAGCAGTTCCTTTGTATAATATAAAGAACAGCAGTTCCCATGTCAAATATAGAGAACAGCAGTTCCTTTGTATAATATAGAGAACAGCAGTTCCCATGTCTAATATAGGGATCAGCAGTCCCTGTGTATAATATAGAGAACAGCAGATCCTGTGTACAATATAGAGAACAGCAGTCCCTATGTCTAATATAAAGAAAAGCTGTCCCTGTGTATAATATAGAGAACAGCATTTCCCATGTGTAATATAGAGAACAGCTGTCCCTGTGTATAACGTGGAGAACATCACTTCCCATGATTAATATAGAGAACAGCAGTCCCTGTGTATAAAAAAAGAGAACAGCAGTTCCCATGTATAATATAGAGAACAGCGGTCTCTGTGTATAATATACAGAACAACAGTTCCCATGTCTGATATAGAGAACAGCTGTTCCTGTGTCTAATATAGAGAACAGCTGTCCCTGTGCATAATACAGAGAACAGCAGTTCTCATGTCTAATATAGCGATCAGCAGTACCTGTGTATAATATAGAGAATAGCAGTTCCCATGTCTAATATAAGAGAACACCAGTACCTGTGTATAATATAGAAAACAACAGTTTCCATGTCTAATATAGAAAACATCAGTTCACAAGTCTAATATAGAGAACAGAAGTCTCTGTGTGTAATATGAAGAACAGCAGTTCCCATGTCTAATATAGAAAACAGCAGTATCTGTGTATAATACAGGGAACAGCAGTTCCCATGAAGAAGATAGAGAACAGCAGTCCATATGTATAATATAGAGAACAGCAGTCCCTGTGTATAATATAGAGAACAGCAGTTGCCATGTCTAAAATAGAGAACACCAGTCCCTGTGCATAATATAGAGAACAGCAGTTCCCATTACTAATATACACAACAGTTGTCCCTGTGTATAAAAAATAGAACATCTGTCCCTGAGTACAATATAGAGAACAGATGACACATTGTATAATATAGAGAACAGCTGTCCCTGTGCAAAATATACAGAACAGCAGTTCCCATGTTAATATAGAGAACAGCTGTCCCTGAGTACAATATAGAGAACAGATGACCCATTGTATAATATAGTGAACAGCTGTCCCTGTGCAAAATATACAGAACAGCAGTTCCCATGACGAAAATAGAGAACACCATTACCTGTGTCTAATATAGAGAACAACAGTCCCAGTGGATAATTTAGAGAACAGCAGTTCCTGTGTATAATATAGAGAACAGCAGTCCCTGTGTCTAACATAGAGAACTGCGGTCCCTGTGCATAATACAGAGAACAGCAGTTCCCATGTCTAATATAGAGAACAGCAGAACCTGTGTATAATATAGAGAACAGCAGTCCCTGTGTCTAACATAGAGAACTGCGGTCCCTGTGCATAATACAGAGAACAGCAGTTCCCATGTCTAATATAGAGAACAGCAGAACCTGTGTATAATATAGAGAATAGCAGTTCCCATGTCTTATATAAGAGAACACCAGTACCTGTGTATAATAGAGAGAACAGCAGTTCCCATGTCTAATATAAAGATCAGCAGTCCCTGTGTATAACATAGAGAACAGCAGTTCCCATGTCTAATATAGAGAACAGCAGTCCCTGTGTCTAATATAGAGAAAAGCTGTCCCTGTGCATAATATAGAGAACAGCAGTTCCCATGTGTAATATAGAGAACAGCTGTACCTGTGTATAACATGGACAACATGACTTCCCATGACTAATATAGAGAACAGCAGTCCCTGTGTATAATATAGAGAACAGCAGTTCCCATCTCTAATATAGAGAACAGCAGTCCCTTTGTATCATATAGAGAACAGCAGTTCCCATGTCTAATATAGGGATCAGCAGTCTCAGTGTATAATTTAGAGAACAGCAGTACCTGTGTATAATATAGAGAATAGCAGTTCCCATGTCTAATATAAGAGAACACCAGTACCTGTGTATAATAGAGAGAACAGCAGTTCCCATGTCTAAAATAGAGAACAGCAATTCCCATGTCTAATATAGAGAACAGCAGTCTCTGTGTATAGTATAGATAACAGCAGTTCCCATGTCTAATATAGAGAACAGCAGTCCCTGTGTATAATAAAGAGAACAGCAGTTCCTTTGTATAATAGAGAGAACAGCAGTCCCTGTGTATAATATACAGTACAGCAGTTCCCCTGTCTAATATAGAGAACAGCAGTCCCTGTGTCTAATATAAAGAAAAGCTGTCCCTGTGTATAATATGGCGAACAGCAGTTCCCATGTCTGATATAGAGAACAGCAGTACCAGTGTATAATATAGAGAACAGCAGTTCCCATTTGTTATATGGAACAGCTGTCCCTGTGTATAACATAGAGGACATCAGTTCCTATGACTAATATAGAGAACAGCAGTCCCAGTGTATAATATAGAGAACAGCCGTTCCCACGTAAAATATAGAGAAAAGCAGTTCCTGTGCATAATATCGAGAACTGCAGTTCCCATGACTAATATAGAGAACAGCAGTCCCTGTGTATAATATAGAGAAAAGCAGTTCCCATGTCTAATATAGAGAACAGCTGTCAATGTGTACAATATAGAGAAGAGCAGTTCCTATGTCTAATATAAGAGAACAGCAGTCCCTGTGTATAATAGAGAAAACAGCAGTTCCTGTGTATCATATAGAAAACAGCAGTTCCCATGACTAATATAGAGAACAGCAGTCCCTGTGTATAATATAGAGAACAACAGTTCCCATGTGTAATATAGGGATCAGCAGTCCCATTGTATAATTTAGAGAACTGCAGTTCCTGTGTATAATATAGAGAACAGCAGTCCCTGTGTCTAACATGGAGTTCAGCGGTGCCTCTGCATAATACAGAGAACAGCAGTTCCCATGTCTAATATAGAGAACAGCAGAACCTGTGTATAATATAGAGAATAGCAGTTCCCATGTCTAATATAAGAGAACACCAGTACCTGTGTATAATAGAGAGAACAGCAATTCCCATGTCTAATATAAGAGAACACCAGTACCTGTGTATAATATAGAGAACAGTAATTCCCATGTCTAAAATAGAGAACAGCAGTTCCCATGTCTAATATAGAGAACAGCAGTCTCTGTGTGTAATATGAAGAATAGCAGTTCCCATGTCTAATATAGAGAACAGCAGTATCTGTGTATAATACAGGGAACAGCAGTTCCCATGTATAATAGAGAGAACAGCAGTCCCTATGTATAATAAAGAGATAAGCAGTTCCTGTGTATATTATAGAGAACAGCAATCCCTGTGTATAATATACAGAACAGCAGTTCCCATGTCTAATATACAGAACAGTTGTCCCTGTGTATAAAAAAGAGAACAGCTATCCCTGAGTACAATATAGGGAACAGCACTCCCTGTGTCTAATATAGAGAAGAGCAGTTTCCATGTCTAATATAGGAAACAGCAGTCTCTTTGTACAATATTGAGAACAGCAGTCTATGTGTATAATATAGAGACAAGCAGTTTCCATGTCTAACATTGTGAACAGATGTCAATGTGTACAATATAGAGAACAGCAGTTCCTATGTCTAATATAAGAGAACAGCAGTCCCTGTGTATAATATAGAAAACAGCAGTTCCTGTGTATGATACGGAAATAAGCAGTTCCCATGTCTAATATAGAGAAAAGCAGTCCTTAGGCATAATTTCGAGAACAGCTGTTCCCATGACTAACATAGAGAACAGCAGTCCCTGTGTATAATATAGAGAACAGCAGTTCCCATGCCTAATGTAGAGAACAGCAGTCCCTGTGTATAATATAGAGAATAGCAGTTCCCATGTCTAATGTACAGAACAGTTGTCCCTGTGTATAAAAAAGAGAACAGCTGTCCCTGAGTACAATATAGAGAACAGCAGTCCTTGTGTATAATACAGAGAATAGCAGTTCCCATGCCTAATATACAGAACAGTTGTCCCTGTGTATAAAAAAGAGAACAGCTGTCCCTGAGTACAAAATAATGAACAGCAGTCCCTGTGTCTAATATAGAGAAGAGCAGTTCCCATGTCTAATATAGGAAACAGCAGTCCCTTTGTATAATATAGAGACAAGCAGTTTCCATGTCTAACATTGTGAACAGATGTCAATGTGTACAATATAGAGAACAGCAGTTCCTATGTCTAACATAAGAGAACAGCAGTCCCTGTGTATAATATAGAAAACAGCAGTTAAGGTGTATCATACGGAAATAAGCAGTTCCCATGTCTAATATAGAGAAAAGAAGTCCCTGTGCATAATTTCGAGAACAGCAGTTCCCATGACTAATACAGAGAATAGCAGTCCCTGTGTATACTATAAAGAACAGCAATTCCCATGTCTAATACACAGAACAGCAGTTCCCATGTCTAATATAGAGAACAGCAGACCCTGTGTATAATATAGATAACAGCAGTCCCTGTGTATAATAAAGAGAACAGCAGTTCCTGTGTATAATATAGAGAACAGCAGTTCCCATGTCAAGTATAGAGAACAGCAGTTCCCATGTCTAACATAGAGAACAGCAGTCCATGAGTATAAAATAGAGAACAACAGGTCCCATGACTAATATAGAGCACAGCAGTCCCCATGTCTAGTATAGAGAACATCATCCCTGCGTATAATATAGAGAAAAGCAGTTCCTGTGCAAAACGTAGACAACAGCAGTCCCTGCGTATAATATAGAGAACAGCAGTTCCCATGTCAAATATAGAGAACAGCAGTCCCTGTGTTTAATATAGAGAAGAGCAGATCCTATGTATAACATAGGGAACAGCAGTCCCTGTGTCTAATATAGAGAAGAGCAGTTCCCATCTTCTAACATAGAGAACAGCAGTCCCTGTGTACAATTTCGAGAACAGCAGTCTATGTGTATAATATAGAGAAAAGCAGTTTCCATGTCTAATATTGTGAACAGATGTCAATGTGTACAATATAGAGAACAGCAGTTCCTATGTCTAATATAAGAGAACAGCAGTCCTTGTGTATAATATAGAAAACAGCAGTTCCTGTGTATCATATGGAAATAAGCAGTTCCCATGTCTAATACAGAGAAAAGAAGTCCCTGCACATAATTTCGAAAACAGCAGTTCCAATGACTAATATAGAGAACAGCAGTCCCTGTGTTTAATATAGAGAACAGCAGTTCCCATGCCTAATGTAGAGAACAGCAGTCCCTGTGTATAATATAGAGAATAGCAGTTCCCATGTCTAATATACAGAACAGTTGTCCCTGTGTATAAAAAAGAGAACAGCTGTTCCTGAGTACAATATAGAGAACAGCAGTCCTTGTGTATAATATAGAGAATAGCAGTTGTCCCTGTGTATAAAAAAGAGAACAGCTGTCCTTGAGTACAATACAGAGAACAGCAGTCCCTGTGTCTAATATAGAGAAGAGCAGTTCCCATGTCTAATATAGAGAACAGCAGTCCCTGTGTATAACATAGAGAAAAGCAGTCTTTGTGTATAATATAGAGAAAAGCAGTTTCCATGTCTAATATTGTGAATAGATGTCAATGTGTAAAATATAGAGAACAGCAGTTCCTATGTCTAATATAAGAGAACAGCAGTCCCTGTGTATAATATAGAAAACAGCAGTTCCTGTGTATCATATGGAAATAAGCAGTTCCCATGACTAATATAGAGAACAGCAGTCCCTGTGTATACTATAAAGAAGAGCAATTCCCATGTCTAATACACAGAACAGCAGTTCCCATGTCTAATATAGAGAACAGCTGTCCCTGTGTATACTATAGAGAACAGCAGTTCGCATGTCTAATATAGAGAACAGCAGTTCCCATGTCTAATATACAGAACAGCAGTCCCTGTGTGTAATATAGAGAACAGCTGTCCCTGTGTATAATATAGAGAAGAGCAGATCCCATGTCTAATATGGAGAACATCAGTTCCCAAGTCTAATATAGAGAACAGCTGTCACTGTGTTTCATATAGAGAACAGCAGTCCCTGTGGATAAGATAAAGAACAACACTTCCCATGTCGAGCATAGAGAACAGCAGTCCCTGCGTATAATATAGAGAACAGCAGTTCCCATGTCGAATGTAGAGAACAGCAGTCCCTGTGTATAATATAGAGAACAGCAGTCCCTGTGTCTAATATGGAAATCAGCAGTTCCTATGCCAAATATGGAGAACTGTAATTCCTGTGTATAATATAGAGAACAACAGTCCCTGTGTCTAATATACAGAACAGCTGTCCCTGTGTATAATATAGAGAACAGTAGTTCCCATGTCTAATATAGAGAACAGCAGTCCCTGTGTATAATACAGAGAACAGCAGTCCCTGTGTATAATATAGAGAAAAGCAGTTTCCATGTCTAATATAAGAGAACAGCAGTTCCATGTCTAACATTGAGAACAGCAGTCCCTGCACATAATTTCGAGATCAGCAGTTCCCATGTCAAATATAGAGAACAGCAGTTCCCATGTCTAATATAGAGAACTGCAGTTCCTGTGTATAATGTAGAGAACAGCAGTCCCTGTATCTAATATGTGTTTAATATAGAGAACAGCAGTTCCTGTGTATAATATAGAGAAAAGCAATTCCCATGTGAAATATAGAGAACAGCAGTCCCTGTATGTACTATAGAGAACAGCAATTCCCATGTCTAATACACAAAACAGCAGTTCCTATGTCCAATATAGAGAACAGCTCTCCCTGGGTATAATATAGAGAACAGCAGTTCCCATGTCTAATATACAGAACTGTTGTCCCTGTGTTTAAAAAGGAGAACAGCTGTCCCTGAGTACAAGATAGAGAACAGCAGTCCCTGTGTATAATATGGAGAACAGCAGTTCCTGTGTATAATATAGAGAACAGCAGTTCCCATGTCTAGTATAGAGAACAGCAGTCCCTGCGTATAATATAGAGAACAGCAGTTCCCATGTCTAATATAGATAACAGCAATCCCTGTGTTTAATATAGAGAAGAGCAGACCCTGCGTATAATATAGGGAACAGCAGTCCCTGTGTCTAGTAAAGAGAAGAGCAGTTCCCATGTCTAATATAGAGAACAGCAGACCCTGTGTATAACATAGAGAACAGCAGTCTATGTGTATAATATAGAGAAAAGCAGTTTCCATGTCTAATATTGTGAACAGATGTCAAAGTGTACAATATAGAGAACAGCAGTTCCTATGTCTAACATAAGAGAACAGCAGTCCCTGTGTATAATATAGAGAACAGCAGTTCCTGTGTATCATATGGAAATAAGCAGTTCCCATGTCTAACATAGAGAAAAGCAGTCCCTGTGCATAATTTCGAGAACAGCAGTTCCCATGACTAATATAGAGAACAGCAGTCCCTGTGTATAGTATAAAGAACAGCAATTCCCATGTCTAATATACAGAACAGCACTTCCCATGTCTAATATGGAGAACAGCTGTCCCAGCATATAATATAGAGAACAGCATTCCCTGTGTATACTATAAAGATACCAATTCCCATGTCTAATACACAGAACAGCCGTTCCCATGTCTAATCGAGAGAACAGCTGTCCCTGTGTATACTATAACGAACAGCAATTCCCATGTCTAATACACAGGACAGCAGTTCCCATGGCTAATATAGAGAACAGCAGACCCTGTGTATAATATAGAGAACAGCAGTCCCTGTGTATAATAAAGAGAACAGCAGTTCCCATGTCAAGTATAGAGAACAGCAGTTCCCATGTCTAATATAGAGAAAAGAAGTCCCTGCACATAATTTCGAAAACAGCAGTTCCCATGACTAATATAGAGAACAGCAGTCCCTGTGTATAATATACAGAATAGCAGTTCCCATGTCTAATATAGAGAACAGCAGTCCCTGTGTTTAATATAGAGAAGAGCAGATCCTATGTATAACAAAGGGAACAGCAGTCCCTGTGTCTAATATAGAGAAGAGCAGTTCCCATGTCTAACATAGAGAACAGCAGTCCCTGTGTACAATATAGAGAACAGCAGTCTGTGTATAATATAGAGAATAGCAGTTCCCATGTCTAATATACAGAACAGTTGTCCCTGTGTATAAAAAAGAGAACAGCTGTCCCTGAGTACAATACAGAGAACAGCAGTCCCTGTGTCTAATATACAGAAGAGCAGTTCCCATGTCTAATATAGAGAACAGCAGTCCCTGTGTATAACATAGAGAACAGCAGTCTTTGTGTATAATATAGAGAAGAGCAGTTTCCATGTCTAATATTGTGAACAGATGTCAATGTGTACAATATAGAGAACAGCAGTTCCTATGTCTAATATAAGAGAACAGCAGTCCCTGTGTATAATATAGAAAACAGCAGTTCCCGTGTATCATATGGAAATAAGCAGTTCCCATGTCTAATAGAGAGAAAAGCAGTCCCTAGGCATATTTTCGAGAACAGCAGTTCCCATGCCTAATGTAGAGAACAGCAGTCCCTGTGTATAATATAGAGAATAGCAGTTCCCATGTCTAATATACAGAACAGTTGTCCCTGTGTATAAAAAAGAGAACAGCTGTCCCTGAGTACAATATAGAGAACAGCAGTCCTTGTGTATAATACAGAGAATAGCAGTTCCCATGTCTAATATACAGAACAGTTGTCCCTGTGTATAAAAAAGAGAACAGCTGTCCCTGAGTACAAAATAATGAACAGCAGTCCCTGTGTCTAATATCGAGAAGAGCAGTTCCCATGTCTAATATAGGAAACAGCAGTCCCCTTGTATAATATTGAGAACAGCAGTCTATGTGTATAATATAGAGACAAGCAGTTTCCATGTCTAACATTGTGAACAGATGTCAATGTGTACAATATAGAGAACAGCAGTTCCTATGTCTAACATAAGAGAACAGCAGTCCTTGTGTATAATATAGAAAACAGCAGTCCCTGTGTATCATATGGAAATAAGCAGTTCCCATGTCTAATATAGAGAAAAGAAGTCCCTGCACATAATTTCGAAAACAGCAGTTCCCAAGACTAATATAGAGAACAGCAGTCCCTGTGTTTAATATAGAGAACAGCAGTTCCCATGCCTAATGTAGAGAACAGCAGTCCCTGTGTATAATATAGAGAATAGCAGTTCCCATGTCTAATATACAGAACAGTTCTCCCTGTGTATAAAAAAGAGAACAGCTGTTCCTGAGTACAATATAGAGAACAGCAGTCCTTGTGTAAAGTATAGAGAATAGCAGTTCCCATGTCTAATATAGAGAACAGCAGTCCCTGTGTATAACATAGAGAACAGCAGTCTTTGTGTATAATATAGAGAAAAGCAGTTTCCATGTCTAATATTGTGAATAGATGTCAATGTGTACAATATAGAGAACAGCAGTTCCTATGTCTAATATAAGAGAACAGCAGTCCCTGTGTATCATATGGAAATAAGCAGTTCCCATGTCTAATACAGAGAAAAGCAGTCCCTAGGCATAATTTCGAGAACAGCAGTTCCCATGACTATTATAGAAAACAGCAGTTCCTGTGTATCATATGGAAATAAGCAGTTCCCATGTCTAATACAGAGAAAAGCAGTCCTTAGGCATAATTCCGAGAACAGCAGTTCCCATGACTAATATAGAGAACAGCAGTCCCTGTGTATAATATAGAGAACAGCAGTTCCCATGCCTAATGTAGAGAACAGCAGTCCCTGTGTATAATATAGAGAATAGCAGTTCCCATGTCTAATATACAGAAACGTTGTCCCTGTGTATAAAAAAGAGAACAGCTGTCCCTGAGTACAATATAGGGAACAGCAGCCCCTGTGTCTAATATAGAGAAGAGCAGTTCCCATGTCTAATTTAGGAAACAGCAGTCCCGTTGTATAATATTGAGAACAGCAGTCTATGTGTATAATATAGAGACAAGCAGTTTCCATGTCTAACATTGTGAACAGATGTCAATGTGTACAATATAGATAACAGCAGTTCCTATGTCTAACATAAGAGAACAGCAGTCCCTGTGTATAATATAGAAAACAGCAGTTCCTGTGTATTATACGGAAATAAGCTGTTCCCATGTCTAATATAGAGAAAAGAAGTCCCTGTGCATAATTTCGAGAACAGCAGTTCCCATGACTAATATAGAGAATAGCAGTCCCTGTGTATACTATAAAGAACAGCAATTCCCATGTCTAATACACAGAACAGCAGTTCCCATGTCTAATATAGAGAACAGCAGACCCTGTGTATAATATAGATAACAGCAGTCCCTGTGTATAATAAAGAGAACAGCAGTTCCCATGTCTAGTATAGAGAACAGCAGTTCCCATGTCTAACATAGAGAACAGCAGTCCCTGAGTATAAAATAGAGAACAACAGGTCCCATGACTAATATAGAGAACAGCAGTCCCTGTGTATAATATTGAGAAAAGTAGTTCCCATGTCTAGTATAGAGAACATCAGTCCCTGCGTATAATATAGAGAAAAGCAGTTCCTGTGCAAAACGTAGACAACAGCAGTCCCTGCATATAATATAGAGAACAGCAGTTCCCATGTCAAATATAGAGAACAGCAGTCCCTGTGTTTAATATAGAGAAGAGCAGATCCTATGTATAACATAGGGAACAGCAGTCCCTCGGTCTAATACAGAGAAGAGCAGTTCCCATCTTCTAACATAGAGAACAGCAGTCCCTGTGTACAATATAGAGAACAGCAGTCTATGTGTATAATATAGAGAAAAGCAGTTTCCATGTCTAATATTGTGAACAGATGTCAATGTGTACAATATAGAGAACAGCAGTTCCTATGTCTAATATAAGAGAACAGCAGTCCTTGTGTATAATATAGAAAACAGCAGTTCCTGTGTATCATATGGAAATAAGCAGTTCCCATGTCTAATATAGAGAAAAGAAGACCCTGCACATAATTTCGAAAACAGCAGTTCCCATGACTAATATAGAGAACAGCAGTCCCTGTGTTTAATATAGAGAACAGCAGTACCCATGCATAATGTAGAGAACAGCAGTCCCTGTGTATAATATAGAGAATAGCAGTTCCCATGTCTAATATACAGAACAGTTGTCCCTGTGTATAAAAAAGAGAACAGCTGTTCCTGAGTACAATATAGAGAACAGCAGTCCTTGTGTATAATATAGAGAATAGCAGTTGTCCCTGTGTATAAAAAAGAGAACAGCTGTCCTTGAGTACAATACAGAGAACAGCAGTCCCTGTGTCTAATATAGAGAAGAGCAGTTCCCATGTCTAATATAGAGAACAGCAGTCCCTGTGTATAACATAGAGGAAAGCAATCTTTGTGTATAATATAGAGAAAAGCAGTTTCCATGTCTAATATTGTGAATAGATGTCAATGTGTACAATATAGAGAACAGCAGGTCCTATGTCTAATATAAGAGAACAGCAGTCACTGTGTATAATATAGAAAACAGCAGTTCCTGTGTATCATATGGAAATAAGCAGTTCCCATGACTAATATAGAGAACAGCAGTCCCTGTGTATACTATAAAGAAGAGCAATTCCCATGTCTAATACACAGAATAGCAGTTCCCATGTCTAATATAGAGAACAGCTGTCCCTGTGTATACTATAGAGAACAGCAGTTCGCATGTCTAATATAGAGAACAGCAGTTCCCATGTCTAATATAGAGAACAGCAGTCCCTGTGTGTAATATAGAGAACAGCTGTCCCTGTGTATAATATAGAGAAGAGCAGATCCCATGTCTAATATGGAGAACATCAGTTCCCAAGTCGAATACAGAGAACAGCTGTCACTGTGTTTCATATAGAGAACAGCAGTCCCTGTGGATAAGATAAAGAACAACACTTCCCATGTCGAGCATAGAGAACAGCAGTCCCTGCGTATAATATAGAGAACAACAGTTCCCATGTCGAATGTAGAGAACAGCAGTCCCTGTGTATAATATAGAGAACAGCAGTCCCTGTGTCTAATATGGAAATCAGCAGTTCCTATGCCAAATATGGAGAACTGTAATTCCTGTGTATAATATAGAGAACAACAGCCCCTGTGTCTAATATACAGAACAGCTGTCCCTGTGTATAATATAGAGAACAGTAGTTCCCATGTCTAATATAGAGAACAGCAGTCCCTGTGTATAATACAGAGAACAGCAGTCCCTGTGTATAATATAGAGAAAAGCAGTTTCCATGTCTAATATAAGAGAACAGCAGTTCCATGTCTAACATTGAGAACAGCAGTCCCTGCACATAATTTCGAGAACAGCAGTTCCCATGTCAAATATAGAGAACAGCAGTTCCCATGTCTAATATAGAGAACTGCAGTTCCTGTGTATAATGTAGAGAACAGCAGTCCCTGTATCTAATATGTGTTTAATATAGAGAACAGCAGTTCCTGTGTATAATATAGAGAAAAGCAATTCCCATGTGAAATATAGAGAACAGCAGTCCCTGTATGTACTATAGAGAACAGCAATTCCCATGTCTAATACACAAAACAGCAGTTCCTATGTCCAATATAGAGAACAGCTCTCCCTGTGTATAATATAGAGAACAGTTCCTGTGCAAAACGTAGACAACAGCAGTCCCTGCGTATAATATAGAGAACAGTTCCTGTGCAAAACGTAGACAACAGCAGTCCCTGCGTATAATATAGAGATCAGCAGTTCCCATGTCCAATATAGATAACAGCAATCCCTGTGTTTAATATAGAGAAGAGCAGACCCGGTGTATAATATAGGGAACAGCAGTCCCTGTGTCTAGTAAAGAGAAGAGCAGTTCCCATGTCTAATATAGAGAACAGCAGACCCTGTGTATAACATAGAGAACAGCAGTCTATGTGTATAATATAGAGAAAAGCAGTTTCCATGTCTAATATTGTGAACAGATGTCAATGTGTACAATATAGAGAACAGCAGTTCCTATGTCTAATATAAGAGAACAGCAGTCCCTGTGTATAATATAGAAAACAGCAGTTCCTGTGTATCATATGGAAATAAGCAGTTCCCATGTCTAACATAGAGAAAAGCAGTCCCTGTGCATAATTTCGAGAACAGCAGTTCCCATGACTAATATAGAGAACAGCAGTCCCTGTGTATAGTATAAAGAACAGCAATTCCCATGTCTAATATACAGAACAGCAGTTCCCATGTCTAATATGGAGAACAGATGTCCCAGCATATAATATAGAGAACAGCATTCCCTGTGTATACTATAAAGATACCAATTCCCATGTCTAATACACAGAACAGCCGTTCCCATGTCTAATATAGAGAACAGCTGTCCCTGTGAATACTATAGAGAACAGCAGTTCCCATGTCTAATATAGAGAACAGCAGTCCATGTGTATAGTATAGAAAACAGCAGTTCCTGTGTATCATATGGAAATAAGCAGTTCCCATGTCTAACATAGAGAAAAGCAGTCCCTGTGCATAATTTCGAGAACAGCAGTTCCCATGACTAATATAGAGAACAGCAGTCCCTGTGTATACTATAAAAAACAGCAGTTCCCATGTCTAATACACAGAACAGCAGTTCCCCTGTCTAATATAGAGAACAGCAGACCCTGTGTATAATATAGAGAACAGCAGTCCCTGTGTATAATATAGAGAACAGCAGTTCCTGTGTATAATATAGAGAACAGCAGTTCCCATGTCTAGTATAGAGAACAGCAGTTCCCATGACTAATATAGAGAACAGCAGTCCCTGAGTATAAAATAGAGAACAGCAGTTCTCATGCCTAATGTAGAGAACAGCAGTCCCTGTGTATAATATAGAGAATAGCAGTTCCCATGTCTAATATACAGAACAGTTGTCCCTGTGTATAAAAAAGAGAACAGCTGTTCCTGAGTACAATATAAAGAACAGACGTCCTTGTGTATAATATAGAGAATAGCAGTTCCCATGTCTAATATACAGAACAGTTGTCCCTGTGTATAAAAAAGAGAACAGCTGTCCTTGAGTACAATATAGAGAACAGCAGTCCCTGTGTCTAATATAGAGAAGAGCAGTCCCCATGTCTAATATAGAGAACAGCAGTCCCTGTGTATAACATAGAGAACAGCAGACTTTGTGTATAATATAGAGAAAAGCAGTTTCCATGTCTAATATTGTGAATAGATGTCAATGTGTACAATATAGAGAACAGCAGTTCCTATGTCTAATATAAGAGAACAGCAGTCCCTGTGTATAATATAGAAAACAGCAGTTCCTGTGTATCATATGGAAATAAGCAGTTCCCATGACTAATATAGAGAACAGCAGTCCCTGTGTATACTATAAAGAAGAGCAATTCCCATGTCTAATACACAGAACAGCAGTTCCCATGTCTAATATAGAGAACAGCTGTCCCTGTGTATACTATAGAGAACAGCAGTTCGCATGTCTAATATAGAGAACAGCAGTTCCCATGTCTAATATAGAGAACAGCAGTCCCCGTGTGTAATATAGAGAACAGCTGTCCCTGTGTATAATATAGAGAAGAGCAGATCCCATGTCTAATATGGAGAACATCAGTTCCCAAGTCGAATACAGAGAACAGCTGTCACTGTGTTTCATATAGAGAACAGCAGTCCCTGTGGATAAGATAAAGAACAACACTTCCCATGTCGAGCATAGAGAACAGCAGTCCCTGCGTATAATATAGAGAACAGCAGTTCCCATGTCGAATGTAGAGAACAGCAGTCCCTGTGTATAAAAAAGAGAACAGCTGTCCTTGAGTACAATACAGAGAACAGCAGTCCCTGTGTCTAATATAGAGAAGAGCAGTTCCCATGTCTAATATAGAGAACAGCAGTCCCTGTGTATAACATAGAGAAAAGCAATCTTTGTGTATAATATAGAGAAAAGCAGTTTCCATGTCTAATATTGTGAATAGATGTCAATGTGTACAATATAGAGAACAGCAGTTCCTATGTCTAATATAAGAGAACAGCAGTCACTGTGTATAATATAGAAAACAGCAGTTCCTATGTATCATATGGAAATAAGCAGTTCCCATGACTAATATAGAGAACAGCAGTCCCTGTGTATACTATAAAGAAGAGCAATTCCCATGTCTAATACACAGAATAGCAGTTCCCATGTCTAATATAGAGAACAGCTGTCCCTGTGTATACTATAGAGAACAGCAGTTCGCATGTCTAATATAGAGAACAGCAGTTCCCATGTCTAATATAGAGAACAGCAGTCCCTGTGTGTAATATAGAGAACAGCTGTCCCTGTGTATAATATAGAGAAGAGCAGATCCCATGTCTAATATGGAGAACATCAGTTCCCAAGTCTAATATAGAGAACTGCTGTCACTGTGTATAATATAGAGAACAGCAGTCCCTGTGGATAAGATAAAGAACAACACTTCCCATGTCGAGCATCGGGAACAGCAGTCCCTGCGTATAATATAGAGAACAGCAGTTCCCATGTCGAATGTAGAGAACAGCAGTCCCTGTGTATAATATAGAGAACAGCAGTCCCTGTGTCTAATATGGAAATCAGCAGTTCCTATGCCAAATATGGAGAACTGTAATTCCTGTGTATAATATAGAGAACAACAGCCCCTGTGTCTAATATACAGAACAGCTGTCCCTGTGTATAATATAGAGAACAGTAGTTCCCATGTCTAATATAGAGAACAGCAGTCCCTGTGTATAATACAGAGAACAGCAGTCCCTGTGTATAATATAGAGAAAAGCAGTTTCCATGTCTAATATAAGAGAACAGCAGTTCCATGTCTAACATTGAGAACAGCAGTCCCTGCACATAATTTCGAGAACAGCAGTTCCCATGTCAAATATAGAGAACAGCAGTTCCCATGTCTAATATAGAGAACTGCAGTTCCTGTGTATAATGTAGAGAACAGCAGTCCCTGTATCTAATATGTGTTTAATATAGAGAACAGCAGTTCCTGTGTATAATATAGAGAAAAGCAATTCCCATGTGAAATATAGAGAACAGCAGTCCCTGTATGTACTATAGAGAACAGCAATTCCCATGTCTAATACACAAAACAGCAGTTCCTATGTCCAATATAGAGAACAGCAGTCCCTGTGTATAATATAGAGAACAGTTCCTGTGCAAAACGTAGACAACAGCAGTCCCTGCGTATAATATAGAGAACAGTTCCTGTGCAAAACGTAGACAACAGCAGTCCCTGCGTATAATATAGAGATCAGCAGTTCCCATGTCCAATATAGATAACAGCAATCCCTGTGTTTAATATAGAGAAGAGCAGACCCGGTGTATAATATAGGGAACAGCAGTCCCTGTGTCTAGTAAAGAGAAGAGCAGTTCCCATGTCTAATATAGAGAACAGCAGACCCTGTGTATAACATAGAGAACAGCAGTCTATGTGTATAATATAGAGAAAAGCAGTTTCCATGTCTAATATTGTGAACAGATGTCAATGTGTACAATATAGAGAACAGCAGTTCCTATGTCTAATATAAGAGAACAGCAGTCCCTGTGTATAATATAGAAAACAGCAGTTCCTGTGTATCATATGGAAATAAGCAGTTCCCATGTCTAACATAGAGAAAAGCAGTCCCTGTGCATAATTTCGAGAACAGCAGTTCCCATGACTAATATAGAGAACAGCAGTCCCTGTGTATAGTATAAAGAACAGCAACTCCCATGTCTAATATACAGAACAGCAGTTCCCATGTCTAATATGGAGAACAGATGTCCCAGCATATAATATAGAGAACAGCATTCCCTGTGTATACTATAAAGATACCAATTCCCATGTCTAATACACAGAACAGCCGTTCCCATGTCTAATATAGAGAACAGCTGTCCCTGTGAATACTATAGAGAACAGCAGTTCCCATGTCTAATATAGAGAACAGCAGTCCATGTGTATAGTATAGAAAACAGCAGTTCCTGTGTATCATATGGAAATAAGCAGTTCCCATGTCTAACATAGAGAAAAGCAGTCCCTGTGCATAATTTCGAGAACAGCAGTTCCCATGACTAATATAGAGAACAGCAGTCCCTGTGTATACTATAAAGAACAGCAATCCCCATGTCTAATACACAGAACAGCAGTTCCCATGTCTAATATAGAGAACAGCAGACCCTGTGTATAATATAGAGAACAGCAGTCCCTGTGTATAATATAGAGAACAGCAGTTCCTGTGTATAATATAGAGAACAGCAGTTCCCATGTCTAGTATAGAGAACAGCAGTTCCCATGACTAATATAGAGAACAGCAGTCCCTGAGTATAAAATAGAGAACAGCAGTTCTCATGCCTAATGTAGAGAACAGCAGTCCCTGTGTATAATATAGAGAATAGCAGTTCCCATGTCTAATATACAGAACAGTTGTCCCTGTGTATAAAAAAGAGAACAGCTGTCCTTGAGTACAATATAGAGAACAGCAGTCCCTGTGTCTAATATAGAGAAGAGCAGTCCCCATGTCTAATATAGAGAACAGCAGTCCCTGTGTATAACATAGAGAACAGCAGACTTTGTGTATAATATAGAGAAAAGCAGTTTCCATGTCTAATATTGTGAATAGATGTCAATGTGTACAATATAGAGAACAGCAGTTCCTATGTCTAATATAAGAGAACAGCAGTCCCTGTGTATAATATAGAAAACAGCAGTTCCTGTGTATCATATGGAAATAAGCAGTTCCCATGACTAATATAGAGAACAGCAGTCCCTGTGTATACTATAAAGAAGAGCAATTCCCATGTCTAATACACAGAACAGCAGTTCCCATGTCTAATATAGAGAACAGCTGTCCCTGTGTATACTATAGAGAACAGCAGTTCGCATGTCTAATATAGAGAACAGCAGTTCCCATGTCTAATATACAGAACAGCAGTCCCTGTGTGTAATATAGAGAACAGCTGTCCCTGTGTATAATATAGAGAAGAGCAGATCCCATGTCTAATATGGAGAACATCAGTTCCCAAGTCTAATATAGAGAACAGCTGTCACTGTGTTTCATATAGAGAACAGCAGTCCCTGTGGATAAGATAAAGAACAACACTTCCCATGTCGAGCATAGAGAACAGCAGTCCCTGCGTATAATATAGAGAACAGCAGTTCCCATGTCGAATGTAGAGAACAGCAGTCCCTGTGTATAATATAGAGAACAGCAGTCCCTGTGTCTAATATGGAAATCAGCAGTTCCTATGCCAAATATGGAGAACTGTAATTCCTGTGTATAATATAGAGAACAACAGTCCCTGTGTCTAATATACAGAACAGCTGTCCCTGTGTATAATATAGAGAACAGTAGTTCCCATGTCTAATATAGAGAACAGCAGTCCCTGTGTATAATACAGAGAACAGCAGTCCCTGTGTATAATATAGAGAAAAGCAGTTTCCATGTCTAATATAAGAGAACAGCAGTTCCATGTCTAACATTGAGAACAGCAGTCCCTGCACATAATTTCGAGAACAGCAGTTCCCATGTCAAATATAGAGAACAGCAGTTCCTGTGTATAATATAGAGAACAGCAGTTCCCATGTCTAGTATAGAGAACAGCAGTCCCTGCGTATAATATAGAGAACAGTTCCTGTGCAAAACGTAGACAACAGCAGTCCCTGCGTATAATATAGAGAACAGCAGTTCCCATGTCTAATATAGATAACAGCAATCCCTGTGTTTAATATAGAGAAGAGCAGACCCGGTGTATAATATAGGGAACAGCAGTCCCTGTGTCTAGTAAAGAGAAGAGCAGTTCCCATGTCTAATATAGAGAACAGCAGACCCTGTGTATAACATAGAGAACAGCAGTCTATGTGTATCATATAGAGAAAAGCAGTTTCCATGTCTAATATTGTGAACAGATGTCAATGTGTACAATATAGAGAACAGCAGTTCCTATGTCTAATATAAGAGAACAGCAGTCCCTGTGTATAATATAGAAAACAGCAGTTCCTGTGTATCATATGGAAATAAGCAGTTCCCATGTCTAACATAGAGAAAAGCAGTCCCTGTGCATAATTTCGAGAACAGCAGTTCCCATGACTAATATAGAGAACAGCAGTCCCTGTGTATAGTATAAAGAACAGCAATTCCCATGTCTAATATACAGAACAGCAGTTCCCATGTCTAATATGGAGAACAGATGTCCCAGCATATAATATAGAGAACAGCATTCCCTGTGTATACTATAAAGATACCAATTCCCATGTCTAATACACAGAACAGCAGTTCCCATATCTAATATAGAGAACAGCTGTCCCTGTGAATACTATAGAGAACAGCAGTTCCCATGTCTAATATAGAGAACAGCAGTCCCTGTGTATAATATAGAAAACAGCAGTCCCTGAGTATCATATGGAAATAAGCAGTTCCCATGTCTAACATAGAGAAAAGCAGTCCCTGTGCATAATTTCGAGAACAGCAGTTCCCATGACTAATATAGAGAACAGCAGTCCCTGTGTATACTATAAAGAACAGCAATTCCCATGTCTAATACACAGAACAGCAGTTCCCATGTCTAATATGGAGAACAGCTGTCCCAGCATATAATATAGAGAACAGCATTCCCTGTGTATACTATAAAGAGACCAATTCCCATGTCTAATACACAGAACAGCCGTTCCCATGTCTAATATAGAGAACAGCAGTTCCCATGTCTAATATAGAGAACAGCAGTCCCTGTGTATAATATAAAGAACAGCCGTCCCTGTGTATAATATAGAGAACAGCAGTCCCTGTGTCTAATATAGAGAACAGCTGTCCTTCTGTATAATATAGAGAACAACCGTTCCTATATCTAATATAGAGAACAGCAGTCACTGTGTATAATGTACAGAATCGCAGTTCCCATGTCTAAGATAGAGAACAGCTGTCCCTGTGCATAATATAGAGAACAGCAGATCCCATGTCTAATATGGAGAACATCAGTTCCCAAGTCTAATATAGAGAACTGCTGTCACTGTGTATAATATAGAGAACAGCAGTCCCTGTGGATAAGATAAAGAACAACACTTCCCATGTCGAGCATCGGGAACAGCAGTCCCTGCGTATAATATAGAGAACAGCAGTTCCCATGTCGAATGTAGAGAACAGCAGTCCCTGTGTATAATATAGAGAACAGCAGACACTGTGTATAATATGGAAATCAGCAGTTCCTGTGTATCATATGGAAATAAGCAGTTCCCATGTCTAATATAGAGAAAAGAAGTCCCTGCACATAATTTCGAAAACAGCAGTTCCCATGACTAATATAGAGAACAGCAGTCCCTGTGTTTAATATAGAGAACAGCAGTTCTCATGCCTGATGTAGAGAACAGCAGTCCCTGTGTATAATATAGAGAATAGCAGTTCCCATGTCTAATATACAGAACAGTTGTCCCTGTGTATAAAACAGAGAACAGCTGTTCCTGAGTACAATATAAAGAACAGCAGTCCTTGTGTATAAGATAGAGAATAGCAGTTCCCATGTGTAATATACAGAACAGTTGTCCCTGTGTATAAAAAAGAGAACAGCTGTCCTTGAATACAATATAGAGAACAGCAGTCCCTGTGTGTAATATAGAGAACAGCTGTCCCTGTGTATAATATAGAGAAGAGCAGATCCCATGTCTAATATGGAGAACATCAGTTCCCAAGTCTAATATAGAGAACAGCTGTCACTGTGTTTCATATAGAGAACAGCAGTCCCTGTGGATAAGATAAAGAACAACACTTCCCATGTCGAGCATAGAGAACAGCAGTCCCTGCGTATAATATAGAGAACAGCAGTTCCCATGTCGAATGTAGAGAACAGCAGTCCCTGTGTATAATATAGAGAACAGCAGTCCCTGTGTCTAATATGGAAATCAGCAGTTCCTATGCCAAATATGGAGAACTGTAATTCCTGTGTATAATATAGAGAACAACAGTCCCTGTGTCCAATATACAGAACAGCTGTCCCTGTGTATAATATAGAGAACAGTAGTTCCCATGTCTAATATAGAGAACAGCAGTCCCTGTGTATAATACAGAGAACAGCAGTCCCTGTGTATAATATAGAGAACATCAGTCCCTGTGTATAATATAGAAAACAGCATTTTCTGTGTATAATATGGAGTACAGCAGTTCCTGTGCACAACATAGAGAACAGCAGTTCCTGTGTATAAGAAAGAGAACAACAGTCCCTGTGCATAATATAGAGAACAGCAGTTCCCATATCTCACATGGAGAACAGCTGTCCCTGTGTACAATATAGAGAACAGCAGTTCCTATGTCTAATATATGTAAACAGCAGTCCCTGTGTATAATTTGGAAAACAGCAGTTCCTGTGTATCATGTACAGAACAGCCGTTACCATGTAAAAAATAGAGAACAGCTGTCCCTATGTATAATATAGAGCACAGCAGTTCCTACGTCTTATATAGAGAACAGCAGTCCCTGTGAAAAATATAGACAGCAGCAGTTCCCATGTCTAATATAGAGAACAGCAGTCCCTGTGTTTAATATTGAGGACAGCGGTTCCCATGTCTAATATAGAGAACAGCAGTCCCTGTGTTTAATATAGAGAAGGCAGTTCCCATGTCTAATATCGAGAACAGCAGTCCCTGTGTATAATATAGAGCACAGCAGTTCCTATGTCTAATGTAGACAACAGCAGTCCTTGTGTATAATATATAAAACAGCTGTTCCTGTCTATAATATAGAGAACAGCAGTTCCCATGTCTAATATAGAGAACAGCACTTCCTGTGCAAAATATAGGCAACAGTAGTCCCTGCGTATAATATAGAGAACAGCAATTCCCATGTCGAATATAGAGAACAGCAGTCCCTGCGCATAATATAGAGAACAGCAGTTCCGATGTTCATTATAGAGAACAGCAGTTCCCATGTCTAACATAGAGAACAACAGTTCCTGTGCAAAATATAGACAATAGCAGTCCCTGCGTATAATACAGAGAACAGCAGTTCCCATGTTTAACATAGAGAAGAGCAGACCCTGTGTATAATATAGAGAACAGCAGTTCCCATGACTAACATAGAGAACAGCAGTCCCTGCGTGTAAAATAGAGAACAGCAGTCCCTGTGTATACCACAGAGAACAGCAATTCCCATGTCAAATATAGAGAACAGCAGTCCCTGCACATAATATAGAGAACAATAGTTCCCATGTCTAATATAGAGATGGCACAGTGGTTAGCACTGCTGCCTCACTGCGCCTGAGACCCAGGTTCAATTCCCGCATCAGGCGACTGACTGTCTGGAGTTTGCACGTTCTCCCTGTGTCTGCGTGGGTTTCCTCCGGGTGCTCCGGTTTCCTCCCACAGTCCAAAAATGTGCAGGTCAGGTGAATTGGCCATGCTAAATTGCCCGGAGTGTTAGGTGCAGGGGTAAATGTAGGGGAATGGGTCTGGGTGGTTGCGCTTCGGCGGGACATTGTGGACTTGTTGGGCCGAAGGGCCTGTTTCCACACTGTAAAGTAAACTAATCTAATATAATCTATAATACAGAGAAAAGCAGTTCCCATGTCGAATAGAGAGAACAGCAGTCCCTGTGTACAATATAGAGAACAGCAGTTCTCCTGTCAAATACAGAGAACAGCAGTCCCTGTCTATACTATAAAGAACAGCAATTCCCATGCCTAATATACAGAACAGCAGTTCCCATGCCTAATATCGAGAACAGCTGTCCCTGCGTATGATTTGGAGAACAGCAGTTCCCATGTCTAATATAAGAAACAGCTGTTTTCCCTGTGTCTCACATGGAGAGCAGCTGTCCCTGTGTACAATATAGAGAACAGCAGTTCCTATGTCTAATATATGTAAACAACAGTCCCTGAGTATAATATAGAATATAGCAGTTCCAGTGTATCATATAGAAAACAGCAGTTTCCATGTGTATACTATACAGGACAGCTGTCCCTGTGCATAATATAGAGAACAGCAGTTCCCATGTCTAATATAAGAAACAGCTGTTTTCCCTGTGTCTCACATGGAGAGCAGCTGTCCCTGTGTACAATATAGAGAACAGCAGTTCCTATGTCTAATATATGTAAACAACAGTCCCTGAGTATAATATAGAATATAGCAGTTCCAGTGTATCATATAGAAAACAGCAGTTTCCATGTGTCCCTGTGTCCAATATCGAGAACAGCAGTCCCTGTGTCTAATATTGAGAACAGCAGTCGCAGGGTGTAATATAGAAAACAGCTGACCCTGTGTCTAATATAGAGAAGAGCTGTCCCTGTGTACAATAAAGAGAACAGTAGTTCCCATGTCTAATATAAGTGAACAACAGTTCCCATGTCTAATATAGAGAACAGCTGTCCCTGTGTATAATATACAGAACAGCAGTTCCCATGTCTAATATAGAGAACAGCAGTCCCTGTGTTTAATACAGAGAACACCAGTCCCTGGGTCAAATGTAGAGAGCAGCTGTCCCTGTGTATAATATAGAGAACAGCAGTTCCCATGTCTAATAAAGAGAACAGCAGACCTTGTTTATAATACAGAGAACAGCAGTTCCCATGTCTAATAAAGAGAACAGCAGTCCCTGTGTACAATATAGAGTGCAGCAGTTCCCTTCTTCAGGAGCAGAAGGGCTCCTGAAGAAGGGCTTATGCCCGAATAGTCGATTCTCCTGTTCCCTGGATGCTGCCTGACCTGCTGCGCTGTTCCAGCAACACATTTTAAGCTCTGATCTCCAGCATCTGCAGTCCTTACTTTCTCCTAATATAAAGAACGACAGTCCCTGTGTATAATATAGAGAACGGTACTTCCAATGTCTAATATAGAGAACAGCAGTCCGAGTGTATGATAGAGAGAACAGCAGTTCCCATATCTCACATGGAGAACAGCTGTCCCTGTGTACAATATAGAGAACAGCAGTTCCTATGTCTAATATATGTAAACAGCAGTCCCTGTGTATAATTTGGAAAACAGCATTTCCTGTGTATCATGTACAGAACAGCCGTTTCCATGTAAAAAATACAGAACAGCTGTCCCTATGTATAATATAGAGCACAGCAGTTCCGACGTCTTATATAGAGAACAGCAGTCCCTGTGAAAAATGTGGAGAGCAGCAGTTCCCATGTCTAATATAGAGAACGGCAGTTCCTGTGTTTAATATAGAGAACGGCAGTTCCCATGTCTAATATCGTGAACAGCAGTCCCTGTGTATAATATAGAGCACAGCAGTTCCTATGTCTAATGTAGACAACAGCAGTCCTTGTGTATAATATATAAAACAGCTGTTCCTGTCTATAATATAGAGAACAGCAGTTCCCATGTCTAATATAGAGAACATATAGGCAAAATATAGGCAACAGCAGTCCCTGCGTATAATATAGAGAACAGCAATTCCCATGTCGAATATAGAGAACAGCAGTCCCTGCGCATAATATAGAGAACAGCAGTTCCGATGTTCATTATAGAGAACAGCAGTTCCCATGTCTAATATAGAGAACAACAGTTCCTGTGCAAAATATAGACAATAGCAGTCCCTGCGTATAATACAGAGAACAGCAGTTCCCATGTTTAACATAGAGAAGAGCAGACCCTGTGTATAATATAGAGAACAGCAGTTCCCATGACTAACATAGAGAACAGCAGTCCCTGCGTGTAAAATAGAGAACAGCAGTCCCTGTGTATACCACAGAGAACAGCAATTCCCATGTCAAATATAGAGAACAGCAGTCCCTGCACATAATATAGAGAACAACAGTTCCCATGTCTAATATAGAGATGGCACAGTGGTTAGCACTGCTGCCTCACTGCGCCTGAGACCCAGGTTCAATTCCCGCATCAGGCGACTGACTGTCTGGAGTTTGCACGTTCTCCCTGTGTCTGCGTGGGTTTCCTCCGGGTGCTCCGGTTTCCTCCCACAGTCCAAAAATGTGCAGGTCAGGTGAATTGGCCATGCTAAATTGCCCGGAGTGTTAGGTGCAGGGGTAAATGTAGGGGAATGGGTCTGGGTGGTTGCGCTTCGGCGGGACATTGTGGACTTGTTGGGCCGAAGGGCCTGTTTCCACACTGTAAAGTAAACTAATCTAATATAATCTATAATACAGAGAAAAGCAGTTCCCATGTCGAATAGAGAGAACAGCAGTCCCTGTGTACAATATAGAGAACAGCAGTTCTCCTGTCAAATACAGAGAACAGCAGTCCCTGTCTATACTATAAAGAACAGCAATTCCCATGCCTAATATACAGAACAGCAGTTCCCATGCCTAATATCGAGAACAGCTGTCCCTGCGTATGATTTGGAGAACAGAAGTCCCTGTGTATACTATACAGGACAGCTGTCCCTGTGCATAATATAGAGAACAGCAGTTCCCATGTCTAATATAAGAAACAGCTGTTTTCCCTGTGTCTCACATGGAGAGCAGCTGTCCCTGTGTACAATATAGAGAACAGCAGTTCCTATGTCTAATATATGTAAACAACAGTCCCTGAGTATAATATAGAATATAGCAGTTCCAGTGTATCATATAGAAAACAGCAGTTTCCATGTGTCCCTGTGTCCAATATCGAGAACAGCAGTCCCTGTGTCTAATATTGAGAACAGCAGTCGCAGGGTGTAATATAGAAAACAGCTGACCCTGTGTCTAATATAGAGAAGAGCTGTCCCTGTGTACAATAAAGAGAACAGTAGTTCCCATGTCTAATATAAGTGAACAGCAGTTCCCATGTCTAATATAGAGAACAGCTGTCCCTGTGTATAATATACAGAACAGCAGTTCCCATGTCTAATATAGAGAACAGCAGTCCCTGTGTTTAATACAGAGAACACCAGTCCCTGGGTCAAATGTAGAGAGCAGCTGTCCCTTTGTATAATATAGAGAACAGCAGTTCCCATTTCTAATATAGAGAACAGCAGTCCCTGTGTTTAATACAGAGAACACCAGTCCCTGGGTCAAATGTAGAGAGCAGCTGTCCCTGTGTATAATATAGAGAACAGCAGTTCCCATGTCTAATAAAGAGAACAGCAGACCTTGTTTATAATACAGAGAACAGCAGTTCCCATGTCTAATAAAGAGAACAGCAGTCCCTGTGTACAATATAGAGTGCAGCAGTTCCCTTCTTCAGGAGCAGAAGGGCTCCTGAAGAAGGGCTTATGCCCGAATAGTCGATTCTCCTGTTCCCTGGATGCTGCCTGACCTGCTGCGCTGTTCCAGCAACACATTTTAAGCTCTGATCTCCAGCATCTGCAGTCCTTACTTTCTCCTAATATAAAGAACGACAGTCCCTGTGTATAATATAGAGAACGGTACTTCCAATGTCTAATATAGAGAACAGCAGTCCGAGTGTATGATAGAGAGAACAGCAGTTCCCATATCTCACATGGAGAACAGCTGTCCCTGTGTACAATATAGAGAACAGCAGTTCCTATGTCTAATATATGTAAACAGCAGTCCCTGTGTATAATTTGGAAAACAGCAGTTCCTGTGTATCATGTACAGAACAGCCGTTTCCATGTAAAAAATACAGAACAGCTGTCCCTATGTATAATATAGAGCACAGCAGTTCCGACGTCTTATATAGAGAACAGCAGTCCCTGTGAAAAATGTGGAGAGCAGCAGTTCCCATGTCTAATATAGAGAACGGCAGTTCCTGTGTTTAATATAGAGAACGGCAGTTCCCATGTCTAATATCGTGAACAGCAGTCCCTGTGTATAATATAGAGCACAGCAGTTCCTATGTCTAATGTAGACAACAGCAGTCCTTGTGTATAATATATAAAACAGCTGTTCCTGTCTATAATATAGAGAACAGCAGTTCCCATGTCTAATATAGAGAACATATAGGCAAAATATAGGCAACAGCAGTCCCTGCGTATAATATAGAGAACAGCAATTCCCATGTCGAATATACAGAACAGCAGTTCCTATGTCTAATATAGAGAAAAGCAGTCCCCAACTATAGTATAGAGAACAGCAGTTCACATGTCTAGAATAGAGAACACCAGTCCCTGTGTCTAATACAGAGAACAGCAGTTCGCATGTCTAATATAGAGAACAACAGTCTCTGTGTGTAATATGAAGAACAGCAGTTCCAATGTCGAATATAGAGAACAGCAGTACCTGTGTATAATACAGAGAACAGCAGATCACATCTATAATATAGAGAACAGCAGTCCCTGTGTCTAATATACAGGACAGCTGTCCCTGTGCATAATATAGAGAACAGCAATTCCCATGTCGAATATATAGAACAGCAGTCTCTGAGTGTAATATGAAGAACAGCAGTTCCCATGTCTAATATAGAGAACAGCAGTACCTGTGTATCATAAAAAAACAGCAGTTCCCACGTCTAATATAGAGAACAGAAGTCCCTGTGTATAATATAGAGAACAGCAGTTCCCATGTCTAATATAGAAAACAGCAGTTCCTGTGTATAATATAGAAAACAGCAGCTCCCCTGTCAAAGAAAGTGAACAGCAGTCCCTGTGTCTAATATAGAGGACAGCAGTCCCTGTGTCTAATATAGAGAACAGCAGTTCCCTTGTCTAATATAGAGAACAGCAGTCCCTGTTTATAATACAGAGACCAGCAGTTCCCATGTTTAATATATAAAACAGCAGGTCCTTTGTATAATATAGAGAACAGCAGTTCCCATGTCTAATATAGAGAACAGCAGTCCCTGTGTCTAATATAGAAAACAACAGTCCCTGTGTATAATATAGACAACAGCAGTTCCCATGTCTAATATAGAGAGCAGCAGTCCCTGTGTTTAATACAGAGAACAGCAGTTCCCATGTGTAATATAGAGAAACGCAGTCCCTGTATATAATATAGAAAACAGCAGTTCCTACGTACAATATAGAGGACAGCAGTTCCCATGTTGAATATCGAGAACTGCAGTCCCAGTGTCTCATGTGGACAACAGCAATTCCTATGTCTAATATAGAGAACAGCAGTCCCTGTGTATAATATAGAGAAAAGCAGTCCCTGTGTATAACATAGAGAACAGCTGTCCCTGTGTATAATGTAGAGAACAGCAGTTCCCATGTCAAATATAGAGAACAGCAGTCCCTGTGTTAAATATAGAGAACAGCAGTTCCCATGTCTAATATAGACAAAAGCAGTCCCTCTACATAATATAGTGAAAAGCAGTTCTCATGTCTAATAGAGAGAACTGCTGTCAATGTGTACAATATAGAGAAGAGCAGTTTCTATGTCTAATATAAGAGAATAGCAGTCCCAGTGTATAATATAGAAAACAGCAGTTCCTGTGTATCATATAGAAAACAGCAGGTCCCATGTAAAATATAGAGAACAGCAGTTCCTGTGCATTATTTCGAGAACTGCAATTCCCATGACTAATATAGAGAACAGCAGTTCCTTTGTATAATATAGAGAACAGCAGTTCCCATTTGTTATATGGAACAGCTGTCCCTGTGTATAACATAGAGAACATCAGTTCCTATGACTAATATAGAGAACAGCAGTCCCAGTGTATAATATAGAGAACAGCCGTTCCCACGTAAAATATAGAGAAAAGCAGTTCCTGTGCATAATATCGAGAACTGCAGTTCCCATGACTAATATAGAGAACAGCAGTCCCTGTGTATAATATAGAGAAAAGCAGTTCCCATGTCTAATATAGAGAACAGCTGTCAATGTGTACAATATAGAGAAGAGCAGTTCCTATGTCTAATATAAGAGAACAGCAGTCCCTGTGTATAATAGAGAAAACAGCAGTTCCTGTGTATCATATAGAAAACAGCAGTTCCCATGTCTAATATAGAGAACAGCAGTCCCTGTGTATAATATAGAGAACAACAGTTCCCATGTGTAATATAGGGATCAGCAGTCCCATTGTATAATTTAGAGAACTGCAGTTCCTGTGTATAATATAGAGAACAGCAGTCCCTGTGTCTAACATGGAGTTCAGCGATGCCTCTGCATAATACAGAGAACAGCAGTTCCCATGTCATATATAGAGAACAGCAGAACCTGTGTATAATATAGAGAATAGCAGTTCCCATGTCTAATATAAGAGAACACCAGTACCTGTGTATAATAGAGAGAACAGCAATTCCCATGTCTAATATAAGAGAACACCAGTACCTGTGTATAATATAGAGAACAGTAATTCCCATGTCTAAAATAGAGAACAGCAGTTCCCATGTCTAATATAGAGAACAGCAGTCTCTGTGTGTAATATGAAGAACAGCAGTTCCCATGTCTAATATAGAGAACAGCAGTATCTGTGTATAATACAGGGAACAGCAGTTCCCATGTATAATAGAGAGAACAGCAGTCCCTATGTATAATAAAGAGATAAGCAGTTCCTGTGTATATTATAGAGAACAGCAATCCCTGTGTATAATATACAGAACAGCAGTTCCCATGTCTAATATACAGAACAGTTGTCCCTGTGTATAAAAAAGAGAACAGCTGTCCCTGAGTACAATATAGGGAACAGCACTCCCTGTGTCTAATATAGAGAAGAGCAGTTTCCATGTCTAATATAGGAAACAGCAGTCTCTTTGTACAATATTGAGAACAGCAGTCTATGTGTATAATATAGAGACAAGCAGTTTCCATGTCTAACATTGTGAACAGATGTCAATGTGTACAATATAGAGAACAGCAGTTCCTATGTCTAATATAAGAGAACAGCAGTCCCTGTGTATAATATAGAAAACAGCAGTTCCTGTGTATCATACGGAAATAAGCAGTTCCCATGTCTAATATAGAGAAAAGCAGTCCTTAGGCATAATTTCGAGAACAGCAGTTCCCATGCCTAATGTAGAGAACAACAGTCCCTGTGTATAATATAGAGAATAGCAGTTCCCATGTCTAATGTACAGAACAGTTGTCCCTGTGTATAAAAAAGAGAACAGCTGTCCCTGAGTACAATATAGAGAACAGCAGTCCTTGTGTATAATACAGAGAATAGCAGTTCCCATGCCTAATATACAGAACAGTTGTCCCTGTGTATAAAAAAGAGAACAGCTGTCCCTGAGTACAAAATAATGAACAGCAGTCCCTGTGTCTAATATAGAGAAGAGCAGTTCCCATGTCTAATATAGGAAACAGCAGTCCCTTTGTATAATATAGAGACAAGCAGTTTCCATGTCTAACATTGTGAACAGATGTCAATGTGTACAATATAGAGAACAGCAGTTCCTATGTCTAACATAAGAGAACAGCAGTCCCTGTGTATAATATAGAAAACAGCAGTTCCTGTGTATCATACGGAAATAAGCAGTTCCCATGTCTAATATAGAGAAAAGAAGTCCCTGTGCATAATTTCGAGAACAGCAGTTCCCATGACTAATACAGAGAATAGCAGTCCCTGTGTATACTATAAAGAACAGCAATTCCCATGTCTAATACACAGAACAGCAGTTCCCATGTCTAATATAGAGAACAGCAGACCCTGTGTATAATATAGATAACAGCAGTCCCTGTGTATAATAAAGAGAACAGCAGTTCCTGTGTATAATATAGAGAACAGCAGTTCCCATGTCAAGTATAGAGAACAGCAGTTCCCATGTCTAACATAGAGAACAGCAGTCCTTGAGTATAAAATAGAGAACAACAGGTCCCATGACTAATATAGAGCACAGCAGTCCCCATGTCTAGTATAGAGAACATCAGTCCCTGCGTATAATATAGAGAAAAGCAGTTCCTGTGCAAAACGTAGACAACAGCAGTCCCTGCGTATAATATAGAGAACAGCAGTTCCCATGTCAAATATAGAGAACAGCAGTCCCTGTGTTTAATATAGAGAAGAGCAGATCCTATGTATAACATAGGGAACAGCAGTCCCTGTGTCTAATATAGAGAAGAGCAGTTCCCATCTTCTAACATAGAGAACAGCAGTCCCTGTGTACAATTTCGAGAACAGCAGTCTATGTGTATAATATAGAGAAAAGCAGTTTCCATGTCTAATATTGTGAACAGATGTCAATGTGTACAATATAGAGAACAGCAGTTCCTATGTCTAATATAAGAGAACAGCAGTCCTTGTGTATAATATAGAAAACAGCAGTTCCTGTGTATCATATGGAAATAAGCAGTTCCCATGACTAATACAGAGAAAAGAAGTCCCTGCACATAATTTCGAAAACAGCAGTTCCCATGACTAATATAGAGAACAGCAGTCCCTGTGTATAATATAGAGAACAGCAGTTCCCATGCCTAATGTAGAGAACAGCAGTCCCTGTGTATAATATAGAGAATAGCAGTTCCCATGTCTAATATACAGAACAGTTGTCCCTGTGTATAAAAAAGAGAACAGCTGTTCCTGAGTACAATATAGAGAACAGCAGTCCTTGTGTATAATATAGAGAATAGCAGTTGTCCCTGTGTATAAAAAAGAGAACAGCTGTCCTTGAGTACAATACAGAGAACAGCAGTCCCTGTGTCTAATATAGAGAAGAGCAGTTCCCATGTCTAATATAGAGAACAGCAGTCCCTGTGTATAACATAGAGAAAAGCAGTCTTTGTGTATAATATAGAGAAAAGCAGTTTCCATGTCTAATATTGTGAATAGATGTCAATGTGTAAAATATAGAGAACAGCAGTTCCTATGTCTAATATAAGAGAACAGCAGTCCCTGTGTATAATATAGAAAACAGCAGTTCCTGTGTATCATATGGAAATAAGCAGTTCCCATGACTAATATAGAGAACAGCAGTCCCTGTGTATACTAGAAAGAAGAGCAATTCCCATGTCTAATACACAGAACAGCAGTTCCCATGTCTAATATAGAGAACAGCTGTCCCTGTGTATACTATAGAGAACAGCAGTTCGCATGTCTAATATAGAGAACAGCAGTTCCCATGTCTAATATAGAGAACAGCAGTCCCTGTGTGTAATATAGAGAACAGCTGTCCCTGTGTATAATATAGAGAAGAGCAGATCCCATGTCTAATATGGAGAACATCAGTTCCCAAGTCTAATATAGAGAACAGCTGTCACTGTGTTTCATATAGAGAACAGCAGTCCCTGTGGATAAGATAAAGAACAACACTTCCCATGTCGAGCATAGAGAACAGCAGTCCCTGCGTATAATATAGAGAACAGCAGTTCCCATGTCGAATGTAGAGAACAGCAGTCCCTGTGTATAATATAGAGAACAGCAGTCCCTGTGTCTAATATGGAAATCAGCAGTTCCTATGCCAAATATGGAGAACTGTAATTCCTGTGTATAATATAGAGAACAACAGTCCCTGTGTCTAATATACAGAACAGCTGTCCCTGTGTATAATATAGAGAACAGTAGTTCCCATGTCTAATATAGAGAACAGCAGTCCCTGTGTATAATACAGAGAACAGCAGTCCCTGTGTATAATATAGAGAAAAGCAGTTTCCATGTCTAATATAAGAGAACAGCAGTTCCATGTCTAACATTGAGAACAGCAGTCCCTGCACATAATTTCGAGATCAGCAGTTCCCATGTCAAATATAGAGAACAGCAGTTCCCATGTCTAATATAGAGAACTGCAGTTCCTGTGTATAATGTAGAGAACAGCAGTCCCTGTATCTAATATGTGTTTAATATAGAGAACAGCAGTTCCTGTGTATAATATAGAGAAAAGCAATTCCCATGTGAAATATAGAGAACAGCAGTCCCTGTATGTACTATAGAGAACAGCAATTCCCATGTCTAATACACAAAACAGCAGTTCCTATGTCCAATATAGAGAACAGCTCTCCCTGGGTATAATATAGAGAACAGCAGTTCCCATGTCTAATATACAGAACTGTTGTCCCTGTGTTTAAAAAGGAGAACAGCTGTCCCTGAGTACAAGATAGAGAACAGCAGTCCCTGTGTATAATATGGAGAACAGCAGTCCCTGCGTATAATTTAGAGTTCAGCAGTTCCCATGTCTAATATAGATAACAGCAATCCCTGTGTTTAATATAGAGAAGAGCAGACCCTGTGTATAATATAGGGAACAGCAGTCCCTGTGTCTAGTAAAGAGAAGAGCAGTTCCCATGTCTAATATAGAGAACAGCAGACCCTGTGTATAACATAGAGAACAGCAGTCTATGTGTATAATATAGAGAAAAGCAGTTTCCATGTCTAATATTGTGAACAGATGTCAATGTGTACAATATAGAGAACAGCAGTTCCTATGTCTAACATAAGAGAACAGCAGTCCCTGTGTATAATATAGAGAACAGCAGTTCCTGTGTATCATATGGAAATAAGCAGTTCCCATGTCCAACATAGAGAAAAGCAATCCCTGTGCATAATTTCAAGAACAGCAGTTCCCATGACTAATATAGAGAACAGCAGTCCCTGTGTATAGTATAAAGAACAGCAATTCCCATGTCTAATATACAGAACAGCACTTCCCATGTCTAATATGGAGAACAGCTGTCCCAGCATATAATATAGAGAACAGCATTCCCTGTGTATACTATAAAGATACCAATTCCCATGTCTAATACACAGAACAGCCGTTCCCATGTCTAATAGAGAGAACAGCTGTCCCTGTGTATACTATAACGAACAGCAATTCCCATGTCTAATACACAGGACAGCAGTTCCCATGTCTAATATAGAGAACAGCAGACCCTGTGTATAATATAGAGAACAGCAGTCCCTGTGTATAATAAAGAGAACAGCAGTTCCCATGTCTAATATACAGAACAGTTGTCCCTGTGTATAAAAAAGAGAACAGCTGTTCCTGAGTACAATATAGAGAACAGCAGTCCTTGTGTATAATATAGAGAATAGCAGTTGTCCCTGTGTATAAAAAAGAGAACAGCTGTCCTTGAGTACAATACAGAGAACAGCAGTCCCTGTGTATAACATAGAGAAAAGCAGTCTTTGTGTATAATATAGAGAAAAGCAGTTTCCATGTCTAATATTGTGAATAGATGTCAATGTGTAAAATATAGAGAACAGCAGTTCCTATGTCTAATATAAGAGAACAGCAGTCCCTGTGTATAATATAGAAAACAGCAGTTCCTGTGTATCATATGGAAATAAGCAGTTCCCATGACTAATATAGAGAACAGCAGTCCCTGTGTATACTAGAAAGAAGAGCAATTCCCATGTCTAATACACAGAACAGCAGTTCCCATGTCTAATATAGAGAACAGCTGTCCCTGTGTATACTATAGAGAACAGCAGTTCGCATGTCTAATATAGAGAACAGCAGTTCCCATGTCTAATATAGAGAACAGCAGTCCCTGTGTGTAATATAGAGAACAGCTGTCCCTGTGTATAATATAGAGAAGAGCAGATCCCATGTCTAATATGGAGAACATCAGTTCCCAAGTCTAATATAGAGAACAGCTGTCACTGTGTTTCATATAGAGAACAGCAGTCCCTGTGGATAAGATAAAGAACAACACTTCCCATGTCGAGCATAGAGAACAGCAGTCCCTGCGTATAATATAGAGAACAGCACTTCCCATGTCGAATGTAGAGAACAGCAGTCCCTGTGTATAATATAGAGAACAGCAGTCCCTGTGTCTAATATGGAAATCAGCAGTTCCTATGCCAAATATGGAGAACTGTAATTCCTGTGTATAATATAGAGAACAACAGCCCCTGTGTCTAATATACAGAACAGCTGTCCCTGTGTATAATATAGAGAACAGTAGTTCCCATGTCTAATATAGAGAACAGCAGTCCCTGTGTATAATACAGAGAACAGCAGTCCCTGTGTATAATATAGAGAAAAGCAGTTTCCATGTCTAATATAAGAGAACAGCAGTTCCATGTCTAACATTGAGAACAGCAGTCCCTGCACATAATTTCGAGAACAGCAGTTCCCATGTCAAATATAGAGAACAGCAGTTCCCATGTCTAATATAGAGAACTGCAGTTCCTGTGTATAATGTAGAGAACAGCAGTCCCTGTATCTAATATGTGTTTAATATAGAGAACAGCAGTTCCTGTGTATAATATAGAGAAAAGCAATTCCCATGTGAAATATAGAGAACAGCAGTCCCTGTATGTACTATAGAGAACAGCAATTCCCATGTCTAATACACAAAACAGCAGTTCCTATGTCCAATATAGAGAACAGCAGTCCCTGTGTATAATATAGAGAACAGTTCCTGTGCAAAACGTAGACAACAGCAGTCCCTGCGTATAATATAGAGAACAGTTCCTGTGCAAAACGTAGACAACAGCAGTCCCTGCGTATAATATAGATATCAGCAGTTCCCATGTCCAATATAGATAACAGCAATCCCTGTGTTTAATATAGAGAAGAGCAGACCCGGTGTATAATATAGGGAACAGCAGTCCCTGTGTCTAGTAAAGAGAAGAGCAGTTCCCATGTCTAATATAGAGAACAGCAGACCCTGTGTATAACATAGAGAACAGCAGTCTATGTGTATAATATAGAGAAAAGCAGTTTCCATGTCTAATATTGTGAACAGATGTCAATGTGTACAATATAGAGAACAGCAGTTCCTATGTCTAATATAAGAGAACAGCAGTCCCTGTGTATAATATAGAAAACAGCAGTTCCTGTGTATCATATGGAAATAAGCAGTTCCCATGTCTAACATAGAGAAAAGCAGTCCCTGTGCATAATTTCGAGAACAGCAGTTCCCATGACTAACATAGAGAACAGCAGTCCCTGTGTATAGTATAAAGAACAGCAATTCCCATGTCTAATATACAGAACAGCAGTTCCCATGTCTAATATGGAGAACAGATGTCCCAGCATATAATATAGAGAACAGCATTCCCTGTGTATACTATAAAGATACCAATTCCCATGTCTAATACACAGAACAGCAGTTCCCATGTCTAATATAGAGAACAGCTGTCCCTGTGAATACTATAGAGAACAGCAGTTCCCATGTCTAATATAGAGAACAGCAGTCCATGTGTATAGTATAGAAAACAGCAGTTCCTGTGTATCATATGGAAATAAGCAGTTCCCATGTCTAACATAGAGAAAAGCAGTCCCTGTGCATAATTTCGAGAACAGCAGTTCCCATGACTAATATAGAGAACAGCAGTCCCTGTGTATACTATAAAGAACAGCAATTCCCATGTCTAATACACAGAACAGCAGTTCCCATGTCTAATACAAAGGACAGCAGTTCCCATGTCTAATATAGAGAACGGCAGACCCTGTGTATAATATAGAGAACAGCAGTCCCTGTGTATAATAAAGAGAACAGCAGTTCCCATGTCTAATATACAGAACAGTTGTCCCTGTGTATAAAAAAGAGAACAGCTGTTCCTGAGTACAATATAGAGAACAGCAGTCCTTGTGTATAATATAGAGAATAGCAGTTGTCCCTGTGTATAAAAAAAAGAACAGCTGTCCTTGAGTACAATACAGAGAACAGCAGTCCCTGTGTATAACATAGAGAAAAGCAGTCTTTGTGTATAATATAGAGAAAAGCAGTTTCCATGTCTAATATTGTGAATAGATGTCAATGTGTAAAATATAGAGAACAGCAGTTCCTATGTCTAATATAAGAGAACAGCAGTCCCTGTGTATAATATAGAAAACAGCAGTTCCTGTGTATCATATGGAAATAAGCAGTTCCCATGACTAATATAGAGAACAGCAGTCCCTGTGTATACTATAAAGAAGAGCAATTACCATGTCTAATACACAGAACAGCAGTTCCCATGTCTAATATAGAGAACAGCTGTCCCTGTGTATACTATAGAGAACAGCAGTTCGCATGTCTAATATAGAGAACAGCAGTTCCCATGTCTAATATAGAGAACAGCAGTACCTGTGTGTAATATAGAGAACAGCTGTCCCTGTGTATAATATAGAGAAGAGCAGATCCCATGTCTAATATGGAGAACATCAGTTCCCAAGTCTAATATAGAGAACAGCTGTCACTGTGTTTCATATAGAGAACAGCAGTCCCTGTGGATAAGATAAAGAACAACACTTCCCATGTCGAGCATAGAGAACAGCAGTCCCTGCGTATAATATAGAGAACAGCAGTTCCCATGTCGAATGTAGAGAACAGCAGTCCCTGTGTATAATATAGAGAACAGCAGTCCCTGTGTCTAATATGGAAATCAGCAGTTCCTATGCCAAATATGGAGAACTGTAATTCCTGTGTATAATATAGAGAACAACAGTCCCTGTGTCTAATATACAGAACAGCTGTCCCTGTGTATAATATAGAGAACAGTAGTTCCCATGTCTAATATAGAGAACAGCAGTCCCTGTGTATAATACAGAGAACAGCAGTCCCTGTGTATAATATAGAGAAAAGCAGATTCCATGTCTAATATAAGAGAACAGCAGTTCCATGTCAAACATTGAGAACAGCAGTCCCTGCACATAATTTCGAGATCAGCAGTTCCCATGTCAAATATAGAGAACAGCAGTTCCCATGTCTAATATAGAGAACTGCAGTTCCTGTGTATAATGTAGAGAACAGCAGTCCCTGTATCTAATATGTGTTTAATATAGAGAACAGCAGTTCCTGTGTATAATATAGAGAAAAGCAATTCCCATGTGAAATATAGAGAACAGCAGTCCCTGTATGTACTATAGAGAACAGCAATTCCCATGTCTAATACGCAAAACAGCAGTTCCTATGTCCAATATAGAGAACAGCTCTCCCTGGGTATAATATAGAGAACAGCAGTTCCCATGTCTAATATACAGAACTGTTGTCCCTGTGTTTAAAAAGGAGAACAGCTGTCCCTGAGTACAAGATAGAGAACAGCAGTCCCTGTGTATAATATGGAGAACAGCAGTCCCTGTGTATAATATAGAGAACAGCAGTTCCTGTGTATAACATAGAGAACAGCAGTTCCCATGTCTAGTATAGAGAACAGCAGTCCCTGCGTGTAATATAGAGAACAGTTCCTGTGCAAAACGTAGACAACAGCAGTCCCTGCGTATAATATAGAGAACAGCAGTTCCCATGTCTAATATAGATAACAGCAATCCCTGTGTTTAATATACAGAAGAGCAGACCCTGTGTATAATATAGGGAACAGCAGTCCCTGTGTCTAGTAAAGAGAAGAGCAGTTCCCATGTCTAATATAGAGAACAGCAGACCCTGTGTATAACATAGAGAACAGCAGTCTATGTGTATAATATAGAGAAAAGCAGTTTCCATGTCTAATATTGTGAACAGATGTCAATGTGTACAATATAGAGAACAGCAGTTCCTATGTCTAACATAAGAGAACAGCAGTCCCTGTGTATAATATAGAGAACAGCAGTTCCTGTGTATCATATGGAAATAAGCAGTTCCCATGTCTAACATAGAGAAAACCAGTCCCTGTGCATAATTTCGAGAACAGCAGTTCCCATGACTAATATAGAGAACAGCAGTCCCTGTGTATAGTATAAAGAACAGCAATTCCCATGTCTAATATACAGAACAGCACTTCCCATGTCTAATATGGAGAACAGCTGTCCCAGCATATAATATAGAGAACAGCATTCCCTGTGTATACTATAAAGATACCAATTCCCATGTCTAATACACAGAACAGCCGTTCCCATGTCTAATAGAGAGAACAGCTGTCCCTGTGTATACTATAACGAACAGCAATTCCCATGTCTAATACACAGGACAGCAGTTCCCATGTCTAATATAGAGAACAGCAGACCCTGTGTATAATATAGAGAACAGCAGTCCCTGTGTATAATAAAGAGAACAGCAGTTCCCATGTCTAGTATAGAGAACAGCAGTTCCCATGTCTAATATAGAGAAAAGAAGTCCCTGCACATAATTTCGAAAACAGCAGTTCCAATGACTAATATAGAGAACAGCAGTCCCTGTGTTTAATATAGAGAACAGCAGTTCTCATGCCTAATGTAGAGAACAGCAGTCACTGTGTATAATATACAGAATAGCAGTTCCCATGTCTAATATAGAGAACAGCAGTCCCTGTGTTTAATATAGAGAAGAGCAGATCCTATGTATAACAAAGGGAACAGCAGTCCCTGTGTCTAATATAGAGAAGAGCAGTTCCCATGTCTAACATAGAGAACAGCAGTCCCTGTGTACAATATAGAGAACAGCAGTCTGTGTATAATATAGAGAATAGCAGTTCCCATGTCTAATATACAGAACAGTTGTCCCTGTGTATAAAAAAGAGAACAGCTGTCCTTGAGTACAATACAGAGAACAGCAGTCCCTGTGTCTAATATACAGAAGAGCAGTTCCCATGTCTAATATAGAGAACAGCAGTCCCTGTGTATAACATAGAGAAAAGCAGTCTTTGTGTATAATATAGAGAAGAGCAGTTTCCATGTCTAATATTGTGAACAGATGTCAATGTGTACAATATAGAGAACAGCAGTTCCTATGTCTAATATAAGAGAACAGCAGTCCATGTGTATAATATAGAAAACAGCAGTTCCCGTGTATCATATGGAAATAAGCAGTTCCCATGTCTAATAGAGAGAAAAGCAGTCCCTAGGCATAATTTCGAGAACAGCAGTTCCCATGCCTAATGTAGAGAACAGCAGTCCCTGTGTATAATATAGAGAATAGCAGTTCCCATGTCTAATATACAGAACAGTTGTCCCTGTGTATAAAAAAGAGAACAGCTGTCCCTGAGTACAATATAGAGAACAGCAGTCCTTGTGTATAATACAGAGAATAGCAGTTCCCATGTCTAATATACAGAACAGTTGTCCCTGTGTATAAAAAAGAGAACAGCTGTCCCTGAGTACAAAATAATGAACAGCAGTCCCTGTGTCTAATATAGAGAAGAGCAGTTCCCATGTCTAATATAGGAAACAGCAGTCCACTTGTATAATATTGAGAACAGCAGTCTATGTGTATAATATAGAGACAAGCAGTTTCCATGTCTAACATTGTGAACAGATGTCAATGTGTACAATATAGAGAACAGCAGTTCCTATGTCTAACATAAGAGAACAGCAGTCCTTGTGTATAATATAGAAAACAGCAGTCCCTGTGTATCATATGGAAATAAGCAGTTCCCATGTCTAATATAGAGAAAAGAGGTCCCTGCACATAATTTCGAAAACAGCAGTTCCCATGACTAATATAGAGAACAGCAGTCCCTGTGTTTAATATAGAGAACAGCAGTTCCCATGCCTAATGTAGAGAACAGCAGTCCCTGTGTATAATATAGAGAATAGCAGTTCCCATGTCTAATATACAGAACAGTTGTCCCTGTGTATAAAAAAGAGAACAGCTGTTCCTGAGTACAATATAGAGAACAGCAGTCCTTGTGTAAAGTATAGAGAATAGCAGTTCCCATGTCTAATATAGAGAACAGCAGTCCCTGTGTATAACATAGAGAACAGCAGTCTTTGTGTATAATATAGAGAAAAGCAGTTTCCATGTCTAATATTGTGAATAGATGTCAATGTGTACAATATAGAGAACAGCAGTTCCTATGTCTAATATAAGAGAACAGCAGTCCCTGTGTATCATATGGAAATAAGCAGTTCCCATGTCTAATACAGAGAAAAGCAGTCCCTAGGCATAATTTCGAGAACAGCAGTTCCCATGACTAATATAGAAAACAGCAGTTCCTGTCTATCATATGGAAATAAGCAGTTCCCATGTCTAATACAGAGAAAAGCAGACCTTAGGCATAATTCCGAGAACAGCAGTTCCCATGACTAATATAGAGAACAGCAGTCCCTGTGTATAATATAGAGAACAGCAGTTCCCATGCCTAATGTAGAGAACAGCAGTCCCTGTGTATAATATAGAGAATAGCAGTTCCCATGTCTAATATACAGAACAGTTGTCCCTGTGTATAAAAAATAGAACAGCTGTCCCTGAGTACAATATAGGGAACAGCAGTCCCTGTGTCTAATATAGAGAAGAGCAGTTCCCATGTCTAATTTAGGAAACAGCAGTCCCGTTGTATAATATTGAGAACAGCAGTCTATGTGTATAATATAGAGACAAGCAGTTTCCATGTCTAACATTGTGAACAGATGTCAATGTGTACAATATAGATAACAGCAGTTCCTATGTCTAACATAAGAGAACAGCAGTCCCTGTGTATAATATAGAAAACAGCAGTTCCTGTGTATTATACGGAAATAAGCTGTTCCCATGTCTAATATAGAGAAAAGAAGTCCCTGTGCATAATTTCGAGAACAGCAGTTCCCATGACTAATATAGAGAATAGCAGTCCCTGTGTATACTATAAAGAACAGCAATTCCCATGTCTAATACACAGAACAGCAGTTCCCATGTCTAATATAGAGAACAGCAGACCCTGTGTATAATATAGATAACAGCAGTCCCTGTGTATAATAAAGAGAACAGCAGTTCCCATGTCTAGTATGGAGAACAGCAGTTCCCATGTCTAACATAGAGAACAGCAGTCCCTGAGTATAAAATAGAGAACAACAGGTCCCATGACTAATGTAGAGAACAGCAGTCCCTGTGTATAATATTGAGAAAAGTAGTTCCCATGTCTAGTATAGAGAACATCAGTCCCTGCGTATAATATAGAGAAAAGCAGTTCCTGTGCAAAACGTAGACAACAGCAGTCCCTGCATATAATATGGAGAACAGCAGTTCCCATGTCAAATATAGAGAACAGCAGTCCCTGTGTTTAATATAGAGAAGAGCAGATCCTATGTATAACATAGGGAACAGCAGTCCCTGGGTCTAATACAGAGAAGAGCAGTTCCCATCTTCTAACATAGAGAACAGCAGTCCCTGTGTACAATATAGAGAACAGCAGTCTATGTGTATAATATAGAGAAAAGCAGTTTCCATGTCTAATATTGTGAACAGATGTCAATGTGTACAATATAGAGAACAGCAGTTCCTACGTCTAATATAAGAGAACAGCAGTCCTTGTGTATAATATAGAAAACAGCAGTTCCTGTGTATCATATGGAAATAAGCAGTTCCCATGTCTAATATAGAGAAAAGAAGTCCCTGCACATAATTTCGAAAACAGCAGTTCCCATGACTAATATAGAGAACAGCAGTCCCTGTGTTTAATATAGAGAACAGCAGTTCCCATGCCAAATGTAGAGAACAGCAGTCCCTGTGTATAATATAGAGAATAGCAGTTTCCATGTCTAATATACAGAACAGTTGTCCCTGTGTATAAAAAAGAGAACAGCTGTTCCTGAGTACAATATAGAGAACAGCAGTCCTTGTGTATAATATAGAGAATAGCAGTTGTCCCTGTGTATAAAAAAGAGAACAGCTGTCCTTGAGTACAATACAGAGAACAGCAGTCCCTGTGTCTAATATAGAGAAGAGCAGTTCCCATGTCTAATATTGTGAATAGATGTCAATGTGTACAATATAGAGAACCGCAGTTCCTATGTCTAATATAAGAGAACAGCAGTCACTTGTGTATAATATAGAAAACAGCAGTTCCTGTGTATCATATGGAAATAAGCAGTTCCCATGACTAATATAGAGAACAGCAGTCCCTGTGTATACTAGAAAGAAGAGCAATTCCCATGTCTAATACACAGAATAGCAGTTCCCATGTCTAATATAGAGAACAGCTGTCCCTGTGTATACTATAGAGAACAGCAGTTCGCATGTCTAATATAGAGAACAGCAGTTCCCATGTCTAATATAGAGAACAGCAGTCCCTGTGTGTAATATAGAGAACAGCTGTCCCTGTGTATAATATAGAGAAGAGCAGATCCCATGTCTAATATGGAGAACATCAGTTCCCAAGTCGAATACAGAGAACAGCTGTCACTGTGTTTCATATAGAGAACAGCAGTCCCTGTGGATAAGATAAAGAACAACACTTCCCATGTCGAGCATAGAGAACAGCAGTCCCTGCGTATAATATAGAGAACAGCAGTTCCCATGTCGAATGTAGAGAACAGCAGTCCCTGTGTTTAATATAGAGAACAGCAGTCCCTGTGTCTAATATGGAAATCAGCAGTTCCTATGCCAAATATGGAGAACTGTAATTCCTGTGTATAATATAGAGAACAACAGCCCCTGTGTCTAATATACAGAACAGCTGTCCCTGTGTATAATATAGAGAACAGTAGTTCCCATGTCTAATATAGAGAACAGCAGTCCCTGTGTATAATACAGAGAACAGCAGTCCCTGTGTATAATATAGAGAAAAGCAGTTTCCATGTCTAATATAAGAGAACAGCAGTTCCATGTCTAACATTGAGAACAGCAGTCCCTGCACATAATTTCGAGAACAGCAGTTCCCATGTCAAATATAGAGAACAGCAGTTCCCATGTCTAATATAGAGAACTGCAGTTTCTGTGTATAATGTAGAGAACAGCTGTCCCTGTATCTAATATGTGTTTAATATAGAGAACAGCAGTTCCTGTGTATAATATAGAGAAAAGCAATTCCCATGTGAAATATAGAGAACAGCAGTCCCTGTATGTACTATAGAGAACAGCAATTCCCATGTCTAATACACAAAACAGCAGTTCCTATGTCCAATATAGAGAACAGCAGTCCCTGTGTATAATATAGAGAACAGTTCCTGTGCAAAACGTAGACAACAGCAGTCCCTTCGTATAATATAGAGAACAGTTCCTGTGCAAAACGTAGACAACAGCAGTCCCTGCGTATAATATAGAGATCAGCAGTTCCCATGTCCAATATAGATAACAGCAATCCCTGTGTTTAATATAGAGAAGAGCAGACTATGTGTATAATATAGAGAAAAGCAGTTTCCATGTCTAATATTGTGAACAGATGTCAATGTGTACAATATAGAGAACAGCAGTTCCTATGTCTAATATAAGAGAACAGCAGTCCCTGTGTATAATATAGAAAACAGCAGTTCCTGTGTATCATATGGAAATAAGCAGTTCCCATATCTAACATAGAGAAAAGCAGTCCCTGTGCATAATTTCGAGAACAGCAGTTCCGATGACTAATATAGAGAACAGCAGTCCCTGTGTATAGTATAAAGAACAGCAATTCCCATGTCTAATATACAGAACAGCAGTTCCCATGTCTAATATGGAGAACAGATGTCCCAGCATATAATATAGAGAACAGCATTCCCTGTGTATACTACAAAGATACCAATTCCCATGTCTAATACACAGAACAGCAGTTCCCATGTCTAATATAGAGAACAGCTGTCCCTGTGAATACTATAGAGAACAGCAGTTCCCATGTCTAATATAGAGAACAGCAGTCCATGTGTATAGTATAGAAAACAGCAGTTCCTGTGTATCATATGGAAATAAGCAGTTCCCATGTCTAACATAGAGAAAAGCAGTCCCTGTGCATAATTTCGAGAACAGCAGTTCCCATGACTAATATAGAGAACAGCAGTCCCTGTGTATACTATAAAGAACAGCAATCCCCATGTCTAATACACAGAACAGCAGTTCCCATGTCTAATATAGAGAACAGCAGACCCTGTGTATAATATAGAGAACAGCAGTCCCTGTGTATAATATAGAGAACAGCAGTTCCTGTGTATAATATAGAGAACAGCAGTTCCCATGTCTAGTATAGAGAACAGCAGTTCCCATGTCTATCATAGAGAACAGCAGACCCTGAGTATAAAATAGAGAACAACAGGTCCCATGAATAATATAGAGAACAGCAGTCCCTGTGTATAATATTGAGAAAAGCAGTTCCCATGTCTAGTATAGAGAACATCAGTCCCTGCGTATAATATAGAGAAAAGCAGTTCCTGTGCAAAACGTAGACAACAGCAGTCCCTGCGTATAATATAGAGAACAGCAGTTCCCATGTCAAATATAGAGAACAGCAGTCCCTGTGTTTAATATAGAGAAGAGCAGATCCTATGTATAACATAGGGAACAGCAGTCCCTGTGTCTAATATAGAGAAGAGCAGTTCCCATGTCTAACATAGAGAACAGCAGTCCCTGTGTACAATATAGAGAACAACAGTCTATGTGTATAATATAGAGAAAAGCAGTTTCCATGTCTAATATTGTGAACAGATGTCAATGTGTACAATATAGAGAACAGCAGTTCCTATGTCTAATATAAGAGAACAGCAGTCCCTGTGTATAATATAGAAAACAGCAGTTCCTGTGTATCATATGGAAATAAGCAGTTCCCATGTCTAATATAGAGAAAAGAAGTCCCTGCACATAATTTCGAAAACAGCAGTTCCCATGACTAATATAGAGAACAGCAGTCCCTGTGTTTAATATAGAGAACAGCAGTTCTCATGCCTAATGTAGAGAACAGCAGTCCCTGTGTATAATATAGAGAATAGCAGTTCCCATGTCTAATATACAGAACAGTTGTCCCTGTGTATAAAAAAGAGAACAGCTGTTCCTGAGTACAATATAAAGAACAGACGTCCTTGTGTATAATATAGAGAATAGCAGTTCCCATGTCTAATATACAGAACAGTTGTCCCTGTGTATAAAAAAGAGAACAGCTGTCCTTGAGTACAATATAGAGAACAGCAGTCCCTGTGTCTAATATAGAGAAGAGCAGTCCCCATGTCTAATATAGAGAACAGCAGTCCCTGTGTATAACATAGAGAACAGCAGACTTTGTGTATAATATAGAGAAAAGCAGTTTTCATGTCTAATATTGTGAATAGATGTCAATGTGTACAATATAGAGAACAGCAGTTCCTATGTCTAATATAAGAGAACAGCAGTCCCTGTGGATAATATAGAAAACAGCAGTTCCTGTGTATCATATGGAAATAAGCAGTTCCCATGACTAATATAGAGAACAGCAGTCCCTGTGTATACTATAAAGAAGAGCAATTCCCATGTCTAATACACAGAACAGCAGTTCCCATGTCTAATATAGAGAACAGCTGTCCCTGTGTATACTATAGAGAACAGCAGTTCGCATGTCTAATATAGAGAACAGCAGTTCCCATGTCTAATATAGAGAACAGCAGTCCCTGTGTGTAATATAGAGAACAGCTGTCCCTGTGTATAATATAGAGAAGAGCAGATCCCATGTCTAATATGGAGAACATCAGTTCCCAAGTCTAATATAGAGAACAGCTGTCACTGTGTTTCATATAGAGAACAGCAGTCCCTGTGGATAAGATAAAGAACAACACTTCCCATGTCGAGCATAGAGAACAGCAGTCCCTGCGTATAATATAGAGAACAGCAGTTCCCATGTCGAATGTAGAGAACAGCAGTCCCTGTGTATAATATAGAGAACAGCAGTCCCTGTGTCTAATATGGAAATCAGCAGTTCCTATGCCAAATATGGAGAACTGTAATTCCTGTGTATAATATAGAGAACAACAGTCCCTGTGTCTAATATACAGAACAGCTGTCCCTGTGTATAATATAGAGAACAGTAGTTCCCATGTCTAATATAGAGAACAGCAGTCCCTGTGTATAATACAGAGAACAGCAGTCCCTGTGTATAATATAGAGAAAAGCAGTTTCCATGTCTAATATCAGAGAACAGCAGTTCCATGTCTAACATTGAGAACAGCAGTCCCTGCACATAATTTCGAGAACAGCAGTTCCCATGTCAAATATAGAGAACAGCAGTTCCCATGTCTAATATAGAGAACTGCAGTTCCTGTGTATAATGTAGAGAACAGCAGTCCCTGTATCTAATATTGAGAACAGCAGTCCCTGTGTTTAATATAGAGAACAGCGGTTCCTGTGTAGAATATAGAGAAAAGCAATTCCCATGTGAAATATAGAGAACAGCAGTCCCTGTATGTACTATAGAGAACAGCAATTCCCATGTCTAATACACAAAACAGCAGTTCCTATGTCCAATACAGAGAACAGCTCTCCCTGGGTATAATATGGAGAACAGCAGTTCCCATGTCTAATATACAGAACTGTTGTCCCTGTGTTTAAAAAAGAGAACAGCTGTCCCTGAGTACAAGATAGCGAACAGCAGTCCCTGTGTATAATATGGAGAACAGCAGTCCCTGTGTATAATATAGAGAACAGCAGTTCCTGTGTATAATATAGAGAACAGCAGTTCCCATGTCTAGTATAGAGAACAGCAGTCCCTGCGTATAATATAGAGAACAGTTCCTGTGCAAAACGTAGACAACAGCAGTCCCTGCGTATAATATAGAGAACAGCAGTTCCCATGTCTAATATAGATAACAGCAATCCCTGTGTTTAATATAGAGAAGAGCAGACCCTGTGTATAATATAGGGAACAGCAGTCCCTGTGTCTAGTAAAGAGAAGAGCAGTTCCCATGTCTAATATAGAGAACAGCAGACCCTGTGTATAACATAGAGAACAGCAGTCTATGTGTATCATATAGAGAAAAGCAGTTTCCATGTCTAATATTGTGAACAGATGTCAATGTGTACAATATAGAGAACAGCAGTTCCTATGTCTAATATAAGAGAACAGCAGTCCCTGTGTATAATATAGAAAACAGCAGTTCCTGTGTATCATATGGAAATAAGCAGTTCCATGTCTAACATAGAGAAAAGCAGTCCCTGTGCATAATTTCGAGAACAGCAGTTCCCATGACTAATATAGAGAACAGCAGTCCCTGTGTATAGTATAAAGAACAGCAATTCCCATGTCTAATATACAGAACAGCAGTTCCCATGTCTAATATGGAGAACAGATGTCCCAGCATATAATAGAGAGAACAGCATTCCCTGTGTATACTATAAAGATACCAATTCCCATGTCTAATACACAGAACAGCAGTTCCCATATCTAATATAGAGAACAGCTGTCCCTGTGAATACTATAGAGAACAGCAGTTCCCATGTCTAATATAGAGAACAGCAGTCCCTGTGTATAATATAGAAAACAGCAGTCCCTGAGTATCATATGGAAATAAGCAGTTCCCATGTCTAACATAGAGAAAAGCAGTCCCTGTGCATAATTTCGAGAACAGCAGTTCCCATGACTAATATAGAGAACAGCAGTCCCTGTGTATACTATAAAGAACAGCAATTCCCATGTCTAATACACAGAACAGCAGTTCCCATGTCTAATATGGAGAACAGCTGTCCCAGCATATAATATAGAGAACAGCATTCCCTGTGTATACTATAAAGAGACCAATTCCCATGTCTAATACACAGAACAGCAGTTCCCATGTCTAATATAGAGAACAGCTGTCCCTGTATATACTATAGAGAACAGCAGTTCCCATGTCTAATATAGAGAACAGCAGTCCCTGTGTATAATATAAAGAACAGCCGTCCCTGTGTATAATATAGAGAACAGCAGTCCCTGTGTCTAATATAGAGAACAGCTGTCCTTCTGTATAATATAGAGAACAACCGTTCCTATATCTAATATAGAGAACAGCAGTCACTGTGTATAATGTACAGAATAGCAGTTCCCATGTCTAAGATAGAGAACAGCTGTCCCTGTGCATAATATAGAGAACAGCAGATCCCATGTCTAATATGGAGAACATCAGTTCCCAAGTCTAATATAGAGAACTGCTGTCACTGTGTATAATATAGAGAACAGCAGTCCCTGTGGATAAGATAAAGAACAACACTTCCCATGTCGAGCATCGGGAACAGCAGTTCCTGCGTATAATATAGAGAACAGCAGTTCCCATGTCGAATGTAGAGAACAGCAGTCCCTGTGTATAATATAGAGAACAGCAGACACTGTGTATAATATGGAAATCATCAGTTCCTGTGTATCATATGGAAATAAGCAGTTCCCATGTCTAATATAGAGAAAAGAAGTCCCTGCACATAATTTCGAAAACAGCAGTTCCCATGACTAATATAGAGAACAGCAGTCCCTGTGTTTAATATAGAGAACAGCAGTTCTCATGCCTGATGTAGAGAACAGCAGTCCCTGTGTATAATATAGAGAATAGCAGTTCCCATGTCTAATATACAGAACAGATGTCCCTGTGTATAAAACAGAGAACAGCTGTTCCTGAGTACAATATAAAGAACAGCAGTCCTTGTGTATAATATAGAGAATAGCAGTTCCCATGTCTAATATACAGAACAGTTGTCCCTGTGTATAAAAAAGAGAACAGCTGTCCTTGAATACAATATAGAGAACAGCAGTCCCTGTGTGTAATATAGAGAACAGCTGTCCCTGTGTATAATATAGAGAAGAGCAGATCCCATGTCTAATATGGAGAACATCAGTTCCCAAGTCTAATATAGAGAACAGCTGTCACTGTGTTTCATATAGAGAACAGCAGTCCCTGTGGATAAGATAAAGAACAACACTTCCCATGTCGAGCATAGAGAACAGCAGTCCCTGCGTATAATATAGAGAACAGCAGTTCCCATGTCGAATGTAGAGAACAGCAGTCCCTGTGTATAATATAGAGAACAGCAGTCCCTGTGTCTAATATGGAAATCAGCAGTTCCTATGCCAAATATGGAGAACTGTAATTCCTGTGTATAATATAGAGAACAACAGTCCCTGTGTCTAATATACAGAACAGCAGTCCCTGTGTATAATACAGAGAACAGCAGTCCCTGTGTATAATATAGAGAACATCAGTCCCTGTGTATAATATAGAAAACAGCATTTTCTGTGTATAATATGGAGTACAGCAGTTCCTGTGCACAACATAGAGAACAGCAGTTCCTGTGTATAAGAAAGAGAATAACAGTCCCTGTGCATAATATAGAGAACAGCAGTTCCCATATCTCACATGGAGAACAGCTGTCCCTGTGTACAATATAGAGAACAGCAGTTCCTATGTCTAATATATGTAAACAGCAGTCCCTGTGTATAATTTGGAAAACAGCAGTTCCTGTGTATCATGTACAGAACAGCCGTTACCATGTAAAAAATAGAGAACAGCTGTCTCTATGTATAATATAGAGCACAGCAGTTCCTACGTCTTATATAGAGAACAGCAGTCCCTGTGAAAAATATAGACAGCAGCAGTTCCCATGTCTAATATAGAGAACAGCAGTCCCTGTGTTTAATATTGAGAACAGCGGTTCCCATGTCTAATATAGAGAACAGCAGTCCCTGTGTTTAATATAGAGAACGGCAGTTCCCATGTCTAATATCGAGAACAGCAGTCCCTGTGTATAATATAGAGCACAGCAGTTCCTATGTCTAATGTAGACAACAGCAGTCCTTGTGTATAATATATAAAACAGCTGTTCCTGTCTATAATATAGAGAACAGCAGTTCCCATGTCTAATATAGAGAACAGCACTTCCTGTGCAAAATATAGGCAACAGTAGTCCCTGCGTATAATATAGAGAACAGCAATTCCCATGTCGAATATAGAGAACAGCAGTCCCTGCGCATAATATAGAGAACAGCAGTTCCGATGTTCATTATAGAGAACAGCAGTTCCCATGTCTAATATAGAGAACAGCAGTACCTGTGTATAATATAGAGAACAGCAGAACCTGTGTATAATATAGAAAACAGCAGTTCCCATGTCTAATACAGAGATCAGCTTTCCCTGTGTGTAATATAGAGAACAGCAGTTCCTATGTCTAATGTAGACAACAGCAGTCCTTGTGTATAATATATAAAACAGCTGTTCCTGTCTATAATATAGAGAACAGCAGTTCCCATGTCTAATATAGAGAACATATAGGCAAAATATAGGCAACAGCAGTCCCTGCGTATAATATAGAGAACAGCAATTCCCATGTCGAATATAGAGAACAGCAGTCCCTGCGCATAATATAGAGAACAGCAGTTCCGATGTTCATTATAGAGAACAGCAGTTCCCATGTCTAATATAGAGAACAACAGTTCCTGTGCAAAATATAGACAATAGCAGTCCCTGCGTATAATACAGAGAACAGCAGTTCCCATGTTTAACATAGAGAAGAGCAGACCCTGTGTATAATATAGAGAACAGCAGTTCCCATGACTAACATAGAGAACAGCAGTCCCTGCGTGTAAAATAGAGAACAGCAGTCCCTGTGTATACCACAGAGAACAGCAATTCCCATGTCAAATATAGAGAACAGCAGTCCCTGCACATAATATAGAGAACAACAGTTCCCATGTCTAATATAGAGATGGCACAGTGGTTAGCACTGCTGCCTCACTGCGCCTGAGACCCAGGTTCAATTCCCGCATCAGGCGACTGACTGTCTGGAGTTTGCACGTTCTCCCTGTGTCTGCGTGGGTTTCCTCCGGGTGCTCCGGTTTCCTCCCACAGTCCAAAAATGTGCAGGTCAGGTGAATTGGCCATGCTAAATTGCCCGGAGTGTTAGGTGCAGGGGTAAATGTAGGGGAATGGGTCTGGGTGGTTGCGCTTCGGCGGGACATTGTGGACTTGTTGGGCCGAAGGGCCTGTTTCCACACTGTAAAGTAAACTAATCTAATATAATCTATAATACAGAGAAAAGCAGTTCCCATGTCGAATAGAGAGAACAGCAGTCCCTGTGTACAATATAGAGAACAGCAGTTCTCCTGTCAAATACAGAGAACAGCAGTCCCTGTCTATACTATAAAGAACAGCAATTCCCATGCCTAATATACAGAACAGCAGTTCCCATGCCTAATATCGAGAACAGCTGTCCCTGCGTATGATTTGGAGAACAGAAGTCCCTGTGTATACTATACAGGACAGCTGTCCCTGTGCATAATATAGAGAACAGCAGTTCCCATGTCTAATATAAGTAACAGCTGTTTTCCCTGTGTCTCACATGGAGAGCAGCTGTCCCTGTGTACAATATAGAGAACAGCAGTTCCTATGTCTAATATATGTAAACAACAGTCCCTGAGTATAATATAGAATATAGCAGTTCCAGTGTATCATATAGAAAACAGCAGTTTCCATGTGTCCCTGTGTCCAATATCGAGAACAGCAGTCCCTGTGTCTAATATTGAGAACAGCAGTCGCAGGGTGTAATATAGAAAACAGCTGACCCTGTGTCTAATATAGAGAAGAGCTGTCCCTGTGTACAATAAAGAGAACAGTAGTTCCCATGTCTAATATAAGTGAACAACAGTTCCCATGTCTAATATAGAGAACAGCTGTCCCTGTGTATAATATACAGAACAGCAGTTCCCATGTCTAATATAGAGAACAGCAGTCCCTGTGTTTAATACAGAGAACACCAGTCCCTGGGTCAAATGTAGAGAGCAGCTGTCCCTTTGTATAATATAGAGAACAGCAGTTCCCATTTCTAATATAGAGAACAGCAGTCCCTGTGTTTAATACAGAGAACACCAGTCCCTGGGTCAAATGTAGAGAGCAGCTGTCCCTGTGTATAATATAGAGAACAGCAGTTCCCATGTCTAATAAAGAGAACAGCAGACCTTGTTTATAATACAGAGAACAGCAGTTCCCATGTCTAATAAAGAGAACAGCAGTCCCTGTGTACAATATAGAGTGCAGCAGTTCCCTTCTTCAGGAGCAGAAGGGCTCCTGAAGAAGGGCTTATGCCCGAAACGTCGATTCTCCTGTTCCCTGGATGCTGCCTGACCTGCTGCGCTGTTCCAGCAACACATTTTAAGCTCTGATCTCCAGCATCTGCAGTCCTTACTTTCTCCTAATATAAAGAACGACAGTCCCTGTGTATAATATAGAGAACGGTACTTCCAATGTCTAATATAGAGAACAGCAGTCCGAGTGTATGATAGAGAGAACAGCAGTTCCCATGTCTAATGAAGAGAACAGCAGTCACTGTGCATAATATAGAGAACAGCAGTTCCCATATCTCACATGGAGAACAGCTGTCCCTGTGTACAATATAGAGAACAGCAGTTCCTATGTCTAATATATGTAAACAGCAGTCCCTGTGTATAATTTGGAATACAGCAGTTCCTGTGTATCATGTACAGAACAGCCGTTTCCATGTAAAAAATACAGAACAGCTGTCCCTATGTATAATATAGAGCACAGCAGTTCCGACGTCTTATATAGAGAACAGCAGTCCCTGTGAAAAATGTGGAGAGCAGCAGTTCCCATGTCTAATATAGAGAACGGCAGTTCCTGTGTTTAATATAGAGAACGGCAGTTCCCATGTCTAATATCGTGAACAGCAGTCCCTGTGTATAATATAGAGCACAGCAGTTCCTATGTCTAATGTAGACAACAGCAGTCCTTGTGTATAATATATAAAACAGCTGTTCCTGTCTATAATATAGAGAACAGCAGTTCCCATGTCTAATATAGAGAACAGCACTTCCTGTGCAAAATATAGGCAACAGCAGTCCCTGCGTATAATATAGAGAACAGCAATTCCCATGTCGAATATAGAGAACAGCAGTCCCTGCGCATAATATAGAGAACAGCAGTTCCGATGTTCATTATAGAGAACAGCAGTTCCCATGTCTAATATAGAGAACAACAGTTCCTGTGCAAAATATAGACAATAGCAGTCCCTGCGTATAATACAGAGAACAGCAGTTCCCATGTTTAACATAGAGAAGAGCAGACCCTGTGTATAATATAGAGAACAGCAGTTCCCATGACTAACATAGAGAACAGCAGTCCCTGCGTATAATATAGAGAACAGCAGTCCCTGTGTATACCACAGAGAACAGCAATTCCCATGTCAAATATAGAGAACAGCAGTCCCTGCACATAATATAGAGAACAACAGTTCCCATGTCTAATATAGAGATGGCACAGTGGTTAGCACTGCTGCCTCACTGCGCCTGAGACCCAGGTTCAATTCCCGCATCAGGCGACTGACTGTCTGGAGTTTGCACGTTCTCCCTGTGTCTGCGTGGGTTTCCTCCGGGTGCTCCGGTTTCCTCCCACAGTCCAAAAATGTGCAGGTCAGGTGAATTGGCCATGCTAAATTGCCCGGAGTGTTAGGTGCAGGGGTAAATGTAGGGGAATGGGTCTGGGTGGTTGCGCTTCGGCGGGACATTGTGGACTTGTTGGGCCGAAGGGCCTGTTTCCACACTGTAAAGTAAACTAATCTAATATAATCTATAATACAGAGAAAAGCAGTTCCCATGTCGAATAGAGAGAACAGCAGTCCCTGTGTACAATATAGAGAACAGCAGTTCTCCTGTCAAATACAGAGAACAGCAGTCCCTGTCTATACTATAAAGAACAGCAATTCCCATGCCTAATATACAGAACAGCAGTTCCCATGCCTAATATCGAGAACAGCTGTCCCTGCGTATAATTTAGAGAACAGAAGTCCCTGTGTATACTATAGAGAACGACAATTCCCATGTCTAATATAGAGAACACCTGTCGCTGTGTATAATATAGAGAACAGCAGTCCCTGTGTATACTATAGAGAACGGCACTTCCCATGTCTAATATACAGAACAGCAGTTCCTATGTCTAATATAGAGAAAAGCAGTCCCCAACTATAGTATAGAGAACAGCAGTTCACATGTCTAGAATAGAGAACACCAGTCCCTGTGTCTAATACAGAGAACAGCAGTTCGCATGTCTAATATAGAGAACAACAGTCTCTGTGTGTAATATGAAGAACAGCAGTTCCAATGTCGAATATAGAGAACAGCAGTACCTGTGTATAATACAGAGAACAGCAGATCACATCTATAATATAGAGAACAGCAGTCCCTGTGTCTAATATACAGGACAGCTGTCCCTGTGCATAATATAGAGAACAGCAATTCCCATGTCGAATATATAGAACAGCAGTCTCTGAGTGTAATATGAAGAACAGCAGTTCCCATGTCTAATATAGAGAACAGCAGTACCTGTGTATCATAAAAAAACAGCAGTTCCCACGTCTAATATAGAGAACAGAAGTCCCTGTGTATAATATAGAGAACAGCAGTTCCCATGTCTAATATAGAAAACAGCAGTTCCTGTGTATAATATAGAAAACAGCAGCTCCCATGTCTAAGAAAGTGAACAGCAGTCCCTGTGTCTAATATAGAGGACAGCAGTCCCTGTGTCTAATATAGAGAACAGCAGTTCCCTTGTCTAATATAGAGAACAGCAGTCCCTGTTTATAATACAGAGACCAGCAGTTCCCATGTTTAATATATAAAACAGCAGGTCCTTTGTATAATATAGAGAACAGCAGTTCCCATGTCTAATATAGAGAACAGCAGTCCCTGTGTCTAATATAGAAAACAGCAGTCCCTGTGTATAATATAGACAACAGCAGTTCCCATGTCTAATATAGAGAGCAGCAGTCCCTGTGTTTAATACAGAGAACAGCAGTTCCCATGTGTAATATAGAGAAACGCAGTCCCTGTGTCTAATATACAGGACAGCTGTCCCTGTGCATAATATAGAGAACAGCAATTCCCATGTCGAATATATAGAACAGCAGTCTCTGAGTGTAATATGAAGAACAGCAGTTCCCATGTCTAATATAGAGAACAGCAGTACCTGTGTACCACGCAGTCCCGTGGGCGGCACGGTGGCACAGTGGTTAGCACTGCTGCCTCGCAGCGCCAGAGACCCGGGTTCAATTCCCGACTCAGGCGACTGACTGTGTGGAGTTTGCACGTTCTCCCCGTGTCTGCGTGGGTTTCCTCCGGGTGCTCCGGTTTCCTCCCACAGTCCAAAGATGTGCAGGTTAGGTGAATTGGCCATACTAAATTGCCCGTAGTGTTAGGTAAGGGGTAAATGTAGGGGTATGGGTGGGTTTCGCTTCGGCGGGTCGGTGTGGACTTGTTGGGCCGAAGGGCCTGTTTCCACACTGTAATCTAATCTAATCTAATATAGAAAACAGCAGTTCCTACGTACAATATAGAGGACAGCAGTTCCCATGTTGAATATCGAGAACTGCAGTCCCAGTGTCTCATGTGGACAACAGCAATTCCTATGTCTAATATAGAGAACAGCAGTCCCTGTGTATAATATAGAGAAAAGCAGTCCCTGTGTATAACATAGAGAACAGCTGTCCCTGTGTATAATGTAGAGAACAGCAGTTCCCATGTCAAATATAGAGAACAGCAGTCCCTGTGTTAAATATAGAGAACAGCAGTTCCCATGTCTAATATAGACAAAAGCAGTCCCTCTACATAATATAGTGAAAAGCAGTTCTCATGTCTAATAGAGAGAACTGCTGTCAATGTGTACAATATAGAGAAGAGCAGTTTCTATGTCTAATATAAGAGAATAGCAGTCCCAGTGTATAATATAGAAAACAGCAGTTCCTGTGTATCATATAGAAAACAGCAGGTCCCATGTAAAATATAGAGAACAGCAGTTCCTGTGCATTATTTCGAGAACTGCAATTCCCATGACTAATATAGAGAACAGCAGTTCCTTTGTATAATATAGAGAACAGCAGTTCCCATGTCAAATATAGAGAAAAGCCATTCCTTTGTATGATATAGAGAACAGCAGTCCCTGTGTATAATATAGAGAACAGCAGTCCCTGTGTATAATACAGAGAACAGCAGATCCCATGTCGAATATAGAGAACAGCAATTCATGTGTATAATTTCGAGAACAGCAGTCCCTGTGTATAATATAGAGAACAGCAGATCCTGTGTAGAGTATAGAGAAGAGCAGTCTCAGTGTCTAAAATAGCGAAAGCTGTCCCTGTGCATAATATAGAGAACAGCAGTTTCCATGTCAAATATAGACAACAGCTGTCAATATGTACAATATAGAGAACAGCAGTTCCTTTGTCTAATGTAAGAGAACAGCAGTCCCTGTGTATAATATAGAAAACAGCAGTTCTTGTGTATCATATTGAGAACAGCAGTTCCCAAGTCAAATATAGAGAACAGCAGTTCCTGTGTATAACATAGAGAACAGCAGTTCCCATGTCTAATATAGAGAACAGCAGTACCTGTGTTTAATACTGAGAACAGCAGTTCCCATGTAAAATATAGAGAACAGCAGTACCTGTGTATCATAAAAAGAACAGCAGTTCCCATGTCTAACATAGATAACAGCAGTCCCTGTGTATAATATAGAGAACAGCAGTTCCCATGTCTAATATAGAAAACAGCAGTTCCTGTGTATAATATAGAAAACAGCAGCTCCCCTGTCAAAGAAAGTGAACAGCAGTCCCTGTGTCTAATATAGAGGACAGCAGTCCCTGTGTCTAATATAGAGAACAGCAGTTCCCTTGTCTAATATAGAGAACAGCAGTCCCTGTTTATAATACAGAGACCAGCAGTTCCCATGTTTAATATAGAGAACAGCAGTCCCTGCGTATAATACAGAGAACAGCAGTTCCCATGTCTAATATAGAGAACAGCAGTCCCTGTGTATAATATAGAGCACAGCAGTTCCTATGTCTAATGTAGAGAACAGCAGTCCCTGTGTATAATATATAAAACAGCAGTTCCTGTGTATAATATAGAGAACAGCAGTTCCCATGTCTAATATAGAGAACAGCAGTCCCTGTGTCTAATATAGAAAACAGCAGTCCCTGTGTATAATATAGAGAACAGCAGTTCCCATGTCTAATATAGAGAGCAGCAGTCCCTGTGTGTAATACAGAGAACAGCAGTTCCCATGTGTAATATAGAGAAAAGCAGTCCCTGTATATAATATAGAAAACAGCAGTTCCTACGTACAATATAGAGAACAGCAGTTCCCATGTTGAATATCCAGAACTGCAGTTCCTGTGTCTCATGTGGACAACAGCAGTTCCTATGTCTAATATAGAGAACACCAGTCCCTGTGTATAATATAGAGAAAAGCAGTCCCTGTGTATAACATAGAGAACAGCTGTCCCTGTGTATAACGTAGAGAACAGCAGTTCCCATGTCATATATCGAGAACAGCAGTCCCTGTGTTAAATATAGAGAACAGCAGTTCCCATGTCTAATATAGACAAAAGCAGTCCCTCTATATAATATAGTGAAAAGCAGTTCTCATGTCTAATAGAGAGAACTGCTGTCAATGTGTACAATATAGAGAAGAGCAGTTTCTATGTCTAATATAAGAGAATAGCAGTCCCAGTGTATAATATAGAAAACAGCAGTTCCTGTGTATCATATAGAAAACAGCAGGTCCCATGTAAAATATAGAGAACAGCAGTTCCTGTGCATTATTTCGAGAACTACAATTCCCATGACTAATATAGAGAACAGCAGTCCCTGTGTATGATATAGAGAACAGCAGTTCCCATGTCAAATTTCGAGAACAGCAGTTCCCATGTCAAATATAGAGAACAGCAGTTCCTTTGTATAATATAGAGAACAGCAGTTCCCATGTCAAATATAGAGAAAAGCCATTCCTTTGTATGATATAGAGAACAGCAGTCCCTGTGTATAATATAGAGAACAGCAGTCCCTGTGTATAATACAGATAACAGCAGATCCTGTGTAGAGTATAGAGAAGAGCAGTCTCTGTGTCTAAAATAGCGAAAGCTGTCCCTGTGCATAATATAGAGAACAGCAGTTTCCATGTCTAATATAGACAACAGCTGTCAATATGTACAATATAGAGAACAGCAGTTCCTTTGTCTAATGTAAGGGAACAGCAGTCCCTGTGTATGATATAGAGAACAGCAGTTCCCATGTCAAATGTAGAGAACAGCCATTCCTTTGTATAATATAGAGAACAGCAGTCCCTGTGTATAATATAGAGAACAGCTGTCCCTGTGTATAATACAGAGAACAGCAGATCCCATGTCGAATATAGAGAACGGCAATTCATGTGTATAATATAGAGAACAGCAGTCCCTGTGTATAATATAGAGAACAGCAGATCCTGTGTAGAGTATAGAGAAGAGCAGTCTCTGTGTCTAAAATAGCGAAAGGTGTCCCTGTGCATAATATAGAGAACAGCAGTTTCCATGTCTAATATAGACAACAGCTGTCAATATGTACAATATAGAGAACAGCAGTTCCTTTGTCTAATATAAGAGAACAGCAGTCAATGTGTATAATATAGAAAACAGCAGTTCTTGTGTATCATATTGAGAACAGCAGTTCCCAAGTCAAATATAGAGAACAGCAGTTCCTGTGTATAACATAGAGAACAGCAGTTCCCATGTCTAATATAGAGAACAGCAGTACCTGTGTTTAATACAGAGAACAGCAGTTCCCATTTGTTATATAGAGAACAGCTGTCCCTGTGTATAACATCAGAACAGCAGTTCCCATGTCTAATATAGAGAACAGCAGTCCCTGTATTTAATACAGAGAACAGCAGTTCCCATGTCTAATATAGACAAAAGCAGTCCCTCTGTATAATATAGCGAAAAGCAGTTCCCATGTCTAATAGAGAGAACTGCTGTCAATGTGTACAATATAAAGAACAGCAGTTTCTATGTCTAATATAAGAGAACAGTAGTCCCAGTGTATAATATAGAAAACAGCAGTTCATGTGTGTCATATAGAGAACAGCAGTTCCCATGTCAAAAATAGAGAACAGCCCTTCCTTTGTATAATATAGAGAACAGCAGTCCCTGTGTATAATATAGAGAACAGCAGTTCCCCTGTCGAATATAGAGAACAGCAGTTCCCATGTCTAATATAGAGAACAGCAGTCCCTGTGTTTAATATAGAGAACAGCAATTCCTATGTCTAATATAGAGAATCGCAGTCCCTGTGTATAATATAGAAAACAGCAGTTTCTGTGTATAATATAGAGAACAGGAGTCCCCGTGTCTAATATAGAGAACAGCAGTCCCTGTGTATACTATAAAGAACAGCATTTCCCAAGTATAATATACAGAACAGCAGTTCCCATTGTCTAATATAGAGCACAGCTGTCCCTGCGAGTAATATAGAGAACTGCAGTCCCTGTGTATACTGTTGAGAAAAGCAGTTCCCATGTTGAATATAGAGAACAACAGTCCCTGTGTATAATATAGAGAACAGCAGTTCCCAAGTCTAAAATAGAGAACAGCAGTGCCTGACTATAATATTGAGAACAGCAGTTCCTTGGTATAATATAGAGAACAGCTGTCCCTGTGTCTAATGTAGAGAACACCAGTTCCTGTGTATAATATAGAGAACAGCATTTCCCATGTTCAATAGGGAGAACAGCAGTCCCTGTGTATAATATAGAGAACAGCAGTTCTCATGTCTAACATAGAGAACAGCAGTCCCTGTGTATAATATAGAGCACAGCAGTTCCTATGTCTAATGTAGAGAACAGCAGTCCCTGTGTATAATATATAAAACAGCAGTTCCTGTGTATAATATAGAGAACAGCAGTTCCCATGTCTAATATAGAGAACAGCAGTCCCTGTGTCTAATATAGAAAACAGCAGTCCCTGTGTATAATATAGACAACAGCAGTTCCCATGTCTAATATAGAGAGCAGCAGTCCCTGTGTTTAATACAGAGAACAGCAGTTCCCATGTGTAATATAGAGAAAAGCAGTCCCTGTATATAATATAGAAAACAGCAGTTCCTACGTACAATATAGAGAACAGCAGTTCCCATGTTGAATATCGAGAACTGCAGTCCCTGTGTCTCATGTGGACAACAGCAGTTCCTATGTCTAATATAGAGAAAAGCAGTCCCTGTGTTTAATATAGAGAACAGCAGTTCCCATGACTAATATAGAGAACAGCAGTCCCTGTCTATAATATAGAGAACAGCAGTTCCGGTGTATAATATAGAGAACAGCAGTTCCCATGTCTAAGATATAGAACAGCAGTTCCCATGTCTAAGATAGAGAACAGCAGTTCCTGTGTATAATATAGAGAGCAGCAGATCCTGTGAATAATATACAGAACAGCTGTCCCTGTGAATAATATAGCGAACAGCAGTTCCCATGTGTAACATAGAGAACAGCTGTTCCTGTGTATAGCATAGAGAACATCAGTTCCCATGACTAATATAGAGAACTGCAGTCCCTGTATCTAATATAGAGAACAGCTGTCCCTGTGCATATTATAGTGAATAGCAGTACCCATGTCTAATATAGAGAACAGCAGTCCCTGTGTATAATATAGAGAACAGCAGTTCCCATGTCTAATATCGAGAACAGCAGTACCTGGGTATAATATAGAGAACATCAGTTCCCATGTGTAATATAGACAACAGCTGTCAATATGTACAATATAGCGGACAGCAGTTCCTATGTCTAATATAAGAGAACAGCAGTCCCTGTGTATAATATTGAAAACAGCAGTTCCTGTGTATCATATTGAGAACAGCAGTTCCCAAGTCAAATATAGAGAACAGCAGTACCTGTGTTTAATACAGAGAACAGCAGTTCCCATTTGTTATATAGAGAACAGCAGTCCCTGTGTATAACATCAGAACAGCAGTTCCCATGTGTTGTATAGAGAACAGCAGTCCCTGTGTATAATACAGAGAACAGCAGTTCCCATGTCTAATATAGAGAACAGCAGTTCCTGTGTATAATATAGAGAACAGCAGTTCCCATGTGTAATATAGAGAACAGCTGTCACTGTGTATAACATAGAGGAGAGCTGTCCCTGTGTATAATATAGAGAAGGAGCTGGAAATGTGTTGCTGGAAAAGCGCAGCAGGTCAGGCAGCATCCAGGGAACAGGAGAATCGACATTTCGGGCATAAGCCCTTCTTCAGGAATGAGGCAAGTTTGTCCAGCAGGCTAAGATAAAAGGTAGGGAGGAGGGACTTGGGGGAACAGCAGTTCCTGTGTCTAATATAAGAGAGCAGCAGTCCCAGTGTATAATATAGAAAACAGCAGTTCCAGTGTGTCATATCGATAACAGCAGTTCCCATGTCAAATATAGAGAACAGCAGCACCTGTGTTAAATATAGAGAACAAGCAGTTCCCATATCTAATACAGAGAACAGCATTCCCTGTGTATAAAAGAGAAGAGCAGTCCCTGTGTCTAATGTAGAAAACAGCAGCACCTGTGTTAAATATAGAGAAAAGCAGTTCCCATGTCTAATATAGAAAACAGCTGGCAATGTGTACAATATAGAGAAAAACAGTTCCGGTGTCTAATATAAGAGAACAGCATTCCCTGTCTATAATAAAGAGAACAGCAGATCTTGTGTATCATCTAGAAAACAGCAGTTCCCATGTAACATATAGAGAACAGCAGTCCCTTTGCATAATTTCGAGGACGGCAGTTCCCATGACTAATATAAAGAACAGCAGTCCCTGTGTATAATATAGAGAAAAGCAGTCCCTGTGTATAACATAGAGAACAGCTGTCCCTGTGTATAATGTAGAGAACAGCAGTTCCCATGTCAAATATAGAGAACAGCAGTACCTGTGTTTAATACAGAGAACAGCAGTTCCCATGTAAAATATAGAGAACAGCAGTACCTGTGTATCATAAAAAGAACAGCAGTTCCCATGTCTAACATAGATAACAGCAGTCCCTGTGTATAATATAGAGAACAGCAGTTCCCATGTCTAATATAGAAAACAGCAGTTCCTGTGTATAATATAGAAAACAGCAGCTCCCCTGTCAAAGAAAGTGAACAGCAGTCCCTGTGTCTAATATAGAGGACAGCAGTCCCTGTGTCTAATATAGAGAACAGCAGTTCCCTTGTCTAATATAGAGAACAGCAGTCCCTGTTTATAATACAGAGACCAGCAGTTCCCATGTTTAATATAGAGAACAGCAGTCCCTGCGTATAATACAGAGAACAGCAGTTCCCATGTCTAATATAGAGAACAGCAGTCCCTGTGTATAATATAGAGCACAGCAGTTCCTATGTCTAATGTAGAGAACAGCAGTCCCTGTGTATAATATATAAAACAGCAGTTCCTGTGTATAATATAGAGAACAGCAGTTCCCATGTCTAATATAGAGAACAGCAGTCCCTGTGTCTAATGTAGAAAACAGCAGTCCCTGTGTATAATATAGACAACAGCAGTTCCCATGTCTAATATAGAGAGCAGCAGTCCCTGTGTGTAATACAGAGAACAGCAGTTCCCATGTGTAATATAGAGAAAAGCAGTCCCTGTATATAATATAGAAAACAGCAGTTCCTACGTACAATATAGAGAACAGCAGTTCCCATGTTGAATATCGAGAACTGCAGTCCCTGTGTCTCATGTGGACAACAGCAGTTCCTATGTCTAATATAGAGAACAGCAGTCCCTGTGTATAATATAGAGAAAAGCAGTCCCTGTGTGTAACATAGAGAACAGCTGTCCCTGTGTATAATGTAGAGAACAGCAGTTCCCATGTCAAATATCGAGAACAGCAGTCCCTGTGTTAAATATCGAGAACAGCAGTTCCCATGTCTAATATAGACAAAAGCAGTCCCTCTACATAATATAGTGAAAAGCAGTTCTCATGCCTAATAGAGAGAACTGCTGTCAATGCGTACAATATAGAGAAGAGCAGTTTCTATGTCTAATATAAGAGAATAGCAGTCCCAGTGTATAATATAGAAAACAGCAGTTCCTGTGTATCATATAGAAAACAGCAGTTCCCATGTAAAATATAGAGAACAGCAGTTCCTGTGCATAATTTCGAGAACTGCAATTCCCATGACTAATATGGAGAACAGCAGTCCCTGTGTATAATATAGAGAACAGCAGTTCCCATGTCAAATATAGAGAACAGCAGTTCCCATGTCAAATATAGAGAACAGCAGTTCCCATGTCAAATGTAGAGAACAGCCATTCCTTTGTATAATATAGAGAACAGCAGTCCCTGTGTATAATATAGAGAACAGCTGTCCCTGTGTATAATACAGAGAACAGCAGATCCCATGTCGAATATAGAGAACGGCAATTCATGTGTATAATATAGAGAACAGCAGTCCCTGTGTATAATATAGAGAACAGCAGATCCTGTGTAGAGTATAGAGAAGAGCAGTCTCTGTGTCTAAAATAGCGAAAGGTGTCCCTGTGCATAATATAGAGAACAGCAGTTTCCATGTCTAATATAGACAACAGCTGTCAATATGTCTAATATAGAGAACAGCAGTCCCTGTGTATAATATAGAGAAAAGCAGTCCCTGTGTGTAACATAGAGAACAGCTGTCCCTGTGTATAATGTAGAGAACAGCAGTTCCCATGTCAAATATCGAGAACAGCAGTCCCTGTGTTAAATATCGAGAACAGCAGTTCCCATGTCTAATATAGACAAAAGCAGTCCCTCTACATAATATAGTGAAAAGCAGTTCTCATGCCTAATAGAGAGAACTGCTGTCAATGCGTACAATATAGAGAAGAGCAGTTTCTATGTCTAATATAAGAGAATAGCAGTCCCAGTGTATAATATAGAAAACAGCAGTTCCTGTGTATCATATAGAAAACAGCAGTTCCCATGTAAAATATAGAGAACAGCAGTTCCTGTGCATAATTTCGAGAACTGCAATTCCCATGACTAATATGGAGAACAGCAGTCCCTGTGTATAATATAGAGAACAGCAGTTCCCATGTCAAATATAGAGAACAGCAGTTCCCATGTCAAATATAGAGAACAGCAGTTCCCATGTCAAATGTAGAGAACAGCCATTCCTTTGTATAATATAGAGAACAGCAGTCCCTGTGTATAATATAGAGAACAGCTGTCCCTGTGTATAATACAGAGAACAGCAGATCCCATGTCGAATATAGAGAACGGCAATTCATGTGTATAATATAGAGAACAGCAGTCCCTGTGTATAATATAGAGAACAGCAGATCCTGTGTAGAGTATAGAGAAGAGCAGTCTCTGTGTCTAAAATAGCGAAAGGTGTCCCTGTGCATAATATAGAGAACAGCAGTTTCCATGTCTAATATAGACAACAGCTGTCAATATGTACAATATAGAGAACAGCAGTTCCTTTGTCTAATATAAGAGAACAGCAGTCAATGTGTATAATATAGAAAACAGCAGTTCTTGTGTATCATATTGAGAACAGCAGTTCCCAAGTCAAATATAGAGAACAGCAGTTCCTGTGTATAACATAGAGAACAGCAGTTCCCATGTCTAATATAGAGAACAGCAGTACCTGTGTTTAATACAGAGAACAGCAGTTCCCATTTGTTATATAGAGAACAGCTGTCCCTGTGTATAACATCAGAACAGCAGTTCCCATGTCTAATATAGAGAACAGCAGTCCCTGTATTTAATACAGAGAACAGCAGTTCCCATGTCTAATATAGACAAAAGCAGTCCCTCTGTATAATATAGCGAAAAGCAGTTCCCATGTCTAATAGAGAGAACTGCTGTCAATGTGTACAATATAAAGAACAGCAGTTTCTATGTCTAATATAAGAGAACAGTAGTCCCAGTGTATAATATAGAAAACAGCAGTTCATGTGTGTCATATAGAGAACAGCAGTTCCCATGTCAAAAATAGAGAACAGCCCTTCCTTTGTATAATATAGAGAACAGCAGTCCCTGTGTATAATATAGAGAACAGCAGTTCCCCTGTCGAATATAGAGAACAGCAGTTCCCATGTCTAATATAGAGAACAGCAGTCCCTGTGTTTAATATAGAGAACAGCAATTCCTATGTCTAATATAGAGAATCGCAGTCCCTGTGTATAATATAGAAAACAGCAGTTTCTGTGTATAATATAGAGAACAGGAGTCCCCGTGTCTAATATAGAGAACAGCAGTCCCTGTGTATACTATAAAGAACAGCATTTCCCAAGTATAATATACAGAACAGCAGTTCCCATTGTCTAATATAGAGCACAGCTGTCCCTGCGAGTAATATAGAGAACTGCAGTCCCTGTGTATACTGTTGAGAAAAGCAGTTCCCATGTTGAATATAGAGAACAACAGTCCCTGTGTATAATATAGAGAACAGCAGTTCCCAAGTCTAAAATAGAGAACAGCAGTGCCTGACTATAATATTGAGAACAGCAGTTCCTTGGTATAATATAGAGAACAGCTGTCCCTGTGTCTAATGTAGAGAACACCAGTTCCTGTGTATAATATAGAGAACAGCATTTCCCATGTTCAATAGGGAGAACAGCAGTCCCTGTGTATAATATAGAGAACAGCAGTTCTCATGTCTAACATAGAGAACAGCAGTCCCTGTGTATAATATAGAGCACAGCAGTTCCTATGTCTAATGTAGAGAACAGCAGTCCCTGTGTATAATATATAAAACAGCAGTTCCTGTGTATAATATAGAGAACAGCAGTTCCCATGTGTAATATAGAGAAAAGCAGTCCCTGTATATAATATAGAAAACAGCAGTTCCTACGTACAATATAGAGAACAGCAGTTCCCATGTTGAATATCGAGAACTGCAGTCCCTGTGTCTCATGTGGACAACAGCAGTTCCTATGTCTAATATAGAGAAAAGCAGTCCCTGTGTTTAATATAGAGAACAGCAGTTCCCATGACTAATATAGAGAACAGCAGTCCCTGTCTATAATATAGAGAACAGCAGTTCCGGTGTATAATATAGAGAACAGCAGTTCCCATGTCTAAGATATAGAACAGCAGTTCCCATGTCTAAGATAGAGAACAGCAGTTCCTGTGTATAATATAGAGAGCAGCAGATCCTGTGTATAATATACAGAACAGCTGTCCCTGTGAATAATATAGCGAACAGCAGTTCCCATGTGTAACATAGAGAACAGCTGTTCCTGTGTATAGCATAGAGAACATCAGTTCCCATGACTAATATAGAGAACTGCAGTCCCTGTATCTAATATAGAGAACAGCTGTCCCTGTGCATATTATAGTGAATAGCAGTACCCATGTCTAATATAGAGAACAGCAGTCCCTGTGTATAATATAGAGAACAGCAGTTCCCATGTCTAATATCGAGAACAGCAGTACCTGGGTATAATATAGAGAACATCAGTTCCCATGTGTAATATAGACAACAGCTGTCAATATGTACAATATAGCGGACAGCAGTTCCTATGTCTAATATAAGAGAACAGCAGTCCCTGTGTATAATATTGAAAACAGCAGTTCCTGTGTATCATATTGAGAACAGCAGTTCCCAAGTCAAATATAGAGAACAGCAGTACCTGTGTTTAATACAGAGAACAGCAGTTCCCATTTGTTATATAGAGAACAGCAGTCCCTGTGTATAACATCAGAACAGCAGTTCCCATGTGTTGTATAGAGAACAGCAGTCCCTGTGTATAATACAGAGAACAGCAGTTCCCATGTCTAATATAGAGAACAGCAGTTCCTGTGTATAATATAGAGAACAGCAGTTCCCATGTGTAATATAGAGAACAGCTGTCACTGTGTATAACATAGAGGAGAGCTGTCCCTGTGTATAATATAGAGAAGGAGCTGGAAATGTGTTGCTGGAAAAGCGCAGCAGGTCAGGCAGCATCCAGGGAACAGGAGAATCGACATTTCGGGCATAAGCCCTTCTTCAGGAATGAGGCAAGTTTGTCCAGCAGGCTAAGATAAAAGGTAGGGAGGAGGGACTTGGGGGAACAGCAGTTCCTGTGTCTAATATAAGAGAGCAGCAGTCCCAGTGTATAATATAGAAAACAGCAGTTCCAGTGTGTCATATCGATAACAGCAGTTCCCATGTCAAATATAGAGAACAGCAGCACCTGTGTTAAATATAGAGAACAAGCAGTTCCCATATCTAATACAGAGAACAGCATTCCCTGTGTATAAAAGAGAAGAGCAGTCCCTGTGTCTAATGTAGAAAACAGCAGCACCTGTGTTAAATATAGAGAAAAGCAGTTCCCATGTCTAATATAGAAAACAGCTGGCAATGTGTACAATATAGAGAAAAACAGTTCCGGTGTCTAATATAAGAGAACAGCATTCCCTGTCTATAATAAAGAGAACAGCAGATCTTGTGTATCATCTAGAAAACAGCAGTTCCCATGTAACATATAGAGAACAGCAGTCCCTTTGCATAATTTCGAGGACGGCAGTTCCCATGACTAATATAAAGAACAGCAGTCCCTGTGTATAATATAGAGAAAAGCAGTCCCTGTGTATAACATAGAGAACAGCTGTCCCTGTGTATAATGTAGAGAACAGCAGTTCCCATGTCAAATATAGAGAACAGCAGTTCCCATGTGTAATATAGAGAACAGCTGTCACTGTGTATAACATAGAGGAGAGCTGTCCCTGTGTATAATATAGAGAAGGAGCTGGAAATGTGTTGCTGGAAAAGCGCAGCAGGTCAGGCAGCATCCAGGGAACAGGAGAATCGACATTTCGGGCATAAGCCCTTCTTCAGGAATGAGGCAAGTTTGTCCAGCAGGCTAAGATAAAAGGTAGGGAGGAGGGACTTGGGGGAACAGCAGTTCCTGTGTCTAATATAAGAGAGCAGCAGTCCCAGTGTATAATATAGAAAACAGCAGTTCCAGTGTGTCATATCGATAACAGCAGTTCCCATGTCAAATATAGAGAACAGCAGCACCTGTGTTAAATATAGAGAACAAGCAGTTCCCATATCTAATACAGAGAACAGCATTCCCTGTGTATAAAAGAGAAGAGCAGTCCCTGTGTCTAATGTAGAAAACAGCAGCACCTGTGTTAAATATAGAGAAAAGCAGTTCCCATGTCTAATATAGAAAACAGCTGGCAATGTGTACAATATAGAGAAAAACAGTTCCGGTGTCTAATATAAGAGAACAGCATTCCCTGTCTATAATAAAGAGAACAGCAGATCTTGTGTATCATCTAGAAAACAGCAGTTCCCATGTAACATATAGAGAACAGCAGTCCCTTTGCATAATTTCGAGGACGGCAGTTCCCATGACTAATATAAAGAACAGCAGTCCCTGTGTATAATATAGAGAAAAGCAGTCCCTGTGTATAACATAGAGAACAGCTGTCCCTGTGTATAATGTAGAGAACAGCAGTTCCCATGTCAAATATAGAGAACAGCAGTCCCTGTGTATAATATAGAGAACAGCTGTCCCTGCGTATAATGTAGAGATCAGCAGTTCCCATGTCAAATAAAGAGAACAGCAGTTCCCATGTCTAATATAGACAAAAGCAGTCCCTCTGTATAATATAGTGAAAAGCAGTTCTCATGTCTAATAGAGAGAACTGCTGTCAATGTGTACAATATAGAGAAGAGCAGTTTCTATGTCTAATATAAGAGAATAGCAGTCCCAGTGTATAATATAGAAAACAGCAGTTCCTGTGTATCATATAGAAAACAGCAGGTCCCATGTAAAATATAGAGAACAGCAGTTCCTGTGCATAATTTCGAGAACTGCAATTCCCATGACTAATATAGAGAACAGCAGTCCCTGTGTATAATATAGAGAACAGCAGTTCCCATGTCAAATATAGAGAACAGCAGTTCCCATGTCAAATATAGAGAACAGCAGTTCCTTTGTATAATATAGAGAACAGCAGTTCCCATGTCAAATATAGAGAACAGCCCTTCCTTTGTATAATATAGAGAACAGCAGTCCCTGTGTCTAATATAGAAAACAGCAGTCCCTGTGTATAATATAGACAACAGCAGTTCCCATGTCTAATATAGAGAGCAGCAGTCCCTGTGTTTAATACAGAGAACAGCAGTTCCCATGTGTAATATAGAGAAAAGCAGTCCCTGTATATAATATAGAAAACAGCAGTTCCTACGTACAATATAGAGAACAGCAGTTCCCATGTTGAATATCGAGAACTGCAGTCCCTGTGTCTCATGTGGACAACAGCAGTTCCTATGTCTAATATAGAGAAAAGCAGTCCCTGTGTTTAATATAGAGAACAGCAGTTCCCATGACTAATATAGAGAACAGCAGTCCCTGTCTATAATATAGAGAACAGCAATTCCGGTGTATAATATAGAGAACAGCAGTTCCCATGTCTAAGATATAGAACAGCAGTTCCCATGTCTAAGATAGAGAACAGCAGTTCCTGTGTATAATATAGAGAGCAGCAGATCCTGTGTATAATATACAGAACAGCTGTCCCTGTGAATAATATAGCGAACAGCAGTTCCCATGTGTAACATAGAGAACAGCTGTTCCTGTGTATAGCATAGAGAACATCAGTTCCCATGACTAATATAGAGAACTGCAGTCCCTGTATCTAATATAGAGAACAGCTGTCCCTGTGCATATTATAGTGAATAGCAGTACCCATGTCTAATATAGAGAACAGCAGTCCCTGTGTATAATATAGAGAACAGCAGTTCCCATGTCTAATATCGAGAACAGCAGTTCCTTTGTATAATATAGAGAACAGCAGTTCCCATGTCAAATATAGAGAACAGCCCTTCCTTTGTATAATATAGAGAACAGCAGTTCCCCTGTCGAATATAGAGAACAACAGTCCCAGTGTCTAATATAGAGAACAGCAGTCCTGTGTATAATATAGAGAACAGCAGTCCCTGTGTATAATACAGAGAACAGCAGATCCCATGTCGAATATAGAGAACAGCAATTCATGTGTATAATATCGAGAACAGCAGTCCCTGTGTATAATATAGAGAACAGCAGATCCTGTGTAGAGTATAGAGAAGAGCAGTCTCTGTGTCTAAAATAGCGAAAGCTGTCCCTGTGCATAATATAGAGAACAGCAGTTTCCATGTCTAATATAGACAACAGCTGTCAATATGTACAATATAGAGAACAGCAGTTCCTATGTCTAATATAAGAGAACAGCAGTTCCCATGTATAATATAGAGAACAACAGTTCCCGTGTTTAATATAGAGAACAGCAGTGCCTGTGTATAATATAGAGATCAGCAGATCCCATGTCTAATATAGAGAACAGCTGTCCCTGTGTATAATATAGAGAACAGCAGTTCCAATGTCTAATAAAGAGAACAGCAGTTCCTGTGTATAATATAGAGAACAGCAGTTCCCATGTCTAATAGAGAGAACAGCAGTTCCTGTGAATAATATAGAGAACAGCAGTCCCAGTGGAAATATAGAGAAGAGCAGTCACTGCGTAAAATGTAGAAAACAGCAGCACCTGTGTTAAATATAGAGAACAAGCAGTTCCATGTCTAATATAGAGAACAGCAGCCCCTGTGTATAATATAGAGAACAGCTGTCCCTGCGTATAATGTAGAGATCAGCAGTTCCCATGTCAAATATAGAGAACAGCAGTTCCCATGTCTAATATAGACAAAAGCAGTCCCTCTGTATAATATAGCGAAAAGCAGTTCCCATGTCTAATAGAGAGAACTGCTGTCAATGTCTACAATATAAAGAACAGCAGTTTCTATGTCTAATATAATAGAACAGTAGTCCCAGTGTATAATATAGAAAACAGCAGTTCATGTGTGTCATATAGAGAACAGCAGTTCCCATGTCAAAAATAGAGAACAGCACTTCCTTTGTATAATATAGAGAACAGCAGTCCGTGTGTATAATATAGAGAACAGCAGTTCCCCTGTCGAATATAGAGAACAGCAGTCCCTGTGTTTAATATAGAGAACAGCAGTTCCCAAGTCGAAAATAGAGAACTCAAGTCCCTGACTATAATATAGAGAACAGCAGTTCCTTGGTAGAATATAGAGAACAGCTGTCCCTGTGTATAATATAGAGCACCGCAGTTCCTATGTCTAATGTAGAGAACAGCAGTACCTGTGTATAAGATTGGGAACAGCATTTCCCATGTCTAATATAGAGAATAGCAGTCCCTGTGTATAATATGGAGTTCAGCAGTTCCTATGTCTAATATAAGAGAACAGCAGTTCCGATGTAAAATATAGAGAACAGCAGTCCCTGTGAAAAATATAGACAGCAGCAGTTTCCATGTCTAATATAGAGAACAGCAGTCCCTGTGTTTAATATTGAGAACAGCGGTTCCCATGTCTAATATAGAGAACAGCAGTCCCTGTGTTTAATATAGAGAACGGCAGTTCCCATGTCTAATATCGAGAACAGCAGTCCCTGTGTATAATATAGAGCACAGCAGTTCCTATGTCTAATGTAGAGAACAGCAGTCCTTGTGTATAATATATAAAACAGCAGTTCCTGTGTATAATATAGAGAACAGCAGTTCCCATTTGTAATATAGAGAACAGCAGTCCCTGCGCATAATATAGAGAACAGCAGTCCCTGTGTATAATATAGAGAACAGCAGTTCCTATGTCTAATATAGAGAATCGCAGTCCCTGTGTATAATATAGAAAACAGCAGTTTCTGTGTATAATATAGAGAACAGCAGTTCTTGTGTATAATATAGAGAACAGCGGTTCCCATGTCGAAAAAAGAGAACAGCAGTTCCAGTGCGTAATATAGAGAACAGCAGTTCCCATGTATAATGTAGAGAACAACAGTCCCTGTGTATAACGTAGAGAACATCAGTTACCCTTGTCTAACATAGAGAACAGTTGTCCCTGTGTATAATATAGTGAACAGCAGTTCCCATGTCTAATATAGAAAACAGCAGACCCTGTGTATAATATAGAGAACAGCAGTTCCCATGTCTAATATAGAGAACAGCAGACCCAGTGTATAATATAGAGAACAGCAGTTCCCATGTCTAATATAGAGAATAGCAGACCCTGTGTATAATACAGAGAACATCAGTTCCCATGTCGAATACAGAGAACAACTGTTCCTGTGTATAATTGAGAGAACAGCAGTTACCATGTCTAGTATAGAGTTCACCAGACACTGTGTATAATATAGAGAACAGCAGTTCCCATGTCTAATATTGAAAAAAGCAGTTCCCATGTCTAATATAGAGAACAGTCCCTGTGTACAATATAGGGTACAGCATTTTCCATGTCGAATATAGAGATCAGCCGTCCCTGTGTATAATATAGAGAAGAGCAGCTGCCATGTCTAATATAGAGACCAGCAGTCCCTTTGTATAATATAGAAAATAGCAGTCCCTGCGTATAATATAGAGAACAGCTGGCCCTCTGTATAATATAGAGAACAGCAGATCCCATGTCAAATATAGAGAACAGCAGTCCCTGTGTATAGTAAACAGAACAGCAGTTCCCATGTCTAAGGTAGAGACTAGCTGTTCCCATGTAAAATATAGAGAACAACAGTCCCTGTGTGTAATATAGAGAACAGCAGTTCCCATGACTAATATAGAGAACAGCAGTCCCTGTGTATAATATAGAGAACAGCAGTTCCTCAATATAATGGAGAACACCAGTCCCTGTGTATCATATAGAGAACAGCAGTCCCGTTGTATAATATAGAGAACAGCCGTTCCGTTGGCTAATATCGAGAACAGCAGTCCATGTGTATAATATAGAGCACAGCAGTTCCCAGTCTAATATAGAGAATAGCAGTCCCTGTGTTTAATACAGAGAACAGCAGACCCTGAGTATAATATAGAGAACAGCAGTTTCCATTTCTAATATAGAGAAAAGCAGTCCCTGTGTGTAATATAGAAAACAGCAGTCCCTGGGTTTAATATAAAGAACAGCTGTCCCTGTGTATAATATAAAGATCAGCAGTTCCTGTGTATAATATAGAGAACAGCAGTCCCTGCGCATAATATAGAGAACAGCAGTTCCCATGTCTAATATAGAGAACAGCAGTACCTGTGTATCATGTAGAAAACAGGAGTTCCCATGTCTAATATAGAGAACAGCAGTCCCTGCGTATAATATAGAGAACAGCAGTTCCCATGTCTAATATAGAGAACAGCAGTCCCTGTGTATAATATAGAGAACAGCTGTCACTGTGTATAATATAGAGAACAACACTTCCCATGTCGAGTACAGAGAACAGCTGTCCCTAAGTATAATACAGAGACTGCTGTCTAATATAGAGAACAGCAGTTCCTGTGCATGATATAGACAACAGCAGTACCTGTGTATAATAGAGAGAACAACGCTTCCCCTGTATAATATAGAGAACAGACTCCCTGTGTCGAATATAGAGAACACCAGTTCCCATGTCAAATATAGAGGACAGTAATACCTGTGTATAATATAGAGAACATCAGTTCCCATGTCTAATATTGAGAACAGCAGTCCCTGTGAATAATATAGAGAACAGCAGTTGCCATGTCTAATTTAGAGAACAGCAGTCCCTGTTTCTAATATGGAGAACAGCTGTTCCTGTGCAAAATATAGAGAGCAGCAGTTCCTGTGTCTAATATAGAGATCAGCAGTCCCATGGTGTAATATAGAAAACAGCTGTCCCTGTGTCTAGTATAGAGAAGAGCTGTCCCTGTGTACAATAAAGAGAATAGTAGTTCCAATGTCTAATATAAGTGAACAGCAGTCCCTGTGTATAATATAGTGAACAGCAGACCCTTTGTATAATATAAAGAACAGCTGTCCCTCTGTATAATATAGAGAACAGCAGTTCCCATGTCTAATATAGAGAACAGCTGTTCCTGTGTATAATATAGAGAACAGAAGTTCCCATGACTAATTTCAAGAACAGCCATTCCTGTGTATAATATAGAGAACAGCAGTTCACATGTCTCATATAGAGAACAGCAGTCCCAGTGTATAATATGGAGATCAGCAGTTCCTATGTCAAATATAGAGAACAGCAGTTCCTGTGTATAATATAGAGAACAGCAGTCCGTGAGCATAATCTAGAGAACAGCAGTTCCCATGTCGAATATAGAGAACAGCTGTCCCTGTGTATAATATAGAGAACAGAAGTTCCCATGTCTAATATAGAGAACAACCATTCCTGTGTATAATATAGAGAACAGCAGTTCACATGTCTCATTTAGAGAACAGCAGTCCCTGTGTATAATATGGAGATCAGCAGTTCCTGTGTATAATATAGAGAACAGCAGTTCCTGTGCATAATATAGAGAACAGCAGTCCGTGAGCATAATATCGAGAACAGCAGTTCCCATGTCTAATATAGAGAACAGCAGTCCCTGTGTTTAATACAGAGAACACCAGTCCCTGATATAATATGGAGTACAGCAGTTCCCCTGTCAAATATAGAGAACAGCAGTCCCTGTGTATAATATAGAGAACAGCAGTTCCTATGTCTAATATAGAGAACATCAGTCCCTGTGTATAATATAGAAAACAGCAGTTCCTGTGTATAATATAGAGGACAGCAATTCCTGTGTACAACATAGGGAACAGCAGTCCCTGTGTATGATATGGAGTACAGCAGTTCCCATGTCTAATATAGAGAACAACAGGTCCTGTGTATACTATAGAGAACAGCAGTTCCCGTGTCTAATATAGAGAACAGCAGTCCCTGTGTATAATATGGAGTACAGCAGTTCCCCTGTCGAATATAGAGAACAGCAGTCCCTGTGTATAATATAGAGAACAGCAGTTCCTATGTCTAATATAGTGAACAGCAGTTCCCAGGTCTAATATAGAGAACAGCAGTTCCCATGTATAATACAGAGAACAGCAGATCCCATGCCTCATATTGAGAATATAGCTTACAGCATTTTCCATGTTGAATATAGAGATCAGCAGTCCCTTTGTACAATATATAGAACAGCAGTTTCCATTTCGAATATAGAGAAAAGCAGTCCATGTGTGTAACACAGAAAACAGCATACCCTGGGTTTAATAAAAAGAACAGCTGTCCCTCTGTACAATATAGAGATCAGCAGTTCCTGTGTATAATATAGGGAACAGCAGTCCCTGGGTATAATATACAGAACAACAGTTCTCATGTCTAAGTTAGAGAACAGCTGTCCCTGAGTATAATATAGAGAAAAGCAGTTCCCATGTCTAATATAGAGATCAGCAATTCCTGTGTATAATATAGAGAACAGCAGTTCCTGTGTCTAATATAGAGAACAGCAGTCCCTGTGTATAATATGGAGATCAGCAGTTCCTATGTCAAATATAGAGAACCGCAGTTCCTGTCTATAATATAGAGAACCGCAGTTCCTGTCTATAATATAGAGAACAGCAGCTCCCGTGTATAATACGGAGATCAGCAGTTCCTATATCAAATATAGAGAACCGCAGTTCCTGTCTATAATATAGAGAACCGCAGTTCCTGTCTATAATATAGAGAACAGCAGCTCCCGTGTATAATATAGAGAACAGCAGTCCCTGTGTCTAATATAGAGAACAGCAGTCCCTGAGCATAATATAGAGAAGAGCAGTTCCCATGTCTCATATCGAGAGTATAAAATTGAGAACAGCAGTCCCTGTGTATAATATAGAGAACAAAAGTCCCTGAGGATAAGATAGAGAACAACACCTCCCATGTCTAGTATAGAGAACAGCAGTCCCTGCGAAAAATATAGAGAACAGCAGTTCCCATGTCTAATATAGAGAACAGCAGTCCAGGTGTATAATATAGAGAACAGCAGTTCCCATGTCTAATATAGAGAACAGCAGTCCCTGTGTAGAATATAAAGAACATCTGTCCCTGTGTATAATATAGAGAACAATACTCCCCATGTCTAGTATAGAGAACAGCTGTCCCTAAGTATAATACAGAGAACAGCAGGTCCCATGTCTAATATAGAGAACAGCAGTTCCTGTGCATAGTATAGACAACAGCAGTACTTGTGTATAATATAGAGAACAACGCTTCCCATATATAATATTGAGAACAGACACCCTGTGTTGAATGTAGAGAACACCAGTTCCCATGTCAAATATAGAGAACAGCAGTCCCTGTGTATGATAAAGTAAACAGCAGTTCCCATGTCGAATATAGAGAACAGCAGTCCCTGTATATAATATACAGAACAGCAGTTCCCATGTCTGAGATAGAGAACAGCTGTCACTGTGCATAATATAGAGAACAGCAGTTCCAGTGGCTAATATAGAGAACAGCAGTTCCCATGTCAAATATAGAGAACAGTAGTACCTGTGTATAATATAGTGAACATCAGTTCCCATGTCTAATATAGAGAACAGCTGTCCCTCTGTATAATATCGAGAACAGCAGTTCCCATGTCTAATATGGAGAACAGCTGTCCCTGTGTATAATATACAGAACAGCAGTTCTCATGTGTAAGATAGAGAACAGCTGTCCCTGTGCATAATATAGAGAACAGAAGTTCCCATGTCTAATATAGAGAACAGCTGTCCCTGTGAATAATATAGAGAACAGCAGTTCACATGTCTAATATAGAAAACAGCAATTCCTGTGTATAATATGGAGATCAGGAGTTCCTATGTCAAATATAGAGAACAGCAGTTCCTGTGTATGATATAGAGAACAGCAGTCCCTGTGTCTAATATAGAGAACAGCAGTCCGTGAGCATAATATAGAGAACAGCAGTTCCCATGTCTAATATAGAGAACAGCAGTCCCTGTGTTTAATACAGAGAACACCAGTCCCTGATATAATATGGAGTACTGCAGTTCCTATGTCTAATATAGAGAACATCAGTCCCTGTGTATAAATAGAAAACAGCAGTTCCTATATCTAATATGGTACAGCAGTCCATGTGTCTAATGTGGAGAACATCTGTCACTGTGTATAATATAGAGAACAGCAGCTCTCATCTCTAATATAGAGAACAGCTGTCCCTGTGTAGAAAACAGAGAACACCAGTTCCCATTTCTAAAAAAGAGAACAGCAGTCCCTGTGTATAATATAGAGAACAGCATTTCCCATGTCTAATATAGAGAACAGCAGTCCCGGTGTTTAATATAGAGAACACCAGTCCCTGATATAATATGGAGTACAGCAGTTCCCCTGTCAAATATAGAGAACAGCAGTCACTGCGTATAATACAGAGAACAGCAGTTCCCATGTCAAATATAGAGAACATCAGTCCCTGTGTATAATATAGAAAACAGCAGTTCCTGTGTATAATATAGAGTACAGCGGTTCCTGTGTACAACATAGGGAACAGCAGTTCCTGTGTATAATATAGAGAACAGCAGTCCCTGTGTATCATTTGGAGTACAGCAGTCCCTGTGTCTAATATAGAGAACAGCTGTCCCTGTGTAGAAAACAGAGAACACCAGTTCCCATTTCTAAAAAAGAGAACAGCAGTCCCTGTGTATAATATAGAGAACAGCATTTCCCATGTCTAATATAGAGAACAGCAGTCCCGGTGTTTAATATAGAGAACACCAGTCCCTGATATAATATGGAGTACAGCAGTTCCCCTGTCAAATATAGAGAACAGCAGTCACTGCGTATAATACAGAGAACAGCAGTTCCCATGTCAAATATAGAGAACATCAGTCCCTGTGTATAATATAGAAAACAGCAGTTCCTGTGTATAATATAGAGTACAGCAGTTCCTGTGTACAACATAGGGAACAGCAGTTCCTGTGTATAATATAGAGAACAGCAGTCCCTGTGTATAATATGGAGTACAGCAGTCCCTGTGTCTAATATAGAGAACAGCTGTCCCTGTGTATACGACATAGAACAGCAGTTCCCATGTCTAATATAGAGAACAGCAGTTCCTGTGTATAATATAGAGAACAGCAGTTCCCGTGTCTAATACAGAGAACAGCAGTCCCTGTGTATAATATGGAGTACACCAGTTCCCCTGTCTAATATAGAGAACAGCAGTCCCTGTGTATAATATAGAGAATAGGAGTTCCTATGTCTAATATAGAGAACATCAGTCCCTGTGTATAATATAGATAACAGCAGTTCCTGTGTATAATATAGAGTACAGCAGTCCCTGTATCTAATATAGAGAACAGCAGTTCCCATGTCTAATATAGAGAACAGCAGTCCCTGTGTATAATATAGAGAACAACAGATCCCATGTCTAACATAGAGAAGAGCTGTCCCTGTGTATAATATAGAGAACCGCAGCTCCCATGTCTAATATAAGAAACTGCAGTCCCTGTGTATAATATGGAGTACAGCATTTCCCATGAATAATATAGAGAACAGTAGTCCCTGTGTATAATATAGAGAACAGCAGTTCCAATGTCTAATATAAAAAACAGCAGTCCTTGTGTATAATATAGAACACAGCAGTTTCCATTTCTAATATAGAGAACAGCAGTCCCTGTGTATAATATGGAGTACAGCAGTTCCCATGTCGAACATAGAAAACAGCAGTCACTGTGTCTAATACAGGCAAAAGCAGTTCCCATGAATAATATAGAGAACGGCAGTCCCAGTGTTCAATATAGAGAACAGCAGTTCCCACGACTAATATGGAGAACAGCAGTCCCTGTGTATAACATAGAGAACAGCAGTTCCATGTCTAATATAGACAACAGCAGCACCTGTGCATAATATAGTGCACAGCAGTTCCCATGTCTAACATAGAGAACAGCTGTCCCTGTGCATAATATACAGAACCGCAGTTCCCATGTCTAATATAAGAAACAGCAGCCCCTGTGTATAATATGGAGTACAGCAGTTCCCCTGTCTAATATAGAAAACAGCAGTTACCATGTCTAATATACAGAACAGTTGTCCCTGTGTATAAAAAAGAGAACAGCTGTCCTTGAGTACAATATAGAGAACAGCAGTCCCTGTGTCTAATATAGAGAAGAGCAGTTCCCATGTCTCATATAGAGAACAGCAGTCCCTGTGTATAACATAGAGAACAGCAGTCTTTGTGTATAATATAGAGAAAAGCAGTTTCCATGTCTAATATTGTGAATAGATGTCAATGTGTACAATATAGAGAACAGCAGTTCCTATGTATAATATAAGAGAATAGCAGTCCCTGTGTATAATATAGAAAACAGCAGTTCCTGTGTATCATATGGAAATAAGCAGTTCCCATGACTAATATAGAGAACAGCAGTCCCTGTGTATACTATAAAGAAGAGCAATTCCCATGTCTAATACACAGAACAGCAGTTCCCATGTCTAATATAGAGAACAGCTGTCCCTGTGTATACTATAGAGAACAGCAGTTCGCATGTCTAATATAGTGAACAGCAGTTCCCATGTCTAATATAGAGAACAGCAGTCCCTGTGTGTAATATAGAGAACAGCTGTCCCTGTGTATAATATAGAGAAGAGCAGATCCCATGTCTAAGATGGAGAACATCAGTTCCCAAGTCTAATATAGAGAACAGCTGTCACTGTGTTTCATATAGAGAACAGCAGTCCCTGTGGATAAGATAAAGAACAACACTTCCCATGTCGAGCATAGAGAACAGCAGTCCCTGCGTATAATATAGAGAACAGCAGTTCCCATGTCGAATGTAGAGAACAGCAGTCCCTGTGTATGATATAGAGAACAGCAGTCCCTGTGTCTAATCTGGAAATCAGCAGTTCCTATGCCAAATATGGAGAACTGTAATTCCTGTGTATAATATAGAGACAAGCAGTTTCCATGTCTAATATAAAAGATCAGCAGTTCCATGTCTAACATTGAGAACAGCAGTCCCTGCACATAATTTCGAGAACAGCATTTCCCATGTCAAATATAGAGAACAGCAGTTCCCATGTCTAATATAGAGAACTGCAGTTCCTCTGTATAATGTAGAGAACAGCAGTCCCTGTGTTTAATATAGAGAACAGCAGTTCCTGTGTATAATATAGAGAAAAGCAATTCCCATGTGAAATATAGAGAACAGCAGTCCCTGTATGTACTATAGAGAACAGCAGTTCCCATGTCTAATATAGATAACAGCAATCCCTGTGTTTAATATAGAGAAGAGCAGACCCTGTGTATAATATAGGGAACAGCAGTCCCTGTGTCTAGTAAAGAGAAGAGCAGTTCCATTGTCTAATATAGAGAACAGCAGACCCTGTGTATAACATAGAGAACAGCAGTATATGTGTATAATATAGAGAAAAGCAGTTTCCATGTCTAATATTGTGAACAGATGTCAATGTGTACAATATAGAGAACAGCAGTTCCTATGTCTAATATAAGAGAACAGCAGTCCCTGTGTATAATATAGAAAACAGCAGTTCCTGTGTATCATATGGAAATATGCAGGTCCCATGTCTAACATAGAGAAAAGCAGTCCCTGTGCATAATTTCGAGAACAGCAGTTCCCATGACTAATATAGAGAACAGCAGTCCCTGTGTATAGTATAAAGAACAGCAATTCCCATGTCTAATACACAGAACAGCAGTTCCCATGTCTAATATGGAGAACAGCTGCCCCAGCATATATTATAGAGAACAGCATTCCCTGTGTATATTATAAAGAGACCAATTCCCATGTCTAAAACACAGAACAGCAGTTCCCATGTCTAATATAGAGAACAGCTGTCCCTGTATATACTACAGAGAACAGCAGTTCCCATGTCTAATATAGAGAACAACAGTCCCTGTGTATAATCTATAGAACTGCAGTTCCCATGTCTAATATGGAGAACAGCAGTTCCCATGTCTAATATAAAGAACAGCCGTCCCTGTGTATAATATAGAGAACAGCAGTCCCTGTGTCTAATATAGAGAACAGCTGTCCTTCTGTATAATATAGAGAACAACCGTTCCTATATCTAATATAGAGAACAGCAGTCACTGTGGATATTGTACAGAATAGCAGTTCCCATGTCTAAGATAGAGAATAGCAGTCCCTGTGTATAATATAGAGTACAGCAGTTCCTATGTCTAATATAAGAGAACAGCAGTTCCCATGTAAAATATAGAGAACAGCAGTCCCTGTACGTAATTTCGAGAACAGCAGTTCCCATGTCTAATATAGAGAACAGCAGTCCCTGCGTATAATATTGAGAACAGCAGTCCCTGTGTATGATATAGAGAACAGCAGTCCCTGTGTATACTATAAAGAACAGCAATTCCCATGTCTAATATACAGAACAGCAGTTCCCATTGTCTAATGTGGAGAACAGCTGTCCCTGCGTGTAATATAGAGAACAGCAGTTCCCATGTCGAATATAGAGATCAACAGTCCCTTTGTACGATATAGAGAACAGCAGTTTCCATTTCAAATATAGAGAACAGCAGTCCCTGTGTCTAATATAGAGAAAAGCAGTCCCTGTGTGTAATATAGAAAACAACAGTCCCTGGGTTTAATATAAAGAAAAGCTGACCCTGTGTATAAGGTAGAGAGCAGCAGTTCCCATGTCTAATATGGAGAACAGCAGTCCCTGTGTATAATATAGAGAAAAGCAGTTCCCATGTCTAATATAGAGAACAGCAGTCCCTGTGTGTAATATAGAGAACAGCTGTCCCTGTGTACAATATAGAGAACATATGTCCCTTTGTATAATGGAGAGAACAGCTGTCTCTGTGTATAATGTAGAGAACAGCTGTCCCTGTGTAAAATATACAGAACCGCAGTTCCCATGTCTAATATAGAGAACACCATAACCTGTGTCTAATATAGAGAACAGCAGTCCCTGTGTATAATTTCGAGAACAGCAGTTCCCATGACTAATATAGAGAACAGCAGTCCCTGTGTATAGTATAAAGAACAGCAATTCCCATGTCTCATACACAGAACAGCAGTTCCCATGTCTAATATGGAGAACAGCTGTCCCAGCATATAATATAGAGAACAGCATTCCCTGTGTATACTATAAAGAGACCAATTCCCATGTCTAATACACAGAACAGCAGTTCCCATGTCTAATATAGAGAACAGCTGTCCCTGTATATACTATAGAGAACAGCAGTTCCCATGTCTAATATGGAGAACAGCAGTCCCTGTGTATAATCTAGAGAACTGCAGTTCCCATGTCTAATATGGAGAACAGCAGTTCCCATGTCTAATATAAAGAACAGCCGTCCCTGTGTATAATATAGAGAACAGCAGTCCCTGTGTCTAATATAGAGAACAGCTGTCCTTCTGTATAATATAGCGAACAACCGTTCCTATATCTAATATAGAGAACAGCAGTCACTGTGTATAATGTACAGAATAGCAGTTCCCATGTCTAAGATAGAGAACAGCTGTCCCTGTGCATAATATAGAGAACAGCAGATCCCATGTCTAATATGGAGAACATCAGTTCCCAAGTCTAATATAGAGAATTGCTGTCACTGTGTATAATATAGAGAACAGCAGTCCCTGTGGATAAGATAAAGAACAACACTTCCCATGTCGAGCATCGAGAACAGCAGTCCCTGCGTATAATATAGAGAACAGCAGTTCCCATGTCGAATGTAGAGAACAGCAGTCCCTGTGTATAATATAGAGAACAGCAGTTCCCATGTCGAATGTAGAGAACAGCAGTCCCTGCGTATAATATAGAGAACAGCAGTTCCCATGTCGAATGTAGAGAACAGCAGTCCCTGTGTATAATATAGAGAACAGCAGTCCCTGTGTATAATATGGAAATCAGCAGTTCCTATGCCAAATATGGAGAACTGTAATTCCTGTGTATAATACAGAGAACAACAGTCCCTGTGTCTAATATACAGAACAGCTGTCCCTGTGTAAAAGATAGAGAACAGTAGTTCCCATGTCTAATATAGAGAACAGCAGTTCTCATGTCTAACATAGAGAACAGCAATCCCTGAGTATAATATAGAGAACAGCAGTCCCTGTGTATAATATAGAGAACAGCAGTTCCCATGACTAATATAGAGAACAGCAGTGCCTGTGTAGAAAATAGAGAACAGCAGTTCGGATATCTAGTATAGAGAACAGCAGTTTTCATATCTAATATGGAGAACAGCAATCCCTGTGCTAATATAGAGAACAGCAGTACCTGTGTGTAATATATAAAACAGCTGTCCCTGGGTCTAATATAGAGAACAGCTGTCTCTCTGTATAATATAGAGAACAGCACTTCCCATTCCTGAAGAAGGGCTTATGCCCGAAATGTCGATTCTCCTGTTCCCTGGATGCTGCCTGACCAGCTGCGCTTTTCCAGCAACACATTTGCAGCTCTGATCTCCAGCATCTGCAGACCTCACTTTCTCCTAAAATAGAGAACAGCAGTCCCTATGTATAATATAGAAAACAGCAGTTCCCATGTCTAATATAAGAGAACAGCAGTTCCCATGTAAAATATAGAGAACAGCAGTCCCTGTACGTAATTTCGAGAACAGCAGTTCCCATGTCTAATATAGAGAACAGCAGTCCCTGCGTATAATATTGAGAACAGCAGTCCCTGTGTATGATATAGAGAACAGCAGTCCCTGTGTATACTATAAAGAACAGCAATTCCCATGTCTAATATACAGATCAGCAGTTCCCATTGTCTAATATAGAGAACAGCTGTCCCTGCGTGTAATATATAGAACAGCAGTTTCCATTTCTAATATAGAGAACAGCAGTCCCTGTGTCTAATATAGAGAAAGGCAGTCCCTGTGTGTAATATAGAAAACAACAGTCCCTGGGTTTAATATAAAGAAAAGCTGTCCCTGTGTATAAAGTAGAGAGCAGCAGTTCCCATGTCTAATATAAAGAACAGCAGTCCCTGTGTATAATATAGAGAAAAGCAGTTCCCATGTCTAATATAGAGAACAGCAGTCCCTGTGTGTAATATAGAGAACAGCTGTCCCTGTGTACAATATAGAGAACATATGTCCCTTTGTATAATGGAGAGAACAGCTGTCTCTGTGTATAATGTAGAGAACAGCTGTCCCTGTGTAAAATATACAGAACCGCAGTTCCCATGTCTAATATAGAGAACACCATTGCCTGTGTATAATATCGCGAACAGCAGTCCCTGTGTATAATATAGAGAACAGCAGTTCCTATGTCTAATATAGAGAACATCAGTCCCTATGTATAATATAGAAAACAGCAGTCCCTGTGTCAAATGCAGAGAACAGCTGTTTTCCCTGTGTCTCACATGGAGAACAGCTGTCCCTGTGTTTAATATAGAGAACCGCAGTTCCTTTGTATAATATAGAGAACAGCAGTCCCTGTGCCTAATATAGACAACAGCTGTCCCTGTTTATAATATAGAGAACAGCAGTTCCCATGTGTAACATATAGAACAGCTGTCCCTGTGTATAATATAGAGAACCGCAGCTCCCATGTCTAATATAAGAAACTGCTGTCCCTGTGTATAATATGGAGTACAGCAGTTCCCATGTCGAACATAGAAAACAGCAGTCACTGTGTCTAATAGAGGCAACAGCAGTTCCAATATCTAACATAGAGAACAGCAGTCCTAGCGTATAATATAGAGAAGAGCATTTCCAATATCTAATATAGAGAACAGCAGTCCCTGTGTACAATACAGAGAACAGCAGTTCCTATACGCAGTAGTCCCTGTGTATAATATAGCTGAGTTCTACATAGAGAACAGCAGTTCATATGTCTTATATAAGTGAACAGCAATCGCTGTATATAATATAGAGAACAGCAGCACCTGTGTATAATGTAGAGAACAGCAGTTCCCATGTCTAATATAGAGAACAGCTGTCCCTGAGTATAATATAGAGAACAGCAGTTCCCATGTCTAATATAAGAAACAGCTGTTTTCCCTGTGTCTCACATGGAGAGCAGCTGTCCCTGTGCACAATATAGAGAACAGCAGTTCCTATGTCTAATATATGTAAACAACAGTCCCTGAGTATAATATAGAATATAGCAGTTCCAGTGTATCATATAGAAAACAGCAGTTTCCATGTGTCCCCGTGTCTAATATCGAGAACAGCAGTCCCTGTGTCTAATATTGAGAACAGCAGTCGCAGGGTGTAATATAGAAAACAGCTGACCCTGTGTCTAATATAGGGAAGAGCTGTCCCTGTGTACAATAAAGAGAACAGTAGTTCCCATGTCTAATATAAGTGAACAACAGTTCCCATGTCTAATATAGAGAACAGCTGTCCCTGTGTATAATATGGAGAACTGCAGTCCCTTTGTATAATATAGAGAACAGCTGTCCCTGTGTATAATATACAGAACAGCAGTTCCCATGTCTAATATAGAGAACAGCAGTCCCTGTGTTTAATACAGAGAACACCAGTCCCTGGGTCAAATGTAGAGAGCAGCTGTCCCTGTGTATAATATAGAGAACAGCAGTTCCCATGTCTAATAAAGAGAACAGCAGACCTTGTTTATAATACAGAGAACAGCAGTTCCCATGTCTAATAAAGAGAACAGCAGTCCCTGTGTACAATATAGAGTGCAGCAGTTCCCATGTCGATATATAGGAAACAGCAGTCACTGTGTCTAATATAGGCAACAGCAGTTCCCATGACGAATATAGAGATCGAGCTGAAAATGTGTTGCTGGAACAGCGCAGCAGGTCAGGCAGCATCTAGGGAACAGGAGAATCGACGTTTCGGGCATAAGCCCTTCTTCAGGAGCCCTTCCTGAAGAAGGGCTTATGCCCGAAACGTCGATTCTCCTGTTCCCTGGATGCTGCCTGACCTGCTGCGTTGTTCCAGCAACACATTTTAAGCTCTGATCTCCAGCATCTGCAGTCCTTACTTTCTCCTAATATAAAGAACGACAGTCCCTGTGTAGAAAATAGAGAACGGTACTTCCAATGTCTAATATAGAGAACAGCAGTCCGAGTGTATGATAGAGAGAACAGCAGTTCCCATGTCTAATGAAGAGAACAGCAGTCCCTGTGCATAATATAGAGAACAGCAGTCCCTGTGCATAAAACAGAGAACAGCAGTCCCTGCGTCTAATATAGAGAACAGCATTCCCATGTCTAATATACAGAACAGCAGTCCCTGTGTAGAATATGGAGTGCAGCAATTCCCATGAATAATACAGAAAACAGCTGTCCCTGGGTCTAATATAGAGAACAGCAGTCCCTGACTATAATATCGAGAACAGCAGTCCTTGTGTATAATATGGAGATCAGCAGTTCCTATGTCAAATACAGAGAAGAGCAGTTCCCATGTCTAATATAGAGAACAGCAGTTCCTGTGTATAGTAAAGAGAACAGAAGTTCCCATGCCTAATATAGAGAACAGCTGTCCCTGTGTATAATATAGAGAACAGCAGTTCCCATGTCTAATATAGAGAACAGCAATTCCTGTGTATAATATAGAGAACAGCAGTTCACATGTCTCATATGGAGAATAGCAGTCCCTGTGTATAATATGAGATCAGCTGTTCCTATGTCAAATATAGAGAACAGCAGTTCCTGTGTATAATATAGAGAACAGCATTTCCTGTGTATAATATAGAGAGTAGCAGTCCCTGTGTCTAATATAGAGAACAGCAGTCCATGAGCATAATGTAGAGAACAGCAGTTCCTATGGGTAATATAGAGAACAGCAGTCCCTGATATAACATGGAGTACAGCAGTTCCCCTGGCAAATATAGAGAACAGCAGTTCCCATGTCTAATATAGAGAACAGCTGTCCCTGAGTATAATATAGAGAACAGCAGTTCCCATGTATAATATAAGAAACAGCTGTTTTCCCTGTGTCTCACATGGAGAGCAGCTGTCCCTGTGTACAATATAGAGAACAGCAGTTCCTATGTCTAATATATGTAAACAACAGTCCCTGAGTATAATATAGAATATAGCAGTTCCAGTGTATCATATAGAAAACAGCAGTTTCCATGTGTCCCTGTGTCTAATATTGAGAACAGCAGTCCCTGTGTCTAATATTGAGAACAGCAGTCGCAGGGTGTAATATAGAAAACAGCTGACCCTGTGTCTAATATAGAGAAGAGCTGTCCCTGTGTACAATAAAGAGAATAGTAGTTCCCATGTCTAATATAAGTGAACAACAGTTCCCATGTCTAATATAGAGAACAGCAGTCCCTGTGTATAATATGGAGAACTGCAGTCCCTTTGTATAATATAGAGAACAGCTGTCCCTGTGTATAATATAGAGAACAGCAGTTCCCATGTCTAATATAGAGAACAGCAGTCCCTGTGTTTAATACAGAGAACACCAGTCCCTGGGTCAAATGTAGAGAGCAGCTGTCCCTGTGTATAATATAGAGAACAGCAGTTCCCATGTCTAATAAAGAGAACAGCAGACCTTGTTTATAATACAGAGAACAGCAGTTCCCATGTCTAATAAAGAGAACAGCAGTCCCTGTGTACAATATAGAGTGCAGCAGTTCCCATGTCGAATATAGAAAACAGCAGTCACTGTGTCTAATATAGGCAACAGCAGTTCCCATGACGAATATAGAGATCGAGCTGAAACTGTGTTGCTGGAACAGCGCAGCAGGTCAGGCAGCATCTAGGAAACAGGAGAATCGACGTTTCGGGCATAAGCCCTTCTTCAGGAAGGGCTCCTGAAGAAGGGCTTATGCCCGAAACGTCGATTCTCCTGTTCCCTGGATGCTGCCTGACCTGCTGCGCTGTTCCAGCAACACATTTTAAGCTCTGATCTCCAGCATCTGCAGTCCTTACTTTCTCCTAATATAAAGAACGACAGTCCCTGTGTATAATATAGAGAACGGTACTTCCAATGTCTAATATAGAGAACAGCAGTCCGAGTGTATGATAGAGAGAACAGCAGTTCCCATGCCTAATGAAGAGAACAGCAGTCCCTGTGCATATATAGAGAACAGCAGTTCCCATATCTCACATGGACAACAGCTGTCCCTGTGTACAATATAGAGAACAGCAGTTCCTATGTCTAATATATGTAAACAGCAGTCCCTGTGTATAATTTGGAAAACAGCAGTTCCTGTGTATCATGTACAGAACAGCCGTTTCCATGTAAAAAAATAGAGAACAGCTGTCCCTATGTATAATATAGAGAACAGCAGTTCCTTGGTATAATATAGAGAACTGCTGTCCCTGTGTCTAATATAGAAAACAGCAGTACCTGTGTCTAAGATTGAGAACAGCAGTTCCCATGTCTAACATAGAGAACAGCTGTCCCTACGTGTAATATGGAGTACAGCAGTTCCCATGAATACGATAGAGAACAGTAGTCCCTGTGTATAATATAGAGAACAGCAGTTCCCATGGGTAATATAGAGAACAGGAGTTCCTGTGTATAATATAGAGAACAGCAGTTCCTGTGTATAATATAGAGAACAGCAGTTCCCATGTCTAATATACAGAACAGCAGTCGCTGTGCATAATATAGAGAACTGCAGTCCCTGTGCATAAAACAGAGAACAGCAGTCCCTGCGTCTAATATAGAGAACAGCATTCCCATGTCTAATATACAAAACAGCAGTCCCTGTGTATAATATGGAGTGCAGTAATTCCCATGAATAATACAGAAAACAGCTGTCCCTGGGTCTAATATAGAGAACAGCAGTCCCTGACTATAATATCGAGAACAGCAGTCCTTGTGTATAATATGGAGATCAGCAGTTCCCATGTCAAATACAGAGAAGAGCAGTTCCCATGTCTAAATACAGAGAACAGCAGTTCCTGTGTATAGTTAAGAGAACAGAAGTTCCCATGCCTAATACAGAGAACAGCTGTCCCTGTGTATAATATAGAGAACAGCAGTTCCCATGTCTAATATAGAGAACAGCAATTCCTGTGTATAATATAGAGAACAGCAGTTCCCATGTCTAATATAGAGAATAGCAGTCCCTGTGTATAATATGAGATCAGCTGTTCCTATGTCAAATATAGAGAACAGCAGTTCCTGTGTATAATATAGAGAACAGCATTTCCTGTGAATAATATAGAGAGTAGCAGTCCCTGTGTCTACTATAGAGAACAGCAGTCCATGAGCATAATGTAGAGAACAGCAGTTCCTATGTGTAATATAGAGAACAGCAGTCCCTGATAAAACATGGAGTACAGCAGTTCCCCTGGCAAATATAGAGAACAGCAGTTCCCATGTCTAATATAGAGAACAGCTGTCCCTGAGTATAATATAGAGAACAGCAGTTCCCATGTCTAATATAAGAAACAGCTGTTTTCCCTGTATCTCACATGGAGAGCAGCTGTCCCTGTGTACAATATAGAGAACAGCAGTTCCTATGTCTAATATATGTAAACAACAGTCCCTGAGTATAATATAGAATATAGCAGTTCCAGTGTATCATATAGAAAACAGCAGTTTCCATGTGTCCCTGTGTCTAATATCGAGAACAGCAGTCCCTGTGTCTAATATTGAGAAAAACAGTCGCAGGGTGTAATATAGAAAACAGCTGACCCTGTGTCTAATATAGAGAAGAGCTGTCCCTGTGTACAATAAAGAGAACAGTAGTTCCCATGTCTAATATAAGTGAACAACAGTTCCCATGTCTAATATAGAGAACAGCAGTCCCTGTGTATAATATGGAGAACTGCAGTCCCTTTGTATAATATAGAGAACAGCTGTCCCTGTGTATAATATACAGAACAGCAGTTCCCATGTCTAATATAGAGAACAGCAGTCCCTGTGTTTAATACAGAGAACACCAGTCCCTGGGTCAAATGTAGAGAGCAGCTGTCCCTGTGTATAATATAGAGAACAGCAGTTCCCATGTCTAATAAAGAGAACAGCAGACCTTGTTTATAATACAGAGAACAGCAGTTCCCATGTCTAATAAAGAGAACAGCAGTCCCTGTGTACAATATAGAGTGCAGCAGTTCCCATGTCGATATATAGGAAACAGCAGTCACTGTGTCTAATATAGGCAACAGCAGTTCCCATGACGAATATAGAGATCGAGCTGAAAATGTGTTGCTGGAACAGCGCAGCAGGTCAGGCAGCATCTAGGAAACAGGAGAATCGACGTTTCGGGCATAAGCCCTTCTTCAGGAAGGGCTCCTGAAGAAGGGCTTATGCCCGAAACGTCGATTCTCCTGTTCCTGGATGCTGCCTGACCTGCTGCGCTGTTCCAGCAACACATTTTAAGCTCTGATCTCCAGCATCTGCAGTCCTTACTTTCTCCTAATATAAAGAACGACAGTCCCTGTGTATAATATAGAGAACGGTACTTCCAATGTCTAATATAGAGAACAGCAGTCCGAGTGTATGATAGAGAGAACAGCAATTCCCATGTCTAATGAAGAGAACAGCAGTCCCTGTGCATATATAGAGAACAGCAGTTCCCATATCTCACATGGACAACAGCTGTCCCTGTGTACAATATAGAGAACAGCAGTTCCTATGTCTAATATATGTAAACAGCAGTCCCTGTGTATAATTTGGAAAACAGCAGTTCCTGTGTATCATGTACAGAACAGCCGTTTCCATGTAAAAAATAGAGAACAGCTGTCCCTATGTATAATATAGAGTACAGCAGTTCCTACGTCTTATATAGAGAACAGCAGTCCCTGTGAAAAATATAGACAGCAGCAGTTCCCATGTCTAATATAGAGAACAGCAGTCCCTGTGTTTAATATTGAGAACAGCGGTTCCCATGTCTAATATAGAGAACAGCAGTCCCTGTGTTTAATATAGAGAACGGCAGTTCCCATGTCTAATATCGAGAACAGCAGTCCCTGTGTATAATATAGAGCACAGCAGTTCCTATGTCTAATGTAGAGAACAGCAGTCCTTGTGTATAATATATAAAACAGCAGTTCCTGTGTATAATATAGAGAACAGCAGTTCCCATGTGTAATATAGAGAACAGCAGTTCCTGCGCATAATATGGAGAACAGCAGTTCCGATGTTCATTATAGAGAACAGCAGTTCCCATGTCTAATATAGAGAACAACAGTGCAAAATATAGACAATAGCAGTCCCTGCGTATAATACAGAGAACAGCAGTTCCCATGTTTAACATAGAGAAGAGCAGACCCTGTGTATAATATAGAGAACAGCAGTTCCCATGACTAACATAGAGAACAGCAGTCCCTGCGTATAATATAGAGAACAGCAGTCCCTGTGTATACCACAGAGAACAGCAATTCCCATGTCAAATATAGAGAACAGCAGTCCCTGCACATAATATAGAGAACAACAGTTCCCATGTCTAATATAGAGATGGCACAGTGGTTAGCACTGCTGCCTCACTGCGCCTGAGACCCAGGTTCAATTCCCGCATCAGGCGACTGACTGTCTGGAGTTTGCACGTTCTCCCTGTGTCTGCGTGGGTTTCCTCCGGGTGCTCCGGTTTCCTCCCACAGTTCAAAAATGTGCAGGTCAGGTGAATTGGCCATGCTAAATTGCCCGGAGTTTTAGGTGCAGGGGTAAATGTAGGTGAATGGGTCTGGGTGGTTGCGCTTCGGCGGGACATTGTGGACTTGTTGGGCCGAAGGGCCTGTTTCCACACTGTAAAGTAAACTAATCTAATATAATCTATAATACAGAGAAAAGCAGTCCCCATGTCGAATAGAGAGAACAGCTGTCCCTGCGTATAATTTAGAGAACAGAAGTCCCTCTGTATACTATAGAGAACAGCAATTCCCATGTCTAATATAGAGAACAGCTGTCGCTGTGTATAATATAGAGAACAGCAGTCCCTGTGTATACTATAGAGAACAGCAATTCCCATGTCTAATATAGAGAACAGCTGTCGCTGTGTATAATATAGAGAACAGCAGTCCCTGTGTATACTATAGAGAACGGCAATTCCCATGTCTAATATACAGAACAGCTGTTCCTATGTCTAATATAGAGAAAAGCAGTCCCCGTGTATAGTATAGAGAACAGCAGTTCCCATGTCTAAAATAGAGAACACCAGTCCCTGTGTCTAATACAGAGAACAGCAGTTCGCATGTCTATTATAGAGAACAACAGTCTCTGTGTGTAATATGAAGAACAGCAGTTCCCATGTCGAATATAGAGAACAGCAGCCCCTGTGTCTAATATAGAGAACAGCAGTACCTGTGTATAATACAGAGAACAGCAGATCCTGTGTCTAATATACAAGACAGCTGTCCCTGTGCATAATATAGAGAACAGCAGTTCCCATGTCTAAGATAGAGAACAGCAGTCTCTGAGTGTAATATGAAGAACAGCAGTTCCCATGTCTAATGTAGAGAACAGCAGTACCTGTGTATCATAAAAAGAACAGCAGTTTCCATGTCTAATATAGAGAACAGCAGTCCCTGTGTATAATATAGAGAACAGCAGTTCCCATGTCTAATATAGAAAACAGCAGTTCCTGTGTATAATATAGAAAACAGCAGCTCCCATGTCTAAGAAAGTGAACCGCAGTCCCTGTGTCTAATATAGAGGACAGCAGTCCCTGTGTCTAATATAGAGAACAGCAGTTCCCTTGTCTAATATAGAGAACAGCAGTCCCAGTTTATAATACAGAGACCAGCAGTTCCCATGTTTAATATAGAGAACAGCAGTCACTGCGTATAATACAGACAACAGCAGTTCCCATGTCAAATATAGAGAACAGCAGTCCCTGTGTATAATATAGAGAACAGCAGTTCCTATGTCTAATGTAGAGAACAGCAGTCCCTGTGTATAATATAAAAAACAGCAGTTCCTGTGTATAAAATAGAGAACAGCAGTTCCCATGTCTAATATAGAGAACAGCAGTCCCTGTGTCTAATATAGAAAACAGCAGTCCCTGTGTATAATATAGACAACAGCAGTTCCCATGTCTAATATAGAGAGCAGCAGTCCCTGTGTTTAATACAGAGAACAGCAGTTCCCATGTGTAATATGGAGAACAGCTGTCCCTGTGTATACTATAGAGAACAGCAGTTCGCATGTTTAATATCGAGAACAGCAGTTCCCATGTCTAATATAGAGAACAGCAGTCCCTGTGTGTAATATAGAGAGCAGCTGTCCCTGTGTATAATATAGAGAAGAGCAGATCCCATGTCTAATATGGAGAACATCAGTTCCCAAGTCTAATATAGAGAACAGCAGTCTATGTGTATAATATAGAGAAAAGCAGTTTCCATGTCTAATATTGTGAACAGATGTCAATGTGTACAATTTCGAGAACAGCAGTTCCTATGTCTAATATAAGAGAACAGCAGTCCCTGTGTATAATATAGAAAACAGCAGTTCCTGTGTATCATATGGAAATAAGCAGTTCCCATGTCTAACATAGAGAAAAGCAGTCCCTGTGCATAATTTCGAGAACAGCAGTTCCCATGACTAATATAGAGAACAGCAGTCCCTGTGTATAGTATAAAGAACAGCAATTCCCATGTCTAATACACAGAACAGCAGTTCCCATGTCTAATATGGAGAACAGCTGTCCCAGCATATAGTATCGAGAACAGCATTCCCTGTGTATACTATGAAGATACCAATTCCCATGTCTAATACACAGAACAGCAGTTCCCATGCCTAATATAGAGAACAGCTGTCCCTGTGTCTAGTATAGAGAAGAGCTGTCCCTGTGTACAATAAAGAGAATAGTAGTTCCAATGTCTAATATAAGTGAACAGCAGTCCCTGTGTATAATATAGTGAACAGCAGACCCTTTGTATAATATAAAGAACAGCTGTCCCTCTGTATAATATAGAGAACAGCAGTTCCCATGTCTAATATAGAGAACAGCTGTTCCTGTGTATAATATAGAGAACAGAAGTTCCCATGACTAATTTCAAGAACAGCCATTCCTGTGTATAATATAGAGAACAGCAGTTCACATGTCTCATATAGAGAACAGCAGTCCCAGTGTATAATATGGAGATCAGCAGTTCCTATGTCAAATATAGAGAACAGCAGTTCCTGTGTATAATATAGAGAACAGCAGTCCGTGAGCATAATCTAGAGAACAGCAGTTCCCATGTCGAATATAGAGAACAGCTGTCCCTGTGTATAATATAGAGAACAGAAGTTCCCATGTCTAATATAGAGAACAACCATTCCTGTGTATAATATAGAGAACAGCAGTTCACATGTCTCATTTAGAGAACAGCAGTCCCTGTGTATAATATGGAGATCAGCAGTTCCTGTGTATAATATAGAGAACAGCAGTTCCTGTGCATAATATAGAGAACAGCAGTCCGTGAGCATAATATCGAGAACAGCAGTTCCCATGTCTAATATAGAGAACAGCAGTCCCTGTGTTTAATACAGAGAACACCAGTCCCTGATATAATATGGAGTACAGCAGTTCCCCTGTCAAATATAGAGAACAGCAGTCCCTGTGTATAATATAGAGAACAGCAGTTCCTATGTCTAATATAGAGAACATCAGTCCCTGTGTATAATATAGAAAACAGCAGTTCCTGTGTATAATATAGAGGACAGCAATTCCTGTGTACAACATAGGGAACAGCAGTCCCTGTGTATGATATGGAGTACAGCAGTTCCCATGTCTAATATAGAGAACAACAGGTCCTGTGTATACTATAGAGAACAGCAGTTCCCGTGTCTAATATAGAGAACAGCAGTCCCTGTGTATAATATGGAGTACAGCAGTTCCCCTGTCGAATATAGAGAACAGCAGTCCCTGTGTATAATATAGAGAACAGCAGTTCCTATGTCTAATATAGTGAACAGCAGTTCCCAGGTCTAATATAGAGAACAGCAGTTCCCATGTATAATACAGAGAACAGCAGATCCCATGCCTCATATTGAGAATATAGCTTACAGCATTTTCCATGTTGAATATAGAGATCAGCAGTCCCTTTGTACAATATATAGAACAGCAGTTTCCATTTCGAATATAGAGAAAAGCAGTCCATGTGTGTAACACAGAAAACAGCATACCCTGGGTTTAATAAAAAGAACAGCTGTCCCTCTGTACAATATAGAGATCAGCAGTTCCTGTGTATAATATAGGGAACAGCAGTCCCTGGGTATAATATACAGAACAACAGTTCTCATGTCTAAGTTAGAGAACAGCTGTCCCTGAGTATAATATAGAGAAAAGCAGTTCCCATGTCTAATATAGAGATCAGCAATTCCTGTGTATAATATAGAGAACAGCAGTTCCTGTGTCTAATATAGAGAACAGCAGTCCCTGTGTATAATATGGAGATCAGCAGTTCCTATGTCAAATATAGAGAACCGCAGTTCCTGTCTATAATATAGAGAACCGCAGTTCCTGTCTATAATATAGAGAACAGCAGCTCCCGTGTATAATACGGAGATCAGCAGTTCCTATATCAAATATAGAGAACCGCAGTTCCTGTCTATAATATAGAGAACCGCAGTTCCTGTCTATAATATAGAGAACAGCAGCTCCCGTGTATAATATAGAGAACAGCAGTCCCTGTGTCTAATATAGAGAACAGCAGTCCCTGAGCATAATATAGAGAAGAGCAGTTCCCATGTCTCATATCGAGAGTATAAAATTGAGAACAGCAGTCCCTGTGTATAATATAGAGAACAAAAGTCCCTGAGGATAAGATAGAGAACAACACCTCCCATGTCTAGTATAGAGAACAGCAGTCCCTGCGAAAAATATAGAGAACAGCAGTTCCCATGTCTAATATAGAGAACAGCAGTCCAGGTGTATAATATAGAGAACAGCAGTTCCCATGTCTAATATAGAGAACAGCAGTCCCTGTGTAGAATATAAAGAACATCTGTCCCTGTGTATAATATAGAGAACAATACTCCCCATGTCTAGTATAGAGAACAGCTGTCCCTAAGTATAATACAGAGAACAGCAGGTCCCATGTCTAATATAGAGAACAGCAGTTCCTGTGCATAGTATAGACAACAGCAGTACTTGTGTATAATATAGAGAACAACGCTTCCCATATATAATATTGAGAACAGACACCCTGTGTTGAATGTAGAGAACACCAGTTCCCATGTCAAATATAGAGAACAGCAGTCCCTGTGTATGATAAAGTAAACAGCAGTTCCCATGTCGAATATAGAGAACAGCAGTCCCTGTATATAATATACAGAACAGCAGTTCCCATGTCTGAGATAGAGAACAGCTGTCACTGTGCATAATATAGAGAACAGCAGTTCCAGTGGCTAATATAGAGAACAGCAGTTCCCATGTCAAATATAGAGAACAGTAGTACCTGTGTATAATATAGTGAACATCAGTTCCCATGTCTAATATAGAGAACAGCTGTCCCTCTGTATAATATCGAGAACAGCAGTTCCCATGTCTAATATGGAGAACAGCTGTCCCTGTGTATAATATACAGAACAGCAGTTCTCATGTGTAAGATAGAGAACAGCTGTCCCTGTGCATAATATAGAGAACAGAAGTTCCCATGTCTAATATAGAGAACAGCTGTCCCTGTGAATAATATAGAGAACAGCAGTTCACATGTCTAATATAGAAAACAGCAATTCCTGTGTATAATATGGAGATCAGGAGTTCCTATGTCAAATATAGAGAACAGCAGTTCCTGTGTATGATATAGAGAACAGCAGTCCCTGTGTCTAATATAGAGAACAGCAGTCCGTGAGCATAATATAGAGAACAGCAGTTCCCATGTCTAATATAGAGAACAGCAGTCCCTGTGTTTAATACAGAGAACACCAGTCCCTGATATAATATGGAGTACTGCAGTTCCTATGTCTAATATAGAGAACATCAGTCCCTGTGTATAAATAGAAAACAGCAGTTCCTATATCTAATATGGTACAGCAGTCCATGTGTCTAATGTGGAGAACATCTGTCACTGTGTATAATATAGAGAACAGCAGCTCTCATCTCTAATATAGAGAACAGCTGTCCCTGTGTAGAAAACAGAGAACACCAGTTCCCATTTCTAAAAAAGAGAACAGCAGTCCCTGTGTATAATATAGAGAACAGCATTTCCCATGTCTAATATAGAGAACAGCAGTCCCGGTGTTTAATATAGAGAACACCAGTCCCTGATATAATATGGAGTACAGCAGTTCCCCTGTCAAATATAGAGAACAGCAGTCACTGCGTATAATACAGAGAACAGCAGTTCCCATGTCAAATATAGAGAACATCAGTCCCTGTGTATAATATAGAAAACAGCAGTTCCTGTGTATAATATAGAGTACAGCAGTTCCTGTGTACAACATAGGGAACAGCAGTTCCTGTGTATAATATAGAGAACAGCAGTCCCTGTGTATCATTTGGAGTACAGCAGTCCCTGTGTCTAATATAGAGAACAGCTGTCCCTGTGTAGAAAACAGAGAACACCAGTTCCCATTTCTAAAAAAGAGAACAGCAGTCCCTGTGTATAATATAGAGAACAGCATTTCCCATGTCTAATATAGAGAACAGCAGTCCCGGTGTTTAATATAGAGAACACCAGTCCCTGATATAATATGGAGTACAGCAGTTCCCCTGTCAAATATAGAGAACAGCAGTCACTGCGTATAATACAGAGAACAGCAGTTCCCATGTCAAATATAGAGAACATCAGTCCCTGTGTATAATATAGAAAACAGCAGTTCCTGTGTATAATATAGAGTACAGCAGTTCCTGTGTACAACATAGGGAACAGCAGTTCCTGTGTATAATATAGAGAACAGCAGTCCCTGTGTATAATATGGAGTACAGCAGTCCCTGTGTCTAATATAGAGAACAGCTGTCCCTGTGTATACGACATAGAACAGCAGTTCCCATGTCTAATATAGAGAACAGCAGTTCCTGTGTATAATATAGAGAACAGCAGTTCCCGTGTCTAATACAGAGAACAGCAGTCCCTGTGTATAATATGGAGTACACCAGTTCCCCTGTCTAATATAGAGAACAGCAGTCCCTGTGTATAATATAGAGAATAGGAGTTCCTATGTCTAATATAGAGAACATCAGTCCCTGTGTATAATATAGATAACAGCAGTTCCTGTGTATAATATAGAGTACAGCAGTCCCTGTATCTAATATAGAGAACAGCAGTTCCCATGTCTAATATAGAGAACAGCAGTCCCTGTGTATAATATAGAGAACAACAGATCCCATGTCTAACATAGAGAAGAGCTGTCCCTGTGTATAATATAGAGAACCGCAGCTCCCATGTCTAATATAAGAAACTGCAGTCCCTGTGTATAATATGGAGTACAGCATTTCCCATGAATAATATAGAGAACAGTAGTCCCTGTGTATAATATAGAGAACAGCAGTTCCAATGTCTAATATAAAAAACAGCAGTCCTTGTGTATAATATAGAACACAGCAGTTTCCATTTCTAATATAGAGAACAGCAGTCCCTGTGTATAATATGGAGTACAGCAGTTCCCATGTCGAACATAGAAAACAGCAGTCACTGTGTCTAATACAGGCAAAAGCAGTTCCCATGAATAATATAGAGAACGGCAGTCCCAGTGTTCAATATAGAGAACAGCAGTTCCCACGACTAATATGGAGAACAGCAGTCCCTGTGTATAACATAGAGAACAGCAGTTCCATGTCTAATATAGACAACAGCAGCACCTGTGCATAATATAGTGCACAGCAGTTCCCATGTCTAACATAGAGAACAGCTGTCCCTGTGCATAATATACAGAACCGCAGTTCCCATGTCTAATATAAGAAACAGCAGCCCCTGTGTATAATATGGAGTACAGCAGTTCCCCTGTCTAATATAGAAAACAGCAGTTACCATGTCTAATATACAGAACAGTTGTCCCTGTGTATAAAAAAGAGAACAGCTGTCCTTGAGTACAATATAGAGAACAGCAGTCCCTGTGTCTAATATAGAGAAGAGCAGTTCCCATGTCTCATATAGAGAACAGCAGTCCCTGTGTATAACATAGAGAACAGCAGTCTTTGTGTATAATATAGAGAAAAGCAGTTTCCATGTCTAATATTGTGAATAGATGTCAATGTGTACAATATAGAGAACAGCAGTTCCTATGTATAATATAAGAGAATAGCAGTCACTGTGTATATTATAGAAAACAGCAGTTCCTGTGTATCATATGGAAATAAGCAGTTCCCATGACTAATATAGAGAACAGCAGTCCCTGTGTATACTATAAAGAAGAGCAATTCCCATGTCTAATACACAGAACAGCAGTTCCCATGTCTAATATAGAGAACAGCTGTCCCTGTGTATACTATAGAGAACAGCAGTTCGCATGTCTAATATAGTGAACAGCAGTTCCCATGTCTAATATAGAGAACAGCAGTCCCTGTGTGTAATATAGAGAACAGCTGTCCCTGTGTATAATATAGAGAAGAGCAGATCCCATGTCTAAGATGGAGAACATCAGTTCCCAAGTCTAATATAGAGAACAGCTGTCACTGTGTTTCATATAGAGAACAGCAGTCCCTGTGGATAAGATAAAGAACAACACTTCCCATGTCGAGCATAGAGAACAGCAGTCCCTGCGTATAATATAGAGAACAGCAGTTCCCATGTCGAATGTAGAGAACAGCAGTCCCTGTGTATGATATAGAGAACAGCAGTCCCTGTGTCTAATCTGGAAATCAGCAGTTCCTATGCCAAATATGGAGAACTGTAATTCCTGTGTATAATATAGAGACAAGCAGTTTCCATGTCTAATATAAAAGATCAGCAGTTCCATGTCTAACATTGAGAACAGCAGTCCCTGCACATAATTTCGAGAACAGCATTTCCCATGTCAAATATAGAGAACAGCAGTTCCCATGTCTAATATAGAGAACTGCAGTTCCTCTGTATAATGTAGAGAACAGCAGTCCCTGTGTTTAATATAGAGAACAGCAGTTCCTGTGTATAATATAGAGAAAAGCAATTCCCATGTGAAATATAGAGAACAGCAGTCCCTGTATGTACTATAGAGAACAGCAGTTCCCATGTCTAATATAGATAACAGCAATCCCTGTGTTTAATATAGAGAAGAGCAGACCCTGTGTATAATATAGGGAACAGCAGTCCCTGTGTCTAGTAAAGAGAAGAGCAGTTCCATTGTCTAATATAGAGAACAGCAGACCCTGTGTATAACATAGAGAACAGCAGTATATGTGTATAATATAGAGAAAAGCAGTTTCCATGTCTAATATTGTGAACAGATGTCAATGTGTACAATATAGAGAACAGCAGTTCCTATGTCTAATATAAGAGAACAGCAGTCCCTGTGTATAATATAGAAAACAGCAGTTCCTGTGTATCATATGGAAATATGCAGGTCCCATGTCTAACATAGAGAAAAGCAGTCCCTGTGCATAATTTCGAGAACAGCAGTTCCCATGACTAATATAGAGAACAGCAGTCCCTGTGTATAGTATAAAGAACAGCAATTCCCATGTCTAATACACAGAACAGCAGTTCCCATGTCTAATATGGAGAACAGCTGCCCCAGCATATATTATAGAGAACAGCATTCCCTGTGTATATTATAAAGAGACCAATTCCCATGTCTAAAACACAGAACAGCAGTTCCCATGTCTAATATAGAGAACAGCTGTCCCTGTATATACTACAGAGAACAGCAGTTCCCATGTCTAATATAGAGAACAACAGTCCCTGTGTATAATCTATAGAACTGCAGTTCCCATGTCTAATATGGAGAACAGCAGTTCCCATGTCTAATATAAAGAACAGCCGTCCCTGTGTATAATATAGAGAACAGCAGTCCCTGTGTCTAATATAGAGAACAGCTGTCCTTCTGTATAATATAGAGAACAACCGTTCCTATATCTAATATAGAGAACAGCAGTCACTGTGGATATTGTACAGAATAGCAGTTCCCATGTCTAAGATAGAGAATAGCAGTCCCTGTGTATAATATAGAGTACAGCAGTTCCTATGTCTAATATAAGAGAACAGCAGTTCCCATGTAAAATATAGAGAACAGCAGTCCCTGTACGTAATTTCGAGAACAGCAGTTCCCATGTCTAATATAGAGAACAGCAGTCCCTGCGTATAATATTGAGAACAGCAGTCCCTGTGTATGATATAGAGAACAGCAGTCCCTGTGTATACTATAAAGAACAGCAATTCCCATGTCTAATATACAGAACAGCAGTTCCCATTGTCTAATGTGGAGAACAGCTGTCCCTGCGTGTAATATAGAGAACAGCAGTTCCCATGTCGAATATAGAGATCAACAGTCCCTTTGTACGATATAGAGAACAGCAGTTTCCATTTCAAATATAGAGAACAGCAGTCCCTGTGTCTAATATAGAGAAAAGCAGTCCCTGTGTGTAATATAGAAAACAACAGTCCCTGGGTTTAATATAAAGAAAAGCTGACCCTGTGTATAAGGTAGAGAGCAGCAGTTCCCATGTCTAATATGGAGAACAGCAGTCCCTGTGTATAATATAGAGAAAAGCAGTTCCCATGTCTAATATAGAGAACAGCAGTCCCTGTGTGTAATATAGAGAACAGCTGTCCCTGTGTACAATATAGAGAACATATGTCCCTTTGTATAATGGAGAGAACAGCTGTCTCTGTGTATAATGTAGAGAACAGCTGTCCCTGTGTAAAATATACAGAACAGCAGTTCCCATGTCTAATATAGAGAACACCATAACCTGTGTCTAATATAGAGAACAGCAGTCCCTGTGTATAATTTCGAGAACAGCAGTTCCCATGACTAATATAGAGAACAGCAGTCCCTGTGTATAGTATAAAGAACAGCAATTCCCATGTCTCATACACAGAACAGCAGTTCCCATGTCTAATATGGAGAACAGCTGTCCCAGCATATAATATAGAGAACAGCATTCCCTGTGTATACTATAAAGAGACCAATTCCCATGTCTAATACACAGAACAGCAGTTCCCATGTCTAATATAGAGAACAGCTGTCCCTGTATATACTATAGAGAACAGCAGTTCCCATGTCTAATATGGAGAACAGCAGTCCCTGTGTATAATCTAGAGAACTGCAGTTCCCATGTCTAATATGGAGAACAGCAGTTCCCATGTCTAATATAAAGAACAGCCGTCCCTGTGTATAATATAGAGAACAGCAGTCCCTGTGTCTAATATAGAGAACAGCTGTCCTTCTGTATAATATAGCGAACAACCGTTCCTATATCTAATATAGAGAACAGCAGTCACTGTGTATAATGTACAGAATAGCAGTTCCCATGTCTAAGATAGAGAACAGCTGTCCCTGTGCATAATATAGAGAACAGCAGATCCCATGTCTAATATGGAGAACATCAGTTCCCAAGTCTAATATAGAGAATTGCTGTCACTGTGTATAATATAGAGAACAGCAGTCCCTGTGGATAAGATAAAGAACAACACTTCCCATGTCGAGCATCGAGAACAGCAGTCCCTGCGTATAATATAGAGAACAGCAGTTCCCATGTCGAATGTAGAGAACAGCAGTCCCTGTGTATAATATAGAGAACAGCAGTTCCCATGTCGAATGTAGAGAACAGCAGTCCCTGCGTATAATATAGAGAACAGCAGTTCCCATGTCGAATGTAGAGAACAGCAGTCCCTGTGTATAATATAGAGAACAGCAGTCCCTGTGTATAATATGGAAATCAGCAGTTCCTATGCCAAATATGGAGAACTGTAATTCCTGTGTATAATACAGAGAACAACAGTCCCTGTGTCTAATATACAGAACAGCTGTCCCTGTGTAAAAGATAGAGAACAGTAGTTCCCATGTCTAATATAGAGAACAGCAGTTCTCATGTCTAACATAGAGAACAGCAATCCCTGAGTATAATATAGAGAACAGCAGTCCCTGTGTATAATATAGAGAACAGCAGTTCCCATGACTAATATAGAGAACAGCAGTGCCTGTGTAGAAAATAGAGAACAGCAGTTCGGATATCTAGTATAGAGAACAGCAGTTTTCATATCTAATATGGAGAACAGCAATCCCTGTGCTAATATAGAGAACAGCAGTACCTGTGTGTAATATATAAAACAGCTGTCCCTGGGTCTAATATAGAGAACAGCTGTCTCTCTGTATAATATAGAGAACAGCACTTCCCATTCCTGAAGAAGGGCTTATGCCCGAAATGTCGATTCTCCTGTTCCCTGGATGCTGCCTGACCAGCTGCGCTTTTCCAGCAACACATTTGCAGCTCTGATCTCCAGCATCTGCAGACCTCACTTTCTCCTAAAATAGAGAACAGCAGTCCCTATGTATAATATAGAAAACAGCAGTTCCCATGTCTAATATAAGAGAACAGCAGTTCCCATGTAAAATATAGAGAACAGCAGTCCCTGTACGTAATTTCGAGAACAGCAGTTCCCATGTCTAATATAGAGAACAGCAGTCCCTGCGTATAATATTGAGAACAGCAGTCCCTGTGTATGATATAGAGAACAGCAGTCCCTGTGTATACTATAAAGAACAGCAATTCCCATGTCTAATATACAGATCAGCAGTTCCCATTGTCTAATATAGAGAACAGCTGTCCCTGCGTGTAATATATAGAACAGCAGTTTCCATTTCTAATATAGAGAACAGCAGTCCCTGTGTCTAATATAGAGAAAGGCAGTCCCTGTGTGTAATATAGAAAACAACAGTCCCTGGGTTTAATATAAAGAAAAGCTGTCCCTGTGTATAAAGTAGAGAGCAGCAGTTCCCATGTCTAATATAAAGAACAGCAGTCCCTGTGTATAATATAGAGAAAAGCAGTTCCCATGTCTAATATAGAGAACAGCAGTCCCTGTGTGTAATATAGAGAACAGCTGTCCCTGTGTACAATATAGAGAACATATGTCCCTTTGTATAATGGAGAGAACAGCTGTCTCTGTGTATAATGTAGAGAACAGCTGTCCCTGTGTAAAATATACAGAACCGCAGTTCCCATGTCTAATATAGAGAACACCATTGCCTGTGTATAATATCGCGAACAGCAGTCCCTGTGTATAATATAGAGAACAGCAGTTCCTATGTCTAATATAGAGAACATCAGTCCCTATGTATAATATAGAAAACAGCAGTCCCTGTGTCAAATGCAGAGAACAGCTGTTTTCCCTGTGTCTCACATGGAGAACAGCTGTCCCTGTGTTTAATATAGAGAACCGCAGTTCCTTTGTATAATATAGAGAACAGCAGTCCCTGTGCCTAATATAGACAACAGCTGTCCCTGTTTATAATATAGAGAACAGCAGTTCCCATGTGTAACATATAGAACAGCTGTCCCTGTGTATAATATAGAGAACCGCAGCTCCCATGTCTAATATAAGAAACTGCTGTCCCTGTGTATAATATGGAGTACAGCAGTTCCCATGTCGAACATAGAAAACAGCAGTCACTGTGTCTAATAGAGGCAACAGCAGTTCCAATATCTAACATAGAGAACAGCAGTCCTAGCGTATAATATAGAGAAGAGCATTTCCAATATCTAATATAGAGAACAGCAGTCCCTGTGTACAATACAGAGAACAGCAGTTCCTATACGCAGTAGTCCCTGTGTATAATATAGCTGAGTTCTACATAGAGAACAGCAGTTCATATGTCTTATATAAGTGAACAGCAATCGCTGTATATAATATAGAGAACAGCAGCACCTGTGTATAATGTAGAGAACAGCAGTTCCCATGTCTAATATAGAGAACAGCTGTCCCTGAGTATAATATAGAGAACAGCAGTTCCCATGTCTAATATAAGAAACAGCTGTTTTCCCTGTGTCTCACATGGAGAGCAGCTGTCCCTGTGCACAATATAGAGAACAGCAGTTCCTATGTCTAATATATGTAAACAACAGTCCCTGAGTATAATATAGAATATAGCAGTTCCAGTGTATCATATAGAAAACAGCAGTTTCCATGTGTCCCCGTGTCTAATATCGAGAACAGCAGTCCCTGTGTCTAATATTGAGAACAGCAGTCGCAGGGTGTAATATAGAAAACAGCTGACCCTGTGTCTAATATAGGGAAGAGCTGTCCCTGTGTACAATAAAGAGAACAGTAGTTCCCATGTCTAATATAAGTGAACAACAGTTCCCATGTCTAATATAGAGAACAGCTGTCCCTGTGTATAATATGGAGAACTGCAGTCCCTTTGTATAATATAGAGAACAGCTGTCCCTGTGTATAATATACAGAACAGCAGTTCCCATGTCTAATATAGAGAACAGCAGTCCCTGTGTTTAATACAGAGAACACCAGTCCCTGGGTCAAATGTAGAGAGCAGCTGTCCCTGTGTATAATATAGAGAACAGCAGTTCCCATGTCTAATAAAGAGAACAGCAGACCTTGTTTATAATACAGAGAACAGCAGTTCCCATGTCTAATAAAGAGAACAGCAGTCCCTGTGTACAATATAGAGTGCAGCAGTTCCCATGTCGATATATAGGAAACAGCAGTCACTGTGTCTAATATAGGCAACAGCAGTTCCCATGACGAATATAGAGATCGAGCTGAAAATGTGTTGCTGGAACAGCGCAGCAGGTCAGGCAGCATCTAGGGAACAGGAGAATCGACGTTTCGGGCATAAGCCCTTCTTCAGGAGCCCTTCCTGAAGAAGGGCTTATGCCCGAAACGTCGATTCTCCTGTTCCCTGGATGCTGCCTGACCTGCTGCGTTGTTCCAGCAACACATTTTAAGCTCTGATCTCCAGCATCTGCAGTCCTTACTTTCTCCTAATATAAAGAACGACAGTCCCTGTGTAGAAAATAGAGAACGGTACTTCCAATGTCTAATATAGAGAACAGCAGTCCGAGTGTATGATAGAGAGAACAGCAGTTCCCATGTCTAATGAAGAGAACAGCAGTCCCTGTGCATAATATAGAGAACAGCAGTCCCTGTGCATAAAACAGAGAACAGCAGTCCCTGCGTCTAATATAGAGAACAGCATTCCCATGTCTAATATACAGAACAGCAGTCCCTGTGTAGAATATGGAGTGCAGCAATTCCCATGAATAATACAGAAAACAGCTGTCCCTGGGTCTAATATAGAGAACAGCAGTCCCTGACTATAATATCGAGAACAGCAGTCCTTGTGTATAATATGGAGATCAGCAGTTCCTATGTCAAATACAGAGAAGAGCAGTTCCCATGTCTAATATAGAGAACAGCAGTTCCTGTGTATAGTAAAGAGAACAGAAGTTCCCATGCCTAATATAGAGAACAGCTGTCCCTGTGTATAATATAGAGAACAGCAGTTCCCATGTCTAATATAGAGAACAGCAATTCCTGTGTATAATATAGAGAACAGCAGTTCACATGTCTCATATGGAGAATAGCAGTCCCTGTGTATAATATGAGATCAGCTGTTCCTATGTCAAATATAGAGAACAGCAGTTCCTGTGTATAATATAGAGAACAGCATTTCCTGTGTATAATATAGAGAGTAGCAGTCCCTGTGTCTAATATAGAGAACAGCAGTCCATGAGCATAATGTAGAGAACAGCAGTTCCTATGGGTAATATAGAGAACAGCAGTCCCTGATATAACATGGAGTACAGCAGTTCCCCTGGCAAATATAGAGAACAGCAGTTCCCATGTCTAATATAGAGAACAGCTGTCCCTGAGTATAATATAGAGAACAGCAGTTCCCATGTATAATATAAGAAACAGCTGTTTTCCCTGTGTCTCACATGGAGAGCAGCTGTCCCTGTGTACAATATAGAGAACAGCAGTTCCTATGTCTAATATATGTAAACAACAGTCCCTGAGTATAATATAGAATATAGCAGTTCCAGTGTATCATATAGAAAACAGCAGTTTCCATGTGTCCCTGTGTCTAATATTGAGAACAGCAGTCCCTGTGTCTAATATTGAGAACAGCAGTCGCAGGGTGTAATATAGAAAACAGCTGACCCTGTGTCTAATATAGAGAAGAGCTGTCCCTGTGTACAATAAAGAGAATAGTAGTTCCCATGTCTAATATAAGTGAACAACAGTTCCCATGTCTAATATAGAGAACAGCAGTCCCTGTGTATAATATGGAGAACTGCAGTCCCTTTGTATAATATAGAGAACAGCTGTCCCTGTGTATAATATAGAGAACAGCAGTTCCCATGTCTAATATAGAGAACAGCAGTCCCTGTGTTTAATACAGAGAACACCAGTCCCTGGGTCAAATGTAGAGAGCAGCTGTCCCTGTGTATAATATAGAGAACAGCAGTTCCCATGTCTAATAAAGAGAACAGCAGACCTTGTTTATAATACAGAGAACAGCAGTTCCCATGTCTAATAAAGAGAACAGCAGTCCCTGTGTACAATATAGAGTGCAGCAGTTCCCATGTCGAATATAGAAAACAGCAGTCACTGTGTCTAATATAGGCAACAGCAGTTCCCATGACGAATATAGAGATCGAGCTGAAACTGTGTTGCTGGAACAGCGCAGCAGGTCAGGCAGCATCTAGGAAACAGGAGAATCGACGTTTCGGGCATAAGCCCTTCTTCAGGAAGGGCTCCTGAAGAAGGGCTTATGCCCGAAACGTCGATTCTCCTGTTCCCTGGATGCTGCCTGACCTGCTGCGCTGTTCCAGCAACACATTTTAAGCTCTGATCTCCAGCATCTGCAGTCCTTACTTTCTCCTAATATAAAGAACGACAGTCCCTGTGTATAATATAGAGAACGGTACTTCCAATGTCTAATATAGAGAACAGCAGTCCGAGTGTATGATAGAGAGAACAGCAGTTCCCATGCCTAATGAAGAGAACAGCAGTCCCTGTGCATATATAGAGAACAGCAGTTCCCATATCTCACATGGACAACAGCTGTCCCTGTGTACAATATAGAGAACAGCAGTTCCTATGTCTAATATATGTAAACAGCAGTCCCTGTGTATAATTTGGAAAACAGCAGTTCCTGTGTATCATGTACAGAACAGCCGTTTCCATGTAAAAAAATAGAGAACAGCTGTCCCTATGTATAATATAGAGAACAGCAGTTCCTTGGTATAATATAGAGAACTGCTGTCCCTGTGTCTAATATAGAAAACAGCAGTACCTGTGTCTAAGATTGAGAACAGCAGTTCCCATGTCTAACATAGAGAACAGCTGTCCCTACGTGTAATATGGAGTACAGCAGTTCCCATGAATACGATAGAGAACAGTAGTCCCTGTGTATAATATAGAGAACAGCAGTTCCCATGGGTAATATAGAGAACAGGAGTTCCTGTGTATAATATAGAGAACAGCAGTTCCTGTGTATAATATAGAGAACAGCAGTTCCCATGTCTAATATACAGAACAGCAGTCGCTGTGCATAATATAGAGAACTGCAGTCCCTGTGCATAAAACAGAGAACAGCAGTCCCTGCGTCTAATATAGAGAACAGCATTCCCATGTCTAATATACAAAACAGCAGTCCCTGTGTATAATATGGAGTGCAGTAATTCCCATGAATAATACAGAAAACAGCTGTCCCTGGGTCTAATATAGAGAACAGCAGTCCCTGACTATAATATCGAGAACAGCAGTCCTTGTGTATAATATGGAGATCAGCAGTTCCCATGTCAAATACAGAGAAGAGCAGTTCCCATGTCTAAATACAGAGAACAGCAGTTCCTGTGTATAGTTAAGAGAACAGAAGTTCCCATGCCTAATACAGAGAACAGCTGTCCCTGTGTATAATATAGAGAACAGCAGTTCCCATGTCTAATATAGAGAACAGCAATTCCTGTGTATAATATAGAGAACAGCAGTTCCCATGTCTAATATAGAGAATAGCAGTCCCTGTGTATAATATGAGATCAGCTGTTCCTATGTCAAATATAGAGAACAGCAGTTCCTGTGTATAATATAGAGAACAGCATTTCCTGTGAATAATATAGAGAGTAGCAGTCCCTGTGTCTACTATAGAGAACAGCAGTCCATGAGCATAATGTAGAGAACAGCAGTTCCTATGTGTAATATAGAGAACAGCAGTCCCTGATAAAACATGGAGTACAGCAGTTCCCCTGGCAAATATAGAGAACAGCAGTTCCCATGTCTAATATAGAGAACAGCTGTCCCTGAGTATAATATAGAGAACAGCAGTTCCCATGTCTAATATAAGAAACAGCTGTTTTCCCTGTATCTCACATGGAGAGCAGCTGTCCCTGTGTACAATATAGAGAACAGCAGTTCCTATGTCTAATATATGTAAACAACAGTCCCTGAGTATAATATAGAATATAGCAGTTCCAGTGTATCATATAGAAAACAGCAGTTTCCATGTGTCCCTGTGTCTAATATCGAGAACAGCAGTCCCTGTGTCTAATATTGAGAAAAACAGTCGCAGGGTGTAATATAGAAAACAGCTGACCCTGTGTCTAATATAGAGAAGAGCTGTCCCTGTGTACAATAAAGAGAACAGTAGTTCCCATGTCTAATATAAGTGAACAACAGTTCCCATGTCTAATATAGAGAACAGCAGTCCCTGTGTATAATATGGAGAACTGCAGTCCCTTTGTATAATATAGAGAACAGCTGTCCCTGTGTATAATATACAGAACAGCAGTTCCCATGTCTAATATAGAGAACAGCAGTCCCTGTGTTTAATACAGAGAACACCAGTCCCTGGGTCAAATGTAGAGAGCAGCTGTCCCTGTGTATAATATAGAGAACAGCAGTTCCCATGTCTAATAAAGAGAACAGCAGACCTTGTTTATAATACAGAGAACAGCAGTTCCCATGTCTAATAAAGAGAACAGCAGTCCCTGTGTACAATATAGAGTGCAGCAGTTCCCATGTCGATATATAGGAAACAGCAGTCACTGTGTCTAATATAGGCAACAGCAGTTCCCATGACGAATATAGAGATCGAGCTGAAAATGTGTTGCTGGAACAGCGCAGCAGGTCAGGCAGCATCTAGGAAACAGGAGAATCGACGTTTCGGGCATAAGCCCTTCTTCAGGAAGGGCTCCTGAAGAAGGGCTTATGCCCGAAACGTCGATTCTCCTGTTCCTGGATGCTGCCTGACCTGCTGCGCTGTTCCAGCAACACATTTTAAGCTCTGATCTCCAGCATCTGCAGTCCTTACTTTCTCCTAATATAAAGAACGACAGTCCCTGTGTATAATATAGAGAACGGTACTTCCAATGTCTAATATAGAGAACAGCAGTCCGAGTGTATGATAGAGAGAACAGCAATTCCCATGTCTAATGAAGAGAACAGCAGTCCCTGTGCATATATAGAGAACAGCAGTTCCCATATCTCACATGGACAACAGCTGTCCCTGTGTACAATATAGAGAACAGCAGTTCCTATGTCTAATATATGTAAACAGCAGTCCCTGTGTATAATTTGGAAAACAGCAGTTCCTGTGTATCATGTACAGAACAGCCGTTTCCATGTAAAAAATAGAGAACAGCTGTCCCTATGTATAATATAGAGTACAGCAGTTCCTACGTCTTATATAGAGAACAGCAGTCCCTGTGAAAAATATAGACAGCAGCAGTTCCCATGTCTAATATAGAGAACAGCAGTCCCTGTGTTTAATATTGAGAACAGCGGTTCCCATGTCTAATATAGAGAACAGCAGTCCCTGTGTTTAATATAGAGAACGGCAGTTCCCATGTCTAATATCGAGAACAGCAGTCCCTGTGTATAATATAGAGCACAGCAGTTCCTATGTCTAATGTAGAGAACAGCAGTCCTTGTGTATAATATATAAAACAGCAGTTCCTGTGTATAATATAGAGAACAGCAGTTCCCATGTGTAATATAGAGAACAGCAGTTCCTGCGCATAATATGGAGAACAGCAGTTCCGATGTTCATTATAGAGAACAGCAGTTCCCATGTCTAATATAGAGAACAACAGTGCAAAATATAGACAATAGCAGTCCCTGCGTATAATACAGAGAACAGCAGTTCCCATGTTTAACATAGAGAAGAGCAGACCCTGTGTATAATATAGAGAACAGCAGTTCCCATGACTAACATAGAGAACAGCAGTCCCTGCGTATAATATAGAGAACAGCAGTCCCTGTGTATACCACAGAGAACAGCAATTCCCATGTCAAATATAGAGAACAGCAGTCCCTGCACATAATATAGAGAACAACAGTTCCCATGTCTAATATAGAGATGGCACAGTGGTTAGCACTGCTGCCTCACTGCGCCTGAGACCCAGGTTCAATTCCCGCATCAGGCGACTGACTGTCTGGAGTTTGCACGTTCTCCCTGTGTCTGCGTGGGTTTCCTCCGGGTGCTCCGGTTTCCTCCCACAGTTCAAAAATGTGCAGGTCAGGTGAATTGGCCATGCTAAATTGCCCGGAGTTTTAGGTGCAGGGGTAAATGTAGGTGAATGGGTCTGGGTGGTTGCGCTTCGGCGGGACATTGTGGACTTGTTGGGCCGAAGGGCCTGTTTCCACACTGTAAAGTAAACTAATCTAATATAATCTATAATACAGAGAAAAGCAGTCCCCATGTCGAATAGAGAGAACAGCTGTCCCTGCGTATAATTTAGAGAACAGAAGTCCCTCTGTATACTATAGAGAACAGCAATTCCCATGTCTAATATAGAGAACAGCTGTCGCTGTGTATAATATAGAGAACAGCAGTCCCTGTGTATACTATAGAGAACAGCAATTCCCATGTCTAATATAGAGAACAGCTGTCGCTGTGTATAATATAGAGAACAGCAGTCCCTGTGTATACTATAGAGAACGGCAATTCCCATGTCTAATATACAGAACAGCTGTTCCTATGTCTAATATAGAGAAAAGCAGTCCCCGTGTATAGTATAGAGAACAGCAGTTCCCATGTCTAAAATAGAGAACACCAGTCCCTGTGTCTAATACAGAGAACAGCAGTTCGCATGTCTATTATAGAGAACAACAGTCTCTGTGTGTAATATGAAGAACAGCAGTTCCCATGTCGAATATAGAGAACAGCAGCCCCTGTGTCTAATATAGAGAACAGCAGTACCTGTGTATAATACAGAGAACAGCAGATCCTGTGTCTAATATACAAGACAGCTGTCCCTGTGCATAATATAGAGAACAGCAGTTCCCATGTCTAAGATAGAGAACAGCAGTCTCTGAGTGTAATATGAAGAACAGCAGTTCCCATGTCTAATGTAGAGAACAGCAGTACCTGTGTATCATAAAAAGAACAGCAGTTTCCATGTCTAATATAGAGAACAGCAGTCCCTGTGTATAATATAGAGAACAGCAGTTCCCATGTCTAATATAGAAAACAGCAGTTCCTGTGTATAATATAGAAAACAGCAGCTCCCATGTCTAAGAAAGTGAACCGCAGTCCCTGTGTCTAATATAGAGGACAGCAGTCCCTGTGTCTAATATAGAGAACAGCAGTTCCCTTGTCTAATATAGAGAACAGCAGTCCCAGTTTATAATACAGAGACCAGCAGTTCCCATGTTTAATATAGAGAACAGCAGTCACTGCGTATAATACAGACAACAGCAGTTCCCATGTCAAATATAGAGAACAGCAGTCCCTGTGTATAATATAGAGAACAGCAGTTCCTATGTCTAATGTAGAGAACAGCAGTCCCTGTGTATAATATAAAAAACAGCAGTTCCTGTGTATAAAATAGAGAACAGCAGTTCCCATGTCTAATATAGAGAACAGCAGTCCCTGTGTCTAATATAGAAAACAGCAGTCCCTGTGTATAATATAGACAACAGCAGTTCCCATGTCTAATATAGAGAGCAGCAGTCCCTGTGTTTAATACAGAGAACAGCAGTTCCCATGTGTAATATGGAGAACAGCTGTCCCTGTGTATACTATAGAGAACAGCAGTTCGCATGTTTAATATCGAGAACAGCAGTTCCCATGTCTAATATAGAGAACAGCAGTCCCTGTGTGTAATATAGAGAGCAGCTGTCCCTGTGTATAATATAGAGAAGAGCAGATCCCATGTCTAATATGGAGAACATCAGTTCCCAAGTCTAATATAGAGAACAGCAGTCTATGTGTATAATATAGAGAAAAGCAGTTTCCATGTCTAATATTGTGAACAGATGTCAATGTGTACAATTTCGAGAACAGCAGTTCCTATGTCTAATATAAGAGAACAGCAGTCCCTGTGTATAATATAGAAAACAGCAGTTCCTGTGTATCATATGGAAATAAGCAGTTCCCATGTCTAACATAGAGAAAAGCAGTCCCTGTGCATAATTTCGAGAACAGCAGTTCCCATGACTAATATAGAGAACAGCAGTCCCTGTGTATAGTATAAAGAACAGCAATTCCCATGTCTAATACACAGAACAGCAGTTCCCATGTCTAATATGGAGAACAGCTGTCCCAGCATATAGTATCGAGAACAGCATTCCCTGTGTATACTATGAAGATACCAATTCCCATGTCTAATACACAGAACAGCAGTTCCCATGCCTAATATAGAGAACAGCTGTCCCTGTGAATACTATAGAGAACAGCAGTTCCCATGTCTAATATAGAGAACAGCAGTCCCTGTGTATAATATAGAAAACAGCAGTGCCTGTGTATCATATGGAAATAAGCAGTTCCCATGTATAACATAGAGAAATGCAGTCCCTGTGCATAATTTCGAGAACAGCAGTTCCCATGACTAATATAGAGAACAGCAGTCCCTGTGTATAGTATAAAGAACAGCAATTCCCATGTCTAATACACAGAACAGCAGTTCCCATGTCTAATATGGAGAACAGTTGTCCCAGCATATATTATAGAGAACAGCATTCCCTGTGTATACTATAAAGAGACCAATTCCCATGTCTAATACACAGAACAGCAGTTCCCATGTCTAATATAGAGAACAGCAGTTCTCATGTCTAACATAGAGAACAGCAATCCCTGAGTATAATATAGAGAACAGCAGTCCCTGTGTATAATATAGAGAACAGCAGTTCCCATGACTAATATAGAGAACAGCAGTGCCTGTGTAGAAAATAGAGAACAGCAGTTCGGATATCTAGTATAGAGAACAGCAGTTTCCATATCTAATATGGAGAACAGCAATCCCTGTGCTAATATAGAGAACAGCAGTACCTGTGTGTAATATATAAAACAGCTGTCCCTGGGTCTAATATAGAGAACAGCTGTCTCTCTGTATAATATAGAGAACAGCACTTCCCATTCCTGAAGAGGGGCTTATGCCCGAAATGTCGATTCTCCTGTTCCCTGGATGCTGCCTGACCAGCTGCGCTTTTCCAGCAACACATTTGCAGCTCTGATCTCCAGCATCTGCAGACCTCACTTTCTCCTAAAATAGAGAACAGCAGTCCCTATGTATAATATAGAAAACAGCAGTTCCCATGTCCAATATAGAGAATAGCAGTCCCTGTGTATAATATAGAGTACAGCAGTTCCTATGTCTAATATAAGAGAACAGCAGTTCCCATGTAAAATATAGAGAACAGCAGTCCCTGTACGTAATTTCGAGAACAGCAGTTCCCATGTCTAATATAGAGAACAGCTGTCGCTGTGTATAATATAGAGAACAGCAGTCCCTGTGTATACTATAGAGAACAGCAATTCCCATGTCTAATATAGAGAACACCTGTCGCTGTGTATAATATAGAGAACAGCAGTCCCTGTGTATACTATAGAGAACGGCAATTCCCATGTCTAATATACAGAACAGCTGTTCCTATGTCTAATATAGAGAAAAGCAGTCCCTGTGCATAATATAGAGAACAGCAGTTCCCATGTCTAATATAGAGAACACCAGTCCCTGTGTCTAATACAGAGAACAGCAGTTCGTATGTCTAATATAGAGAACAGCAGTACCTGTGTATCATAAAAAGAACAGCAGTTTCCATGTCTAATATAGAGAACAGCAGTCCCTGTGTATAATATAGAGAACAGCAGTTCTCATGTCTAATATAGAAAACAGAAGTTCCTGTGTATAATATAGAAAACAGCAGCTCCCATGTCTAAGAAGGTGAACAGCAGTCCCTGTGTCTAATATAGAGGACAGCAGTCCCTGTGTCTAATATAGAGAACAGCAGTTCCCTTGTCTCATATAGAGAACAGCAGTCCCTGTTTATAATACAGAGACCAGCAGTTCCCATGTTTAATATAGAGAACAGCAGTCACTGCGTATAATATAGAGAACAGCAGTTCCCATGTCTAATGTAGAGAACAGCAGTCCCTGTGTATAATATAAAAAACAGCAGTTCCTGTGTATAATATAGAGAACAGCAGTTCCCATGTCTAATATAGAGAACAGCAGTCCCTGTGTCTAATATAGAAAACAGCAGTCCCTGTGTATAATATAGACAACAGCAGTTCCCATGTCTAATATAGAGAGCAGCAGTCCCTGTGTTTAATACAGAGAACCGCAGTTCCCATGTGTAATATGGAGAACAGCTGTCCCTGTGTATACAATAGAGAACAGCAGTTCGCATGTTTAATGTAGAGAACAGCAGTTCCCATGTCTAATATAGAGAACAGCAGTCCCTCTGTGTAATATAGAGAACAGCTGTCCCTGTGTATAATGTAGAGAAGAGCAGATCCCATGTCTAATATGGAGAACATCAGTTCCCAAGTCTAATATAGAGAACAGCAGTCTATGTGTATAATATAGAGAAAAGCAGTTTCCATGTCTAATATTGTGAACAGATGTCAATGTGTACAATTTCGAGAACAGCAGATCCTATGTCTAATATAAGAGAACAGCAGTCCCTGTGTATAATATAGAAAACAGCAGTTCCTGTGTATCATATGGAAATAAGCAGTTCCCATGTCTAACATAGAGAAAAGCAGTCCCTGTGCATAATTTCGAGAACAGCAGTTCCCATGACTAATATAGAGAACAGCAGTCCCTGTGTATAGTATAAAGAACAGCAATTCCCATGTCTAATACACAGAACAGCAGTTCCCATGTCTAATATGGAGAACAGCTATCCCAGCATATAATATAGAGAACAGCAGTCCCTGTGTATAGTATAAAGAACAGCAATTCCCATGTCTAATACACAGAACAGCAGTTCCCATGTCGAAAATAGAGAACAGCTGTCCCTGTGAATACTATAGAGAACAGCAGTTCCCATGTCTAATATAGAGAACAGCAGTCCCTGTGTATAATATAGAAAACAGCAGTTCCTGTGTATCATATGGAAATAAGCAGTTCCCATGTCTAACATAGAGAAAAGCAGTCCCTGTGCATAATTTCGAGAACAGCAGTTCCCATGACTAATATAGAGAACAGCAGTCCCTGTGTATAGTGTAAAGAACAGCAATTCCCATGTCTAATACACAGAACAGCAGTTCCCATGTCTAATATGGAGAACAGCTGTCCCAGCATATATTATAGAGAACAGCATTCCCTGTGTATACTATAAAGAGACCAATTCCCATGTCTAATACACAGAACAGCAGTTCCCATGTCTAATATAGAGAACAGCTGTCCCTGTATATACTATAGAGAACAGCAGTTCCCATGTCTAATATAGAGAACACCAGTCCCTGTGTATAATCTAGAGAACTGCAGTTCCCATGTCTAATATGGAGAACAGCAGTTCCCATGTCTAATATAAAGAACAGCCGTCCCTGTGTATAATATAGAGAACAGCAGTCCCTGTGTCTAATATAGAGAACAGCTGTCCTTCTGTATAATATAGAGAACAACCGTTCCTATATCTAATATAGAGAACAGCAGTCACTGTGTATAATGTACAGAATAGCAGTTCCCATGTCTAAGATAGAGAACTGCTGTCCCTGTGCATAATATAGAGAACAGCAGATCCCATGTCTAATATGGAGAACATCAGTTCCCAAGTCTAATATCGAGAACTGCTGTCACTGTGTATAATATAGAGAACAGCAGTCCCTGTGGATAAGATAAAGAACAACACTTCCCATGTCGAGCATCGAGAACAGCAGTCCCTGCGTATAATATAGAGAACAGCAGTTCCCATGTCGAATGTAGAGAACAGCAGTCCCTGTGTATAATATAGAGAACAGCAGTCCCTGTGTATAATATGGAAATCAGCAGTTCCTATGCCAAATATGGAGAACTGTAATTCCTGTGTATAATACAGAGAACAACAGTCCCTGTGTCTAATATACAGAACAGCTGTCCCTGTGTATAATATAGAGAACAGTAGTTCCCATGTCTAATATAGAGAACAGCAGTTCTCATGTCTAACATAGAGAACAGCAATCCCTGAGTATAATATAGAGAACAGCAGTCCCTGTGTATAATATAGAGAACAGCAGTGCCTGTGTAGAAAATAGAGAACAGCAGTTCGGATATCTAGTATAGAGAACAGCAGTTTCCATATCTAATATGGAGAACAGCAATCCCTGTGCTAATATAGAGAACAGCAGTACCTGTGTGTAATATAGAGAACAGCACTTCCCATTCCTGAAGAAGGGCTTATGCCCGAAATGTCGATTCTCCTGTTCCCTGGATGCTGCCTGACCAGCTGCGCTTTTCCAGCAACACATTTGCAGCTCTGATCTCCAGCATCTGCAGACCTCACTTTCTCCTAAAATAGAGAACAGCAGTCCCTATGTATAATATAGAAAACAGCAGTTCCCATATCTAATATAGAGAATAGCAGTCCCTGTGTATAATATAGAGTACAGCAGTTCCTATGTCTAATATAAGAGAACAGCAGTTCCCATGTCTAATATAGAGAACAGCAGTCCCTGTACGTAATTTCGAGAACAGCAGTTCCCATGTCTAATATAGAGAACAGCAGTCCCTGCGTATATTATTGAGAACAGCAGTCCCTGTGTATGATATAGAGAACAGCAGTCTCTGTGTATACTATAAAGAACAGCAATTCCCATGTCTAATATACAGAACAGCAGTTCCCATTGTCTAATATGGAGAACAGCTGTCCCTGCGTGTAATATAGAGAACAGCAGTTCCCATGTCGAATATAGAGATCAACAGTCCCTTTGTACGATATATAGAACAGCAGTTTCCATTTCTAATATAGAGAACAGCAGTCCCTGTGTCTAATATAGAGAAAAGCAGTCCCTGTGTGTAATATCGAAAACAAGAGTCCCTGGGTTTAATATAAAGAACAGCTGTCCCTGTGTAAAAAGTAGAGAGCAGCAGTTCCCATGTCTAATATAAAGAACAGCAGTCCCTGTGTGTAATATAGAGAACAGCTGTCCCTGTGTACAATATAGAGAACATATGTCCCTTTGTATAATGGAGAGAACAGCTGTCTCTGTGTATAATGTAGAGAACAGCTGTCCCTGTGTAAAATATACAAAACAGCAGTTCCCATGTCTAATATAGACAACACAATTACCTGTGTCTAATATAGAGAACAGCAGTCCCTGTGTATAAAATAGAAAACAGCAGATCCTGTGTATAATGTAGAGAACAGCAGACCCTGTGTCTAATATAGAGAACAGCTGTCCCTGTGCACAATATAGAGAACAGCATTTCCCATGTCTAATATAGAGAACAGCAGTCCCTGTGTACAATATAGAGAACAGCAGTTCCCATGTAGAATATTGAAAACAGCTGTCGCTGTGTATGATATACAGAACAGCAGTTCCCATGTCTAATGTAGAGAACAGCAGTCCCTGTGTAAAATATACAGAACAGCAGTTCCCATGTCTAATATAGAGAACACCATTACCTGTGTCTAATATAGAGAACAGCAGTCCCTGTGTATAAAATAGAAAACAGCAGATCCTGTGTATAACATAGAGAACAGCAGACCCTGTGTCTAATATAGAGAACAGCGGTCCCTGTGTTTAATATAGAGAACAGCAGTTTCTGAATATAATGGAGAACAGCAGTCCCTGTGTATAATATAGAGAACAGCAGTCCCTTTGTATAATATAGAGAACAGCTGTCCCTCTGTATAATACAGAGAACTGCCGTTCCTATGTCTAATATAGAGAACAGCAGTCCCTGTGTTTAATATAGAGAACAGCAGTTCCCATGTCTAATATAGAGAACAGCAGTCCCTGTGTTTAATATAGAGAACAGCAGACCCTGTGTATAATATAGAGAACAGCAGACCCTGTGTATAATATAGAGAACAGCAGTTCCCATGTCTAAAAAAGATAACAGCAGTCCCTGTGTACAACATACAGTGCAGCAGTTCCCATGTCGAATACAGAAAATAGCAGTCCTTGGGTCTAATATAGACAACAGCAGTTCCCATATCGAGTACAGAGGACACCTGTCGCTGTGTATAATATAGAGAACAGCAGTTCCCATGACTAATATAGAGAACAGCAGTACCTGTGTATAATATAGAGAACAGCAGTTCCCATGTGTTATATAGAGAACAGCTGTCCCTGTGTATAACATAGAGAACAGCAGTTCCTGTGTCTAATATAGAGAACAGCAGTCCCTGTGTATAATACAGAGAACAGCAGTTCCCAAGTCAAATATAGAGAACAGCAGTTCCTGTGTATAACATAGAGAACTGCAGTTCCCACGTCGAATATAGAGAACAGCAGTTCCCATTTGTTATATAGAGAACAGCTGTCCCTGTGTATAACATCAGAACAGCAGTTCCCATGTCTAATATAGAGAACAGCAGTCCCTGTATTTAATACAGAGAACAGCAGTTCCCATGTCTAATATAGACAAAAGCAGTCCCTCTGTATAATATAGCGAAAAGCAGCTCCCATGTCTAATAGAGAGAACTGCTGTCAATGTGTACAATATAAAGAACAGCAGTTTCTATGTCTAATATAAGAGAACAGTAGTCCCAGTGTATAATATAGAAAACAGCAGTTCATGTGTGTCATATAGAGAACAGCAGTTCCCATGTCAAAAATAGAGAACAGCCCTTCCTTTGTATAACATAGAGAACAGCAGTCCCTGTGTATAATATAGAGAACAGCAGTTCCCCTGTCGAATATAGAGAACAGCAGTTCCCATGTCTAATATAGAGAACAGCAGTCCCTGTGTTTAATATAGAGAACAGCAATTCCTATGTCTAATATAGAGAATCGCAGTCCCTGTGTATAATATAGAAAACAGCAGTTTCTGTGTATAATATAGAGAACAACAGTCCCCCTGTCTAATATAGAGAACAGCAGTCCCTGCGAGTAATATAGAGAACTGCAGTCCCTGTGTATACTGTAGAGAAAAGCAGTTCCCATGTCTAATATAGAGAACATCTGTCCCTGTGTATAATATAGAGAACAGCAGTTCCCAAGTCTATTATACAGAACAGCAGTTCCCATTGTCTAATATAGAGAACAGCTGTCCCTGCGAGTAATATAGAGAACTGCAGTCCCTGTGTATACTGTAGAGAAAAGCAGTTCCCATGTCGAATATAGAGAACAACAGTCCCTGTGTATAATATAGAGAACAGCAGTTCCCAAGTCTAAAATAGAGAACAGCAGTTCCTGACTATAATACAGAGAACAGAAGTTCCTTGGTACAATATAGAGAACAGCTGTCCCTGTGTCTAATATAGAGAACAGCAGTTCCTGTGTATACTATAAAGAACAGCATTTCCCATGTATAATATACAGAACAGCAGTTCCCATGTCTAATATAGAGAACAGCTGTCCCTGCGAGTAATATAGAGAACAGCAGTCCCTGTGTATACTTCAGAGAGAAGCAGTTCCCATGTCTAATATAGAGAACAGCTGTCCCTGTGTATAATATAGAGAACAGCAGTTCCCAAGTCTATTATAGAGAACAGCAGTTCCTGACTATAATATAGAGAACAGCAGTTCCTTGGTATAATTTGGAGAACAGCTGTCCCTGTGTCTAATATAGAGAACACCAGTTCCTGTGTATAATATAGAGAACAGCATTTCCCATGTTCAATAGGGAGAACAGCAGTCCCTGTGTATAATATAGAGAACAGCAGTTCTCATGTCTAACATAGAGAACAGCTGTCCCTGCGTATAATATAGAGAACAGCAGTTCCCATGTCTAATATAGAGAACAGCAGTCCCTGTGTATAAAATAGAGAACAGCAGTTCCTGTGTATAATATAGAGAACAGCAGTTCCTGTGTATAATATAGAGAACAGGAGTCCCTGTGTATAAAATAGAGAACAGCAGTCCCTGTATATAATATAGAGAACAGCAGTTCCCGTTTCTAATATAGAGAATAGCAAGTCCCGGGTATAATATAGAGAACAGCAGTTCCTGTGTATAATATACAGAACAGCAGTTCCCATGACTAATGTAGAGAACAGCAGTCCCTGTGTATAATATAGAGAACAGCAGTTCCCATGTATAAAACAGAGAACAGCTGTCCCTGTGTACAATATAGAAAACAGCAGTTCCAGTGTATCATATAGAGAACAGCCGTTCCCATGTAAAATATAGAGAACAGCATTCCCTGTGTATAAAATAGAGCACCGCACTTCCTATGTCTAATGTAGAGAACAGCAGTCCCTGTGTATAATATAGAGAACATCAGTTCCCATGTCTAATATAGAGAACAGCAGTCCCTGTGTTTAATATAGAGAACAGCAGTTCCCAAGTCTAAAATAGAGAACAGCAGTCCCTGACTATAATATAGAGAACAGCAGTTCCTTGGTATAATGTAGAGAACAGCTGTCCCTTTGTATAATATAGAGAACAGCTGTCCCTCTGTATAATATAGAGAACTGCCGTTCCCATGGCTAATATCGAGAACAGCAGACCCTGTGTATAATATAGAGAACAGCAGTTCCCATGTCTAATATAGAGAACAGCAGTCCCTGTGTTTAATATAGAGAACAGCAGACCCTGTGTATAATATAGAGAACAGCAGACCCTGTGTATAATATAGAGAACAGCAGTTCCCATGTCTAAAAAAGATAACAGCAGTCCCTGTGTACAACATACAGTGCAGCAGTTCCCATGTCGAATACAGAAAATAGCAGTCCTTGGGTCTAATATAGACAACAGCAGTTCCCCTATCGAGTACAGAGGACACCTGTCGCTGTGTATAATATAGAGAACAGCAGTTCCCATGACTAATATAGAGAACAGCAGTACCTGTGTATAATATAGAGAACAGCAGTTCCCATGTGTTATATAGAGAACAGCTGTCCCTGTGTATAACATAGAGAACAGCAGTTCCTGTGTCTAATATAGAGAACAGCAGTCCCTGTGTATAATACAGAGAACAGCAGTTCCCAAGTCAAATATAGAGAACAGCAGTTCCTGTGTATAACATAGAGAACTGCAGTTCCCACGTCTAATATAGAGAACAGCAGTTCCCATTTGTTATATAGAGAACAGCTGTCCCTGTGTATAACATCAGAACATCAGTTCCCATGTCTAATATAGAGAACAGCAGTCCCTGTATTTAATACAGAGAACAGCAGTTCCCATGTCTAATATAGACAAAAGCAGTCCCTCTGTATAATATAGCGAAAAGCAGCTCCCATGTCTAATAGAGAGAACTGCTGTCAATGTGTACAATATAAAGAACAGCAGTTTCTATGTCTAATATAAGAGAACAGTAGTCCCAGTGTATAATATAGAAAACAGCAGTTCATGTGTGTCATATAGAGAACAGCAGTTCCCATGTCAAAAATAGAGAACAGCCCTTCCTTTGTATAACATAGAGAACAGCAGTCCCTGTGTATAATATAGAGAACAGCAGTTCCCCTGTCGAATATAGAGAACAGCAGTTCCCATGTCTAATATAGAGAACAGCAGTCCCTGTGTTTAATATAGAGAACAGCAATTCCTATGTCTAATATAGAGAATCGCAGTCCCTGTGTATAATATAGAAAACAGCAGTTTCTGTGTATAATATAGAGAACAACAGTCCCCCTGTCTAATATAGAGAACAGCAGTCCCTGCGAGTAATATAGAGAACTGCAGTCCCTGTGTATACTGTAGAGAAAAGCAGTTCCCATGTCAAATATAGAGAACATCTGTCCCTGTGTATAATATAGAGAACAGCAGTTCCCAAGTCTATTATACAGAACAGCAGTTCCCATTGTCTAATATAGAGAACAGCTGTCCCTGCGAGTAATATAGAGAACTGCAGTCCCTGTGTATACTGTAGAGAAAAGCAGTTCCCATGTCGAATATAGAGAACAACAGTCCCTGTGTATAATATAGAGAACAGCAGTTCCCGTTTCTAATATAGAGAATAGCAAGTCCTGGGTATAATATAGAGAACAGCAGTTCCTTTGTATAATATACAGAACAGCAGTTCCCATGACTAATGTAGAGAACAGCAGTCCCTGTGTATAATATAGAGAACAGCAGTTCCCATGTATAAAACAGAGAACAGCTGTCCCTGTGTATAAAATAGAGCACCGCACTTCCTATGTCTAATGTAGAGAACAGCAGTCCCTGTGTATAATATAGAGAACATCAGTTCCCATGTCTAATATAGAGAACAGCAGTCCCTGTGTTTAATATAGAGAACAGCAGTTCCCAAGTCTAAAATAGAGAACATCAGTCCCTGACTATAATATAGAGAACAGCAGTTCCTTGGTATAATGTAGAGAACAGCTGTCCCTTTGTATAATATAGAGAACAGCTGTCCCTCTGTATAATATAGAGAACTGCCGTTCCCATGGCTAATATCGAGAACAGCAGACCCTGTGTATAATATAGAGAACAGCAGTTCCCATGTCTAATATAGAGAACAGCAGTCCCTGTGTTTAATATAGAGAACAGCAGACCCTGTGTATAATATAGAGAACAGCAGACCCTGTGTATAATATAGAGAACAGCAGTTCCCATGTCTAAAAAAGATAACAGCAGTCCCTGTGTACAACATACAGTGCAGCAGTTCCCATGTCGAATACAGAAAATAGCAGTCCTTGCGTCTAATATAGACAACAGCAGTTCCCATATCGAGTACAGAGGACACCTGTCGCTGTGTATAATATAGAGAACAGCAGTTCCCATGACTAATATAGAGAACAGCAGTACCTGTGTATAATATAGAGAACAGCAGTTCCCATGTGTTATATAGAGAACAGCTGTCCCTGTGTATAACATAGAGAACAGCAGTTCCTGTGTCTAATATAGAGAACAGCAGTCCCTGTGTATAATACAGAGAACAGCAGTTCCCAAGTCAAATATAGAGAACAGCAGTTCCTGTGTATAACATAGAGAACTGCAGTTCCCACGTCTAATATAGAGAACAGCAGTTCCCATTTGTTATATAGAGAACAGCTGTCCCTGTGTATAACATCAGAACAGCAGTTCCCATGTCTAATATAGAGAACAGCAGTCCCTGTATTTAATACAGAGAACAGCAGTTCCCATGTCTAATATAGACAAAAGCAGTCCCTCTGTATAATATAGCGAAAAGCAGCTCCCATGTCTAATAGAGAGAACTGCTGTCAATGTGTACAATATAAAGAACAGCAGTTTCTATGTCTAATATAAGAGAACAGTAGTCCCAGTGTATAATATAGAAAACAGCAGTTCATGTGTGTCATATAGAGAACAGCAGTTCCCATGTCAAAAATAGAGAACAGCCCTTCCTTTGTATAACATAGAGAACAGCAGTCCCTGTGTATAATATAGAGAACAGCAGTTCCCCTGTCGAATATAGAGAACAGCAGTTCCCATGTCTAATATAGAGAACAGCAGTCCCTGTGTTTAATATAGAGAACAGCAATTCCTATGTCTAATATAGAGAATCGCAGTCCCTGTGTATAATATAGAAAACAGCAGTTTCTGTGTATAATATAGAGAACAACAGTCCCCCTGTCTAATATAGAGAACAGCAGTCCCTGCGAGTAATATAGAGAACTGCAGTCCCTGTGTATACTGTAGAGAAAAGCAGTTCCCATGTCTAATATAGAGAACATCTGTCCCTGTGTATAATATAGAGAACAGCAGTTCCCAAGTCTATTATACAGAACAGCAGTTCCCATTGTCTAATATAGAGAACAGCTGTCCCTGCGAGTAATATAGAGAACTGCAGTCCCTGTGTATACTGTAGAGAAAAGCAGTTCCCATGTCGAATATAGAGAACAACAGTCCCTGTGTATAATATAGAGAACAGCAGTTCCCAAGTCTAAAATAGAGAACACCAGTTCCTGACTATAATACAGAGAACAGAAGTTCCTTGGTACAATATAGAGAACAGCTGTCCCTGTGTCTAATATAGAGAACAGCAGTTCCTGTGTATACTATAAAGAACAGCATTTCCCATGTATAATATACAGAACAGCAGTTCCCATGTCTAATATAGAGAACAGCTGTCCCTGCGAGTAATATAGAGAACAGCAGTCCCTGTGTATACTTCAGAGAGAAGCAGTTCCCATGTCTAATATAGAGAACAGCTGTCCCTGTGTATAATATAGAGAACAGCAGTTCCCAAGTCTATTATAGAGAACAGCAGTTCCTGACTATAATATAGAGAACAGCAGTTCCTTGGTATAATATAGAGAACAGCTGTCCCTGTGTCTCATACAGAGAACACCAGTTCCTGTGTATAATATAGAGAACAGCATTTCCCATGTTCAATAGGGAGAACAGCAGTCCCTGTGTATAATAGAGAGAACAGCAGTTCTCATGTCTAACATAGAGAACAGCTGTCCCTGCGTATAATATAGAGAACAGCAGTTCCCATGTCTAATATAGAGAACAGCAGTCCCTGTGTATAAAATAGAGAACAGCAGTTCCTGTGTATAATATAGAGAAGAGCAGTTCCTGTGTATAATATAGAGAACAGGAGTCCCTGTGTATAAAATAGAGAACAGCAGTCCCTGTGTATAATATAGAGAACAGCAGTTCCCGTTTCTAATATAGAGAATAGCAAGTCCTGGGTATAATATAGAGAACAGCAGTTCCTGTGTATAATATACAGAACAGCAGTTCCCATGACTAATGTAGAGAACAGCAGTCCCTGTGTATAATATAGAGAACAGCAGTTCCCATGTATAAAACAGAGAACAGCTGTCCCTGTGTACAATATAGAAAACAGCAGTTCCAGTGTATCATATAGAGAACAGCCGTTCCCATGTAAAATATAGAGAACAGCATTCCCTGTGTATAAAATAGAGCACCGCACTTCCTATGTCTAATGTAGAGAACAGCAGTCCCTGTGTATAATATAGAGAACATCAGTTCCCATGTCTAATATAGAGAACAGCAGTCCCTGTGTTTAATATAGAGAACAGCAGTTCCCAAGTCTAAAATAGAGAACAGCTGTCCCTCTGTATAATATAGAGAACTGCCGTTCCCATGGCTAATATCGAGAACAGCAGACCCTGTGTATAATATAGAGAACAGCAGTTCCCATGTCTAATATAGAGAACAGCAGTCCCTGTGTTTAATATAGAGAACAGCAGACCCTGTGTATAATATAGAGAACAGCAGACCCTGTGTATAATATAGAGAACAGCAGTTCCCATGTCTAAAAAAGATAACAGCAGTCCCTGTGTACAACATACAGTGCAGCAGTTCCCATGTCGAATACAGAAAATAGCAGTCCTTGGGTCTAATATAGACAACAGCAGTTCCCATATCGAGTACAGAGGACACCTGTCGCTGTGTATAATATAGAGAACAGCAGTTCCCATGACTAATAAAGAGAACAGCAGTACCTGTGTATAATATAGAGAACAGCAGTTCCCATGTGTTATATAGAGAACAGCTGTCCCTGTGTATAACATAGAGAACAGCAGTTCCTGTGTCTAATATAGAGAACAGCAGTCCCTGTGTATAATACAGAGAACAGCAGTTCCCAAGTCAAATATAGAGAACAGCAGTTCCTGTGTATAACATAGAGAACTGCAGTTCCCACGTCTAATATAGAGAACAGCAGTTCCCATTTGTTATATAGAGAACAGCTGTCCCTGTGTATAACATCAGAACAGCAGTTCCCATGTCTAATATAGAGAACAGCAGTCCCTGTATTTAATACAGAGAACAGCAGTTCCCATGTCTAATATAGACAAAAGCAGTCCCTCTGTATAATATAGCGAAAAGCAGCTCCCATGTCTAATAGAGAGAACTGCTGTCAATGTGTACAATATAAAGAACAGCAGTTTCTATGTCTAATATAAGAGAACAGTAGTCCCAGTGTATAATATAGAAAACAGCAGTTCATGTGTGTCATATAGAGAACAGCAGTTCCCATGTCAAAAATAGAGAACAGCCCTTCCTTTGTATAACATAGAGAACAGCAGTCCCTGTGTATAATATAGAGAACAGCAGTTCCCCTGTCGAATATAGAGAACAGCAGTTCCCATGTCTAATATAGAGAACAGCAGTCCCTGTGTTTAATATAGAGAACAGCAATTCCTATGTCTAATATAGAGAATCGCAGTCCCTGTGTATAATATAGAAAACAGCAGTTTCTGTGTATAATATAGAGAACAACAGTCCCCCTGTCTAATATAGAGAACAGCAGTCCCTGCGAGTAATATAGAGAACTGCAGTCCCTGTGTATACTGTAGAGAAAAGCAGTTCCCATGTCAAATATAGAGAACATCTGTCCCTGTGTATAATATAGAGAACAGCAGTTCCCAAGTCTATTATACAGAACAGCAGTTCCCATTGTCTAATATAGAGAACAGCTGTCCCTGCGAGTAATATAGAGAACTGCAGTCCCTGTGTATACTGTAGAGAAAAGCAGTTCCCATGTCGAATATAGAGAACAACAGTCCCTGTGTATAATATAGAGAACAGCAGTTCCCGTTTCTAATATAGAGAATAGCAAGTCCTGGGTATAATATAGAGAACAGCAGTTCCTTTGTATAATATACAGAACAGCAGTTCCCATGACTAATGTAGAGAACAGCAGTCCCTGTGTATAATATAGAGAACAGCAGTTCCCATGTATAAAACAGAGAACAGCTGTCCCTGTGTATAAAATAGAGCACCGCACTTCCTATGTCTAATGTAGAGAACAGCAGTCCCTGTGTATAATATAGAGAACATCAGTTCCCATGTCTAATATAGAGAACAGCAGTCCCTGTGTTTAATATAGAGAACAGCAGTTCCCAAGTCTAAAATAGAGAACATCAGTCCCTGACTATAATATAGAGAACAGCAGTTCCTTGGTATAATGTAGAGAACAGCTGTCCCTTTGTATAATATAGAGAACAGCTGTCCCTCTGTATAATATAGAGAACTGCCGTTCCCATGGCTAATATCGAGAACAGCAGACCCTGTGTATAATATAGAGAACAGCAGTTCCCATGTCTAATATAGAGAACAGCAGTCCCTGTGTTTAATATAGAGAACAGCAGACCCTGTGTATAATATAGAGAACAGCAGACCCTGTGTATAATATAGAGAACAGCAGTTCCCATGTCTAAAAAAGATAACAGCAGTCCCTGTGTACAACATACAGTGCAGCAGTTCCCATGTCGAATACAGAAAATAGCAGTCCTTGCGTCTAATATAGACAACAGCAGTTCCCATATCGAGTACAGAGGACACCTGTCGCTGTGTATAATATAGAGAACAGCAGTTCCCATGACTAATATAGAGAACAGCAGTACCTGTGTATAATATAGAGAACAGCAGTTCCCATGTGTTATATAGAGAACAGCTGTCCCTGTGTATAACATAGAGAACAGCAGTTCCTGTGTCTAATATAGAGAACAGCAGTCCCTGTGTATAATACAGAGAACAGCAGTTCCCAAGTCAAATATAGAGAACAGCAGTTCCTGTGTATAACATAGAGAACTGCAGTTCCCACGTCTAATATAGAGAACAGCAGTTCCCATTTGTTATATAGAGAACAGCTGTCCCTGTGTATAACATCAGAACAGCAGTTCCCATGTCTAATATAGAGAACAGCAGTCCCTGTATTTAATACAGAGAACAGCAGTTCCCATGTCTAATATAGACAAAAGCAGTCCCTCTGTATAATATAGCGAAAAGCAGCTCCCATGTCTAATAGAGAGAACTGCTGTCAATGTGTACAATATAAAGAACAGCAGTTTCTATGTCTAATATAAGAGAACAGTAGTCCCAGTGTATAATATAGAAAACAGCAGTTCATGTGTGTCATATAGAGAACAGCAGTTCCCATGTCAAAAATAGAGAACAGCCCTTCCTTTGTATAACATAGAGAACAGCAGTCCCTGTGTATAATATAGAGAACAGCAGTTCCCCTGTCGAATATAGAGAACAGCAGTTCCCATGTCTAATATAGAGAACAGCAGTCCCTGTGTTTAATATAGAGAACAGCAATTCCTATGTCTAATATAGAGAATCGCAGTCCCTGTGTATAATATAGAAAACAGCAGTTTCTGTGTATAATATAGAGAACAACAGTCCCCCTGTCTAATATAGAGAACAGCAGTCCCTGCGAGTAATATAGAGAACTGCAGTCCCTGTGTATACTGTAGAGAAAAGCAGTTCCCATGTCTAATATAGAGAACATCTGTCCCTGTGTATAATATAGAGAACAGCAGTTCCCAAGTCTATTATACAGAACAGCAGTTCCCATTGTCTAATATAGAGAACAGCTGTCCCTGCGAGTAATATAGAGAACTGCAGTCCCTGTGTATACTGTAGAGAAAAGCAGTTCCCATGTCGAATATAGAGAACAACAGTCCCTGTGTATAATATAGAGAACAGCAGTTCCCAAGTCTAAAATAGAGAACACCAGTTCCTGACTATAATACAGAGAACAGAAGTTCCTTGGTACAATATAGAGAACAGCTGTCCCTGTGTCTAATATAGAGAACAGCAGTTCCTGTGTATACTATAAAGAACAGCATTTCCCATGTATAATATACAGAACAGCAGTTCCCATGTCTAATATAGAGAACAGCTGTCCCTGCGAGTAATATAGAGAACAGCAGTCCCTGTGTATACTTCAGAGAGAAGCAGTTCCCATGTCTAATATAGAGAACAGCTGTCCCTGTGTATAATATAGAGAACAGCAGTTCCCAAGTCTATTATAGAGAACAGCAGTTCCTGACTATAATATAGAGAACAGCAGTTCCTTGGTATAATATAGAGAACAGCTGTCCCTGTGTCTCATACAGAGAACACCAGTTCCTGTGTATAATATAGAGAACAGCATTTCCCATGTTCAATAGGGAGAACAGCAGTCCCTGTGTATAATAGAGAGAACAGCAGTTCTCATGTCTAACATAGAGAACAGCTGTCCCTGCGTATAATATAGAGAACAGCAGTTCCCATGTCTAATATAGAGAACAGCAGTCCCTGTGTATAAAATAGAGAACAGCAGTTCCTGTGTATAATATAGAGAAGAGCAGTTCCTGTGTATAATATAGAGAACAGGAGTCCCTGTGTATAAAATAGAGAACAGCAGTCCCTGTGTATAATATAGAGAACAGCAGTTCCCGTTTCTAATATAGAGAATAGCAAGTCCTGGGTATAATATAGAGAACAGCAGTTCCTGTGTATAATATACAGAACAGCAGTTCCCATGACTAATGTAGAGAACAGCAGTCCCTGTGTATAATATAGAGAACAGCAGTTCCCATGTATAAAACAGAGAACAGCTGTCCCTGTGTACAATATAGAAAACAGCAGTTCCAGTGTATCATATAGAGAACAGCCGTTCCCATGTAAAATATAGAGAACAGCATTCCCTGTGTATAAAATAGAGCACCGCACTTCCTATGTCTAATGTAGAGAACAGCAGTCCCTGTGTATAATATAGAGAACATCAGTTCCCATGTCTAATATAGAGAACAGCAGTCCCTGTGTTTAATATAGAGAACAGCAGTTCCCAAGTCTAAAATAGAGAACAGCTGTCCCTCTGTATAATATAGAGAACTGCCGTTCCCATGGCTAATATCGAGAACAGCAGACCCTGTGTATAATATAGAGAACAGCAGTTCCCATGTCTAATATAGAGAACAGCAGTCCCTGTGTTTAATATAGAGAACAGCAGACCCTGTGTATAATATAGAGAACAGCAGACCCTGTGTATAATATAGAGAACAGCAGTTCCCATGTCTAAAAAAGATAACAGCAGTCCCTGTGTACAACATACAGTGCAGCAGTTCCCATGTCGAATACAGAAAATAGCAGTCCTTGGGTCTAATATAGACAACAGCAGTTCCCATATCGAGTACAGAGGACACCTGTCGCTGTGTATAATATAGAGAACAGCAGTTCCCATGACTAATAAAGAGAACAGCAGTACCTGTGTATAATATAGAGAACAGCAGTTCCCATGTGTTATATAGAGAACAGCTGTCCCTGTGTATAACATAGAGAACAGCAGTTCCTGTGTCTAATATAGAGAACAGCAGTCCCTGTGTATAATACAGAGAACAGCAGTTCCCAAGTCAAATATAGAGAACAGCAGTTCCTGTGTATAACATAGAGAACTGCAGTTCCCACGTCTAATATAGAGAACAGCAGTTCCCATTTGTTATATAGAGAACAGCTGTCCCTGTGTATAACATCAGAACAGCAGTTCCCATGTCTAATATAGAGAACAGCAGTCCCTGTATTTAATACAGAGAACAGCAGTTCCCATGTCTAATATAGACAAAAGCAGTCCCTCTGTATAATATAGCGAAAAGCAGCTCCCATGTCTAATAGAGAGAACTGCTGTCAATGTGTACAATATAAAGAACAGCAGTTTCTATGTCTAATATAAGAGAACAGTAGTCCCAGTGTATAATATAGAAAACAGCAGTTCATGTGTGTCATATAGAGAACAGCAGTTCCCATGTCAAAAATAGAGAACAGCCCTTCCTTTGTATAACATAGAGAACAGCAGTCCCTGTGTATAATATAGAGAACAGCAGTTCCCCTGTCGAATATAGAGAACAGCAGTTCCCATGTCTAATATAGAGAACAGCAGTCCCTGTGTTTAATATAGAGAACAGCAATTCCTATGTCTAATATAGAGAATCGCAGTCCCTGTGTATAATATAGAAAACAGCAGTTTCTGTGTATAATATAGAGAACAACAGTCCCCCTGTCTAATATAGAGAACAGCAGTCCCTGCGAGTAATATAGAGAACTGCAGTCCCTGTGTATACTGTAGAGAAAAGCAGTTCCCATGTCTAATATAGAGAACATCTGTCCCTGTGTATAATATAGAGAACAGCAGTTCCCAAGTCTATTATACAGAACAGCAGTTCCCATTGTCTAATTTAGAGAACAGCTGTCCCTGCGAGTAATATAGAGAACTGCAGTCCCTGTGTATACTGTAGAGAAAAGCAGTTCCCATGTCGAATATAGAGAACAACAGTCCCTGTGTATAATATAGAGAACAGCAGTTCCCAAGTCTAAAATAGAGAACACCAGTTCCTGACTATAATACAGAGAACAGAAGTTCCTTGGTATAATATAGAGAACAGCTGTCCCTGTGTCTAATATAGAGAACAGCAGTTCCTGTGTATACTATAAAGAACAGCATTTCCCATGTATAATATACAGAACAGCAGTTCCCATGTCTAATATAGAGAACAGCTGTCCCTGCGAGTAATATAGAGAACAGCAGTCCCTGTGTATACTTCAGAGAGAAGCAGTTCCCATGTCTAATATAGAGAACAGCTGTCCCTGTGTATAATATAGAGAACAGCAGTTCCCAAGTCTATTATAGAGAACAGCAGTTCCTGACTATAATATAGAGAACAGCAGTTCCTTGGTATAATATAGAGAACAGCTGTCCCTGTGTCTAATATAGAGAACACCAGTTCCTGTGTATAATATAGAGAACAGCATTTCCCATGTTCAATAGGGAGAACAGCAGTCCCTGTGTATAATATAGAGAACAGCAGTTCTCATGTCTAACATAGAGAACAGCTGTCCCTGCGTATAATATAGAGAACAGCAGTTCCCATGTCTAATATAGAGAACAGCAGTCCCTGTGTATAAAATAGAGAACAGCAGTTCCTGTGTATAATATAGAGAAGAGCAGTTCCTGTGTATAATATAGAGAACAGGAGTCCCTGTGTATAAAATAGAGAACAGCAGTCCCTGTGTATAATATAGAGAACAGCAGTTCCCGTTTCTAATATAGAGAATAGCAAGTCCTGGGTATAATATAGAGAACAGCAGTTCCTGTGTATAATATACAGAACAGCAGTTCCCATGACTAATGTAGAGAACAGCAGTCCCTGTGTATAATATAGAGAACAGCAGTTCCCATGTATAAAACAGAGAACAGCTGTCCCTGTGTACAATATAGAAAACAGCAGTTCCAGTGTATCATATAGAGAACAGCCGTTCCCATGTAAAATATAGAGAACAGCATTCCCTGTGTATAAAATAGAGCACCGCACTTCCTATGTCTAATGTAGAGAACAGCAGTCCCTGTGTATAATATAGAGAACATCAGTTCCCATGTCTAATATAGAGAACAGCAGTCCCTGTGTTTAATATAGAGAACAGCAGTTCCCAAGTCTAAAATAGAGAACAGCAGTCCCTGACTATAATATAGAGAACAGCAGTTCCTTGGTATAATGTAGAGAACAGCTGTCCCTTTGTATAATATAGAGAACAGCTGTCCCTCTGTATAATATAGAGAACTGCCGTTCCCATGGCTAATATCGAGAACAGCAGACCCTGTGTATAATATAGAGAACAGCAGTTCCCATGTCTAATATAGAGAACAGCAGTCCCTGTGTTTAATATAGAGAACAGCAGACCCTGTGTATAATATAGAGAACAGCAGACCCTGTGTATAATATAGAGAACAGCAGTTCCCATGTCTAAAAAAGATAACAGCAGTCCCTGTGTACAACATACAGTGCAGCAGTTCCCATGTCGAATACAGAAAATAGCAGTCCTTGGGTCTAATATAGACAACAGCAGTTCCCATATCGAGTACAGAGGACACCTGTCCCTGCGTATAATATAGAGAACAGCAGTTCCCATGTCTAATATAGAGAACAGCAGTCCCTGTGTATAAAATAGAGAACAGCAGTTCCTGTGTATAATATAGAGAAGAGCAGTTCCTGTGTATAATACAGAGAACAGGAGTCCCTGTGTATAAAATAGAGAACAGCAGTCCCTGTGTATAATATAGAGAACAGCAGTTCCCGTTTCTAATATAGAGAATAGCAAGTCCTGGGTATAATATAGAGAACAGCAGTTCCTGTGTATAATATACAGAACAGCAGTTCCCATGACTAATGTAGAGAACAGCAGTCCCTGTGTATAATATAGAGAACAGCAGTTCCCATGTATAAAACAGAGAACAGCTGTCCCTGTGTACAATATAGAAAACAGCAGTTCCAGTGTATCATATAGAGAACAGCCGTTCCCATGTAAAATATAGAGAACAGCATTCCCTGTGTATAAAATAGAGCACCGCACTTCCTATGTCTAATGTAGAGAACAGCAGTCCCTGTGTATAATATAGAGAACATCAGTTCCCATGTCTAATATAGAGAACAGCAGTCCCTGTGTTTAATATAGAGAACAGCAGTTCCCAAGTCTAAAATAGAGAACAGCAGTCCCTGACTATAATATAGAGAACAGCAGTTCCTTGGTATAATGTAGAGAACAGCTGTCCCTTTGTATAATATAGAGAACAGCTGTCCCTCTGTATAATATAGAGAACTGCCGTTCCCATGGCTAATATCGAGAACAGCAGACCCTGTGTATAATATAGAGAACAGCAGTTCCCATGTCTAATATAGAGAACAGCAGTCCCTGTGTTTAATATAGAGAACAGCAGACCCTGTGTATAATATAGAGAACAGCAGTTCCCATGTCTAAAAAAGATAACAGCAGTCCCTGTGTACAACATACAGTGCAGCAGTTCCCATGTCGAATACAGAAAATAGCAGTCCTTGGGTCTAATATAGACAACAGCAGTTCCCATATCGAGTACAGAGGACACCTGTCGCTGTGTATAATATAGAGAACAGCAGTTCCCATGACTAATATAGAGAACAGCAGTTCCTGTGTCTAATATAGAGAACAGCAGTCCCTGTGTATAATACAGAGAACAGCAGTTCCCAAGTCAAATATAGAGAACAGCAGTTCCTGTGTATAACATAGAGAACTGCAGTTCCCACGTCTAATATAGAGAACAGCAGTCCCTGTATTTAATACAGAGAACAGCAGTTCCCATGTCTAATATAGACAAAAGCAGTCCCTCTGTATAATATAGCGAAAAGCAGCTCCCATGTCTAATAGAGAGAACTGCTGTCAATGTGTACAATATAAAGAACAGCAGTTTCTATGTCTAATATAAGAGAACAGTAGTCCCAGTGTATAATATAGAAAACAGCAGTTCATGTGTGTCATATAGAGAACAGCAGTTCCCATGTCAAAAATAGAGAACAGCCCTTCCTTTGTATAACATAGAGAACAGCAGTCCCTGTGTATAATATAGAGAACAGCAGTTCCCCTGTCGAATATAGAGAACAGCAGTTCCCATGTCTAATATAGAGAACAGCAGTCCCTGTGTTTAATATAGAGAACAGCAATTCCTATGTCTAATATAGAGAATCGCAGTCCCTGTGTATAATAGAGAAAACAGCAGTTTCTGTGTATAATATAGAGAACAACAGTCCCCCTGTCTAATATAGAGAACAGCAGTCCCTGCGAGTAATATAGAGAACTGCAGTCCCTGTGTATACTGTAGAGAAAAGCAGTTCCCATGTCTAATATAGAGAACATCTGTCCCTGTGTATAATATAGAGAACAGCAGTTCCCAAGTCTATTATACAGAACAGCAGTTCCCATTGTCTAATATAGAGAACAGCTGTCCCTGCGAGTAATATAGAGAACTGCAGTCCCTGTGTATACTGTAGAGAAAAGCAGTTCCCATGTCGAATATAGAGAACAACAGTCCCTGTGTATAATATAGAGAACAGCAGTTCCCAAGTCTAAAATAGAGAACAGCAGTTCCTGACTATAATACAGAGAACAGAAGTTCCTTGGTACAATATAGAGAACAGCTGTCCCTGTGTCTAATATAGAGAACAGCAGTTCCTGTGTATACTATAAAGAACAGCATTTCCCATGTATAATATACAGAACAGCAGTTCCCATGTCTAATATAGAGAACAGCTGTCCCTGCGAGTAATATAGAGAACAGCAGTCCCTGTGTATACTTCAGAGAGAAGCAGTTCCCATGTCTAATATAGAGAACAGCTGTCCCTGTGTATAATATAGAGAACAGCAGTTCCCAAGTCTATTATAGAGAACAGCAGTTCCTGACTATAATATAGAGAACAGCAGTTCCTTGGTATAATATAGAGAACAGCTGTCCCTGTGTCTCATACAGAGAACACCAGTTCCTGTGTATAATATAGAGAACAGCATTTCCCATGTTCAATAGGGAGAACAGCAGTCCCTGTGTATAATAGAGAGAACAGCAGTTCTCATGTCTAACATAGAGAACAGCTGTCCCTGCGTATAATATAGAGAACAGCAGTTCCCATGTCTAATATAGAGAACAGCAGTCCCTGTGTATAAAATAGAGAACAGCAGTTCCTGTGTATAATATAGAGAAGAGCAGTTCCTGTGTATAATATAGAGAACAGGAGTCCCTGTGTATAAAATAGAGAACAGCAGTCCCTGTGTATAATATAGAGAACAGCAGTTCCCGTTTCTAATATAGAGAATAGCAAGTCCTGGGTATAATATAGAGAACAGCAGTTCCTGTGTATAATATACAGAACAGCAGTTCCCATGACTAATGTAGAGAACAGCAGTCCCTGTGTATAATATAGAGAACAGCAGTTCCCATGTATAAAACAGAGAACAGCTGTCCCTGTGTACAATATAGAAAACAGCAGTTCCAGTGTATCATATAGAGAACAGCCGTTCCCATGTAAAATATAGAGAACAGCATTCCCTGTGTATAAAATAGAGCACCGCACTTCCTATGTCTAATGTAGAGAACAGCAGTCCCTGTGTATAATATAGAGAACATCAGTTCCCATGTCTAATATAGAGAACAGCAGTCCCTGTGTTTAATATAGAGAACAGCAGTTCCCAAGTCTAAAATAGAGAACAGCAGTCCCTGACTATAATATAGAGAACAGCAGTTCCTTGGTATAATGTAGAGAACAGCTGTCCCTTTGTATAATATAGAGAACAGCTGTCCCTCTGTATAATATAGAGAACTGCCGTTCCCATGGCTAATATCGAGAACAGCAGACCCTGTGTATAATATAGAGAACAGCAGTTCCCATGTCTAATATAGAGAACAGCAGTCCCTGTGTTTAATATAGAGAACAGCAGACCCTGTGTATAATATAGAGAACAGCAGACCCTGTGTATAATATAGAGAACAGCAGTTCCCATGTCTAATATAGAGAACAGCAGTCCCTGTGTTTAATATAGAGAACAGCAGACCCTGTGTATAATATAGAGAACAGCAGTCCCTGTGTTTAATATAGAGAACAGCAGACCCTGTGTATAATATAGAGAACAGCAGACCCTGTGTATAATATAGAGAACAGCAGTTCCCATGTCTAATATAGAGAACAGCAGTCCCTGTGTTTAATATAGAGAACAGCAGACCCTGTGTATAATATAGAGAACAGCAGTCCCTGTGTATAATATAGAGAACAGCAGTTCCCCTGTCGAATATAGAGAACAGCAATTCCCATGTCTAATATAGAGAACAGCAGTCCCAGTGTTTAATATAGAGAACAGCAATTCCTATGTCTAATATAGAGAATCGCAGTCCCTGTGTATAATATAGAAAACAGCAGTTTCTGTGTATAATATAGAGAACAACAGTCCCCCTGTCTAATATAGAGAACAGCAGTCCCTGTGTTTAATATAGAGAACAGCAGACCCTGTGTATAATATAGAGAACAGCAGACCCTGTGTATAATATAGAGAACAGCAGTTCCCATGTCTAAAAAAGATAACAGCAGTCCCTGTGTACAACATACAGTGCAGCAGTTCCCATGTCGAATACAGAAAATAGCAGTCCTTGGGTCTAATATAGACAACAGCAGTTCCCATATCGAGTACAGAGGACACCTGTCCCTGCGTATAATATAGAGAACAGCAGTTCCCATGTCTAATATAGAGAACAGCAGTCCCTGTGTATAAAATAGAGAACAGCAGTTCCTGTGTATAATATAGAGAAGAGCAGTTCCTGTGTATAATATAGAGAACAGGAGTCCCTGTGTATAAAATAGAGAACAGCAGTCCCTGTGTATAATATAGAGAACAGCAGTTCCCGTTTCTAATATAGAGAATAGCAAGTCCTGGGTATAATATAGAGAACAGCAGTTCCTGTGTATAATATACAGAACAGCAGTTCCCATGACTAATGTAGAGAACAGCAGTCCCTGTGTATAATATAGAGAACAGCAGTTCCCATGTATAAAACAGAGAACAGCTGTCCCTGTGTACAATATAGAAAACAGCAGTTCCAGTGTATCATATAGAGAACAGCCGTTCCCATGTAAAATATAGAGAACAGCATTCCCTGTGTATAAAATAGAGCACCGCACTTCCTATGTCTAATGTAGAGAACAGCAGTCCCTGTGTATAATATAGAGAACATCAGTTCCCATGTCTAATATAGAGAACAGCAGTCCCTGTGTTTAATATAGAGAACAGCAGTTCCCAAGTCTAAAATAGAGAACAGCAGTCCCTGACTATAATATAGAGAACAGCAGTTCCTTGGTATAATGTAGAGAACAGCTGTCCCTTTGTATAATATAGAGAACAGCTGTCCCTCTGTATAATATAGAGAACTGCCGTTCCCATGGCTAATATCGAGAACAGCAGACCCTGTGTATAATATAGAGAACAGCAGTTCCCATGTCTAATATAGAGAACAGCAGTCCCTGTGTTTAATATAGAGAACAGCAGACCCTGTGTATAATATAGAGAACAGCAGACCCTGTGTATAATATAGAGAACAGCAGTTCCCAAGTCTAAAATAGAGAACAGCAGTCCCTGACTATAATATAGAGAACAGCAGTTCCTTGGTATAATGTAGAGAACAGCTGTCCCTGTGTATAATATAGAGCACCGCAGTTCCTATGTCTAATGTAGAGAACAACAGTACCTGTGTATAAGATTGAGAACAGCATTTCCCATGTCTAATATAGAGAATAGCAGTCCCTGTGTATCATATGGAGTTCAGCAGTTCCCCTGTCTAATATAGAGAACAGCAGTCACTGTGTATAATATAGAGAACAGCAATTCCTATGTCTAATATAGAGAATCGCAGTCCCTGTGCATAATATAGAAAACAGCGGTTTCTGTGTATAATATAGAGAACAGCAGTCCCCGTGTCTAATATAGAGAACAGCAGTCCCTGTGTATACTATAAAGAACAACAATTCCCATGTATAATATAAAGAACAGCAGTTCCCATTGTGTAATATAGAGAACAACAGTCCCTGTGCATAATATAGAAAACAGCAGTTCCCCAGTTTAATATAGAGAGCAGCAGTTCCCATGTCTAATATAGAGAACAGCAGTCCCTGTGTATAATATGGAGTACAGCAGTTCCCATGTCTAATATAGAGATTAACAGTCCCTGTGTATAATATACAAAACAGCACTCCCTGTGTCCAATATAGAGAACAGCAGTACCTGGGTATAATATCGAGAACAGCCGTTCACATGTGTAAAATAGAGAACAGCTGTCCCAGTGAAAAACGTAGAGAACATCAGTTCCCATGACTAATATAGAGAACAGCAGTCCCAGTTTATAATATAGAGAACAGCAGTTCCCATTGTCTAAAATAGAGAACAGCAGTCCCTGTGTATAATATAGAGAACAGCAGTTCCTATGTCTAATATAGAGAATCGCAGTCCCTGTGTATAATATAGAAAACAGCAGTTCCTGTGTCAAATATAGAGAACAGCAGTTCCCATGTCTAAGATCTCGAACAGCAGTTCCCATGTCTAATATAGAGAACAGCAGTCCCTGTGTCTAATATAGAAAACAGCAGTCCCTGTGTATAATATAGACAACAGCAATTCCCATGTCTAATATGGAGAGCAGCAGTCCCTGTGTTTAATACAGAGAACAGCAGTTCCCATGTGTAATATAGAGAAAAGCAGTCCCTGTATATAATATAGAAAACAGCAGTTACTACGTACAATATAGAGAACAGCAGTTCCCCTGTTGAATATCGAGAACTGCAGTCCCTGTGTCTCATGTGGACAACAGCAGTTCCTATGTCTAATATAGAGAACAGCAGTTCTTGTGTATAATATAGAGAACAGTGGTTCCTATGTCTAATATAGAGAACAGCAGTTCCAGTGCATAATATAGGGAACAGCAGTTTCCATGTATAATGTGGAGAACAGCAGTCCCTGTGTATAACGTAGAGAACATCAGTTCCCATGTCTAACATAGAGAACAGTTGTCCCTGTGTATAATATAGTGAACAGCAGTTCCCATGTCTAATATAGAAAACAGCAGACCCTGTGTATAATATAGAGAATAGCAGTTCCCATGTCTAATATAGAGAACAGCAGACCCTGTGTATAATACAGAGAACATCAGTTCCCATGTCGAATACAGAGAACAACTGTTCCTGTGTATAATTGAGAGAACAGCAGTTCCCATGTCTAGTATAGAGTTTACCAAACACTGTGTATAATATAGAGAACAACAGTTCCCATGTCTAATATTGAAAAAAGCAGTTCCCATGTCTAATATAGAGAACAGCAGTCCCTGTGTACAATATAGAGTACAGCATTTTCCATGTCGAATATAGAGATCAGCAGTCCCTGTGTATAATATAGAGAAGAGCAGCTCCCATGTCTAATATAGAGACCAGCAGTCCCTTTGTATAATATATAGAACAGCAGTTCCCATGTCTAATATAGAGAAAAGCAGTCCCTGTGTGTAATATAGAAAATAGCAGTCCCTGGGTATAATATAGAGAACAGCTGTCCCTCTGTATAATATAGAGAACAGCAGATCCCATGTCAACTATAGAGAACAGCAGTCCCTGTGTATAGTAAACAGAACAGCAGTTCCCATGTCTAAGGTAGAGAACAGCAGTTCCCATGACTAATATAGAGAACAGCAGCCCTTGTGTATAATGTAGAGAACAGCAGTTCCCATGACTAATATAGAGAACAGCACTCCCTGTGTATAATATAGAGAACAGCAGTTCCTCAATATAATGGAGAACACCAGTCCCTGTGTATCATATAGAGAACAGCAGTCCCGTTGTATTATATAGAGAACAGCCGTTCCGATGGCTAATATCGAGAACAGCAGTCCATGTGTATAATATAGAGAAAAGCAGTTTCCATTTCTAATATAGAGAAAAGCAGTCCCTGAGTGTAATATAGAAAACAGCAGTCCCTGGGTTTAATATAAAGAACAGCTATCCCTGTGTATAATATAGAGATCAGCAGTTCCTGTGTATAATATAGAGAACAGCAGTCCCTGCGTATAATATAGAGAACAGCAGTTCCCATGTCTAATATAGAGAACAGCAGTCCCTGCGTATAATATAGAGAACAGCAGTTCCCATGTCTAATATAGAGAACAGCAGTCCCTGTGTATAATATAGAGAACAGCTGTCACTGTGTATAATATAGAGAACAACACTTCCCATGTCTAGTACAGAGAACAGCTGTCCCTAAGTATAATACAGAGAACAGCAGTTCCCATGACTAATACAGAGAACAGCAGTTCCTGTGCATGATATTGACAACAGCAGTACCTGTGTATAATAGAGAGAACAACTCTTCCCCTGTATAATATAGAGAACAGACTCCCTGTGTCGAATATAGAGAACACCAGTTCCCATGTCAAATATAGAGGACAGTAATACCTGTGTATAATATAGTGAACATCAGTTCCCATGTCTAACATTGAGAACAGCTGTCCCTGTGAATAATATAGAGAACAGCAGTTGCCATGTCTAATTTAGAGAACAGCAGTCCCTGTTTCTAATATGGAGAACAGCTGTCCCTGTGCATAATATAGAGAACAGCAGTCCCTGTGTCTAATATAGAGATCAGCAGTCCCATGGTGTAATATAGAAAACAGCTGTCCCTGTGTCTAGTATACAGAAAAGCTGTCCCTGTGTACAATAAAGAGAATAGTAGTTCCAATGTCTAATATAAGTGAACAGCAGTCCCTGTGTATAATATAGTGAACAGCAGACCCTTTGTATAATATAAAGAACTGCTGTACCTCTGTATAATATAGAGAACAGCAGTTCCCATGTCTAATATAGAGAACAGCTGTCCCTGTGTATAATATAGAGAACAGAAGTTCCCATGACTAATTTCAAGAACAGCCATTCCTGTGTATAATATAGAGAACAGCAGTTCACATGTCTCAAATAGAGAACAGCAGTCCCTGTGTATAATATGGAGATCAGCAGTTCCTATGTCAAATATAGAGACCAGCAGTTCCTGTGTATAATATAGAGAACAGCAGTTCCTATGTATAACATAGAGAACAGCAGTCCCTGTGTCTAATATAGAGAAGAGCAGTCCGTGAGCATAATATAGCGAACAGCAGTTCCCATGTCGAATATAGAGAACAGCTGTCCCTGTGTATAATATACAGAACAGTATTTCTCATGTCTAAGATAGAGAACAGCTGTCCCTGTGCATAATATAGAGAACAGAAGTTCCCATGTCTAATATAGAGAACAACCATTCCTGTGTATAATATAGAGAACAGCAGTTCACTTGTCTCATTTAGAGAACAGCAGTCCCTGTGTATAATATGGAGATCAGCAGTTCCTGTGTATAATATCGAGAACAACAGTTCCTGTGTATAATATAGAGAACAGCAGTCCCTGTGTTTAATACAGAGAACACCAGTCCCTGATATAATATGGAGTACAGCAGTTCCCCTGTCAAATATAGAGAACAGCAGTCCCTGTGTATAATATAGAGAACAGCAGTTCTATGTCTAATATAGAGAACATCAGTCCCTGTGTATAATATAGAAAACAGCAGTTCCTGTGTATAATATAGAGGACAGCAGTTCCTGTGTACAACATAGGGAACAGCAGTCCCTGTGTATAATATGGAGTACAGCAGTTCCCATGTCTAATATAGAGAATAACAGTCCCTGTGTATAATATACAAAACAGCACTCCCTGTGTCCAATATAGAGAACAGCAGTACCTGGGTATAATATCGAGAACAGTGGTTCCTATGTCTAATATAGAGAACAGCAGTTCCAGTGCATAATATAGGGAACAGCAGTTTCCATGTATAATGTGGAGAACAGCAGTCCCTGTGTATAACGTAGAGAACATCAGTTCCCATGTCTAACATAGAGAACAGTTGTCCCTGTGTATAATATAGTGAACAGCAGTTCCCATGTCTAATATAGAAAACAGCAGACCCTGTGTAAAATAGAGAACAGCAGTCCCAGTGAAAAACGTAGAGAACATCAGTTCCCATGACTAATATAGAGAACAGCAGTCCCTGTGTATAATATAGAGAACAGCAGTTCCTATGTCTAATATAGAGAATCGCAGTCCCTGTGTATAATATAGAAAACAGCAGTTCCTGTGTCAAATATAGAGAACAGCAGTTCCCATGTCTAAGATCTCGAACAGCAGTTCCCATGTCTAATATAGAGAACAGCAGTCCCTGTGTCTAATATAGAAAACAGCAGTCCCTGTGTATAATATAGACAACAGCAATTCCCATGTCTAATATGGAGAGCAGCAGTCCCTGTGTTTAATACAGAGAACAGCAGTTCCCATGTGTAATATAGAGAAAAGCAGTCCCTGTATATAATATAGAAAACAGCAGTTACTACGTACAATATAGAGAACAGCAGTTCCCCTGTTGAATATCGAGAACTGCAGTCCCTGTGTCTCATGTGGACAACAGCAGTTCCTATGTCTAATATAGAGAACAGCAGTTCTTGTGTATAATATAGAGAACAGTGGTTCCTATGTCTAATATAGAGAACAGCAGTTCCAGTGCATAATATAGGGAACAGCAGTTTCCATGTATAATGTGGAGAACAGCAGTCCCTGTGTATAACGTAGAGAACATCAGTTCCCATGTCTAACATAGAGAACAGTTGTCCCTGTGTATAATATAGTGAACAGCAGTTCCCATGTCTAATATAGAAAACAGCAGACCCTGTGTATAATATAGAGAATAGCAGTTCCCATGTCTAATATAGAGAACAGCAGACCCTGTGTATAATACAGAGAACATCAGTTCCCATGTCGAATACAGAGAACAACTGTTCCTGTGTATAATTGAGAGAACAGCAGTTCCCATGTCTAGTATAGAGTTTACCAAACACTGTGTATAATATAGAGAACAACAGTTCCCATGTCTAATATTGAAAAAAGCAGTTCCCATGTCTAATATAGAGAACAGCAGTCCCTGTGTACAATATAGAGTACAGCATTTTCCATGTCGAATATAGAGATCAGCAGTCCCTGTGTATAATATAGAGAAGAGCAGCTCCCATGTCTAATATAGAGACCAGCAGTCCCTTTGTATAATACATAGAACAGCAGTTCCCATGTCTAATATAGAGAAAAGCAGTCCCTGTGTGTAATATAGAAAATAGCAGTCCCTGGGTATAATATAGAGAACAGCTGTCCCTCTGTATAATATAGAGAACAGCAGATCCCATGTCAACTATAGAGAACAGCAGTCCCTGTGTATAGTAAACAGAACAGCAGTTCCCATGTCTAAGGTAGAGAACAGCAGTTCCCATGACTAATATAGAGAACAGCAGTCCCTGTGTATAATGTAGAGAACAGCAGTTCCCATGACTAATATAGAGAACAGCACTCCCTGTGTATAATATAGAGAACAGCAGTTCCTCAATATAATGGAGAACACCAGTCCCTGTGTATCATATAGAGAACAGCAGTCCCGTTGTATAATATAGAGAACAGCCGTTCCGATGGCTAATATCGAGAACAGCAGTCCATGTGTATAATATAGAGAAAAGCAGTTTCCATTTCTAATATAGAGAAAAGCAGTCCCTGAGTGTAATATAGAAAACAGCAGTCCCTGGGTTTAATATAAAGAACAGCTATCCCTGTGTATAATATAGAGATCAGCAGTTCCTGTGTATAATATAGAGAACAGCAGTCCCTGCGTATAATATAGAGAACAGCAGTTCCCATGTCTAATATAGAGAACAGCAGTCCCTGCGTATAATATAGAGAACAGCAGTTCCCATGTCTAATATAGAGAACAGCAGTCCCTGTGTATAATATAGAGAACAGCTGTCACTGTGTATAATATAGAGAACAACACTTCCCATGTCTAGTACAGAGAACAGCTGTCCCTAAGTATAATACAGAGAACAGCAGTTCCCATGACTAATACAGAGAACAGCAGTTCCTGTGCATGATATTGACAACAGCAGTACCTGTGTATAATAGAGAGAACAACTCTTCCCCTGTATAATATAGAGAACAGACTCCCTGTGTCGAATATAGAGAACACCAGTTCCCATGTCAAATATAGAGGACAGTAATACCTGTGTATAATATAGTGAACATCAGTTCCCATGTCTAACATTGAGAACAGCTGTCCCTGTGAATAATATAGAGAACAGCAGTTGCCATGTCTAATTTAGAGAACAGCAGTCCCTGTTTCTAATATGGAGAACAGCTGTCCCTGTGCATAATATAGAGAACAGCAGTCCCTGTGTCTAATATAGAGATCAGCAGTCCCATGGTGTAATATAGAAAACAGCTGTCCCTGTGTCTAGTATACAGAAAAGCTGTCCCTGTGTACAATAAAGAGAATAGTAGTTCCAATGTCTAATATAAGTGAACAGCAGTCCCTGTGTATAATATAGTGAACAGCAGACCCTTTGTATAATATAAAGAACTGCTGTCCCTCTGTATAATATAGAGAACAGCAGTTCCCATGTCTAATATAGAGAACAGCTGTCCCTGTGTATAATATAGAGAACAGAAGTTCCCATGACTAATTTCAAGAACAGCCATTCCTGTGTATAATATAGAGAACAGCAGTTCACATGTCTCAAATAGAGAACAGCAGTCCCTGTGTATAATATGGAGATCAGCAGTTCCTATGTCAAATATAGAGAACAGCAGTCCCTGTGTATAATATAGAGAACAGCAGTTCCTATGTATAACATAGAGAACAGCAGTCCCTGTGTCTAATATAGAGAAGAGCAGTCCGTGAGCATAATATAGCGAACAGCAGTTCCCATGTCGAATATAGAGAACAGCTGTCCCTGTGTATAATATACAGAACAGTATTTCTCATGTCTAAGATAGAGAACAGCTGTCCCTGTGCAGAATATAGAGAACAGAAGTTCCCATGTCTAATATAGAGAACAACCATTCCTGTGTATAATATAGAGAACAGCAGTTCACTTGTCTCATTTAGAGAACAGCAGTCCCTGTGTATAATATGGAGATCAGCAGTTCCTGTGTATAATATCGAGAACAACAGTTCCTGTGTATAATATAGAGAACAGCAGTCCCTGTGTTTAATACAGAGAACACCAGTCCCTGATATAATATGGAGTACAGCAGTTCCCCTGTCAAATATAGAGAACAGCAGTCCCTGTGTATAATATAGAGAACAGCAGTTCTATGTCTAATATAGAGAACATCAGTCCCTGTGTATAATATAGAAAACAGCAGTTCCTGTGTATAATATAGAGGACAGCAGTTCCTGTGTACAACATAGGGAACAGCAGTCCCTGTTTTTGATATGGAGTACTGCAGTTCCCATGTCTAATATTGAGAACAGCAGGTCCTGTGTATACTATAGAGAACAGCAGTTCCCGTGTCTAATATAGAGAACAGCAGTCCCTGTGTATAATATGGAGAACAGCAGTTCCCCTGTCTAATATAGAGAACAGCAGTCCCTGTGTATAATATAGAGAACAGCAGTTCCTATGTCTAATATAGTGAACAGCAGCTCCCATGTCTAATATAGAGAACAGCAGTTCCCATGTAAAATACAGAGAACAGCAGATCCCATGTGTAATATAGAGAATATAGCTTACAGCATTTTCCATGTTGAATATAGAGATCAGCAGTCCCTTTGTACAATATATAGAACAGCAGTTTCCATTTCGAATATAGAGAAAAGCAGTCCATGTGTGTAATACAGAAAACAGCATTCCCTGGGTTTAATAAAAAGAACAGCTGTCCCTCTGTATAATATAGAGATCAGCAGTTCCTGTGTATAATATAGGGAACAGCAGTCCCTGTGTATAATATACAGAACAACAGTTTTCATGTCTAAGTTAGAGAACAGCTGTCCCTGTGTATAATATAGAGAAAAGCAGTTCCCATGTCTAATATAGAGATCAGCAATTCCTGTGTATAATATAGAGAACAGCAGTTCCTGTGTCTAATATAGAGAACAGCTGTCCCTGTGTATAATATGGAGGGCAGCATTTCCGATGTCTGATATAGAGAACAGCAGTCCCTGTGTATAATATGGAGATCGGCAGTTCCTATGTCAAATATAGAGAACCTCGGTTCCTGTCTATAATATCGAGAACCGCAGTTCCTGTCTATAATATAGAGAACAGCAGTTCCCGTGTATAATATAGAGAACAGCAGTCCCTGTGTCTAATATAGAGAACAGCAGTCCCTGAGCATAATATAGAGAAGAGCAGTTCCCATGTCTCATATCGAGATCAGCAATTCCTGTGTATAATATAGAGAACAGCAGTTCCCATGTCTAATGTCGAGAACAGCAGTCCCTGTGTGTAATATGGAGTACAGCAGTTCCTATGTCAAATATAGAGAACCACAGTTCCTGTCTATAATATAGAGAACAGCAGTCCCTGTGTCTAATATAGAGAACAGCAGTCCCTGAGCATAATATAGAGAAGAGCAGTTCCCATGTCTAATATAGAGAACAGTTACCGTGTATAATAGAGAGAAGAGCAGATCCCATGTATAATATAGAGATCAGCAGTTCCTGAGTATAAAATTGAAAACAGCAGTCCCTGTGTATAATATAGAGAACAAACGTCCCCGAGGATAAGATAGAGAACAACACCTCCCATGTCTAGTATAGAGAACAGCAGTCCCTGCGAAAAAGAGAGAACAGCAGTTCCCATGTCTAATATAGAGAACAGCAGTCCAGGTGTATAATATAGAGAACAGCAGTTCCCATGTCTAATATAGAGAACAGCAGTCCCTGTGTAGAATATAAAGAACATCTGTCCCTGTGTATAATATAGAGAACAATACTCCCCATGTATAGTATAGAGAACAGCTGTCCCTAAGAAAAAAACAGAGAACAGCAGTTCCCATGTCTAATATAGAGAACAGCAGATCCTGTGCATAGTATCGACAACAGCAGTACTTGTGTATAATATAGAGAACAACGCATCCCATATATAATATTGAGAACAGACACCCTGTGTTGAATATAGAGAACACCAGTTCCCAAGTCAAATATAGAGAACAGCAGTCCCTGTGTATGATATAGTAAACAGCAGTTCCCATGTCGAATATAGAGAACAGCAGTCCCTGTATATAATATACAGAACAGCAGTTCCCATGTCTGAGATGGAGAACAGCTGTCACTGTGCGTAATATAGAGAACAGCAGTTCCAGTGTCTAATATAGAGAACAGCTGTCCCTCTGTATAATATAGAGAACAGCAGTTCCCATGTCTAATATAGAGAACGGCTGTCCCTGTGTATAGCATACAGAACAGCAGTTCTCATGTGTAAGATAGAGAACAGCTGTCCCTGTGCATAATATAGAGAACAGAAGTTCCCATGTCTAATATAGAGAACAGCTGTCCCTGTGAATAATATAGAGAACAGCAGTTCACATGTCTAATATAGAGAACAGCAATTCCTGTGTATAATATAGAGAACAGCAGTTCACATATCTCATATGGAGAACAGCAGTCCCTGTGTATAATATGGAGATCAGCAGTTCCTATGTCAAATATAGAGAACAGCAGTTCCTGTGTATGATATAGAGAACAGCAGTCCCTGTGTCTAATATAGAAAACAACAGTCCGTGAGCATAATATAGAGAACAGCAGTTCCCATGTCTAATATAGAGAACAGCAGTCCCTGTGTTTAATACAGAGAACACCAGTCCCTGATATAATATGGAGTACAGCAGTTCCTATGTCTAATATAGAGAACATCAGTCCCTGTGTATAAATAGAAAACAGCAGTTCCTATATCTAATATAAGTACAGCAGTCCATGTGTCTAATGTAGAGAACATCTGTCACTGTGTATAATATAGAGAACAGCAGCTCTCATGTCTAATATAGAGATTAGCTGTCCCTGTGTAGAAAACAGAGAATACCAGTTCCCATGTTTAATATAGAGAACAGAAGTCCCTGTGTATAATATAGAGAACATCAGTTCCCATTTCTAAAAAAGAGAACAGCAGTCCCTGTGTATAATATAGAGAACAGCATTTCCCATGTCTCATATAGAGAACAGCAGTCCCGGTGTTTAATATAGAGAACACCAGTCCCTGATATAATATGGAGTACAGCAGTTCCCCTGTCAAATATAGAGAACAGCAGTCCCTGTGTATAATACAGAGAACAGCAGTTCCTATGTCTAATATAGAGAACATCAGTCCCTGTGTATAATATAGAAAACAGCAGTTCCTGAGTATAATATAGAGGACAGCAGTTCCTGTGTACAACATAGGGAACAGCAGTTCCTGTGTATAATATAGAGAACAGCTGTCCCTGTGTATACGACATAGAACAGCAGTTCCCATGTCTAATGCAGAGAACAGCAGTTCCTGTGGAAAATAGAGAGAACAGCAGTTCCCGTGTCTAATATAGAGAACAGCAGTCCCTGTGTATAATACGGAGTACAGCAGTTCCCCTGTCTAATATAGAGAACAGCAGTCCCTGTGTATAATATAGAGAACAGCAGTTCCTATGTCTAATATAGAGAACATCAGTCCCTGTGTATAATATAGAAAACAGCAGTTCCTGTGTATAATATAGAGCACAGCAGTCCCTGTATCTAATATCGAGAACAGCAGTTCCCATGTCTAATATAGAGAACAGCAGTCCGTGTGTATCATATAGAGAACAACAGATCCCATGTCTAACATAGAGAAGAGCTGTCCCTGTGTATAATATAGAGAACCGCAGCTCCCATGTCTAATATAAGAAACTGCAGTCCCTGTGTATAATATGGAGTACAGCATTTCCCATGAATAATATAGAGAACAGTAGTCCCTGTGTATAATATAGAGAACAGCAGTTCCAATGTCTAATATAAGAAACAGCAGTCCTTGTGTATAATATAGAGAACAGCAGTTCCCATGTCTAATATAGAGAACAGCAGTCCCTGTGTATAATATGGAGTACAGCAGTTCCCATGTCGAACATAGAAAACAGCAGTCACTGTGTCTAAGACAGGCAAAAGCAGTTCCCATGAATAATATAGAGAACGGCAGTCCCAGTGTTCAATATAGAGAACAGCAATTCCCACGACTAATATGGAGAACAGCAGTCCCTGTGTATAATATAGAGAACAGCAGTTCCATGTCTAATATAGACAACAGCAATACCTGTGTATAATATAGTGCACAGCAGTTCCCATGTCTAACATAGAGAACAGCTGTCCCTGTGCATAATATAGAGAACCGCAGTTCCCATGTCTAATATAAGAAACAGCAGCCCCTGTGTATAATATGGAGTACAGCAGTTCCCCTGTCGAACATAGAAAACAGCAGTTACCATGTCTAATATAGAGAACAGCACTTCCCATGTCTAATATAGAGAACAGCAGTTCCAATGTCTAATATAGAGAACATCGGTCCCTGTGTATAATATAGAAAACAGCAGTCCATGTGTCTAATGTAGAGAACAGCTGTACCCATATCGTGTATAGAGAACAGCTGTCGCTGTGTATAATATAGAGAACAGCAGTTCCCATGTCTAATGTAAAGAACAGCTGTCCCTGTGCATAATATAGAGAACAGCAGTTACCATGTCTAATATAGAGAACAGCAGTTCCTGATTATATTATGGAGTACAGCAGTTGCCATGTCTAATATAGAGAACAGCAGTCCCTGTGTATAATATAGAGAACAGCAGTTCCCACGACTAATATGGAGAACAGCTGTCCTGTGTATAATAGAGAGAACAGCAGTTCCCATGTCTAATATAGCGAACAGCAGTCCCTGTGTTTAATTCAGAGAACAGCAGTTCCCATGTGTAATATAGAGAACAGCAGTCCCCGAGTATAATATAGAAAAAGCAGTTCCTATGTCTAATGCAGTGAACTGCAGTCCGTGCATAATATAGAGAACAGCAGTTCCCATGTGTAATATAGAGAACATCAGTCCCTGTGTTTATTATAGAAAACAGCAGTTCCCATGTCTACTATAGAGAACAGCAGTCCCGGTGTATAATATAGAGAACAGCAGTCCCTGTGCATAACATAGAGAACAGCAGTTCCCATGTCTAATATAGTGAACAGCCGTCCCTGTGTATAATATGGCGTACAGCAGTTCCCATGAATAATACAGAGAACAGCAGTCCCTGTGTCTAATATAGAGAACAGCAGTCCCTGTGTATAATACAGAGAACAGCAGTTCCCACGACTAATATGGAGAACAGCAGTTCCCATGTCTAATATAGAGAACAGCAGTCCCTGTGTATAATACAGAGAACAGCAGTTCCCACGACTAATATAGAGAACAGCAGTTCCCATGTCTAATATAGAGAACAGTTGTCCCTGCGTATAATATAGAGAACAGCAGTTCCCATGTAAAATATAGAGAACAGCAATCCCTGTGTATAAAATAGACAATAGCAGTTCCTGTGTATAATATAGAGAACAGCAGTCCCTGTGTCTACTATAGAGAACAGCTGTCCCATTGCATAATATAGAGAACAGCAGTTCCCATGTCTAATATAGAGAACGGCTGTCCCTGTGTGAAAAAACAGAACAGCAGTTCCCATGTCTAATATACAGAACAGCAGTCCCTGTGTGTCTTATAGAGGACAGCAGATCCTGTTGATAATAGAGATCCGCATTCCCTGTGTCTCATATAGAGAACAGCAGTCCATGTGCATAATATCGACAACAGCAGTTCCCATGTCTAATATTGAGAACAGCAGTCCCTGTGTACAATATAGAGTACAGCAGTTCCCATGTCTAATATAGAGAACAGCAGTCCCTGTGTATAATATAGAGAACAGCAGTTCCTATGTCTAATATAGAGAACAGCAGTTCCTGAGGAAAATATAGAGAACAGCAGTTGCCATGTCTAATATAGAGAACAGCAGTCCCTCTGTGTAAAAAACAGAACAGCCGTTCCTATATCTAATATAGAGAACAGCAGTCCCTGTGTATAATATAGAAAACAGCAGTCCCTGTGTCTACTATAGAGAACCAGCTGTCCCATTGCATAATATAGAGAACAGCAGTTCCCTTGTCTTATATAGAGAACAGCTGTCCCTGTGTGAAAAAACAAATGAATGCCTGTGAAATCATGCGCACGCCCTTTTCTGAGAAATGGTCTCAGAACGCGTTCCCTTCTAACGCCCTCTGAGCCCAAACCCGCTCTTTTCTTCAGCTATTGCCTGTAAACCCATCAGCACAGTGTCCTCCGAGAGACGTTGTCTGAACATATCCCTGCTGTTATTCCGTGTCTATAAACTGAGACCTCATTCCCACTCTGATTCTGCAGCACTGGTCTGTGACACCCATCATCACACTCTTCCACCAGCAACAGCCTGTGAACCTATCACCCTAGGTTCACAGGGTTACCCTAGCAGAAGCCTTTGACCCCAGCCACACACCGTTCTCCTAGCAATGGCCTGTGAACCCACCTCAATCGGTTTCCCTCGCATCAGGCTGTGAACCCAACCCCACTCTGATCCCGTAGTAAAGGTGCACGGACCTATCTGCTCTCTGTTCTCCAAGCAATTGACTCTGAACAAAACCTCACTCTGTTCTCCGAGCAGCAGACTGTGAATCCATCCCCACGCTATTCTCCCACCAACGGCCTGTGAGCCTATTCCCACTTTGTTCCTCGATTAACAGCCAGTGAAACATTCCCCACTCGCGACAGCCTGAGAGACAATTTCTACTCTGTTCCGCTAGCAACTTCCTTTTACCCTACAGTCACGATGTTCACCGAGCCACAGCCTATGAACCATGCACTCTGTTCTCCTATCAACTACCTCTGAAACCATCCCCACTCTGTTTCCCTACCCACTGCATGTGAACGAATCCCCCACTCTGTTCTCCTAGAAATGGTCTGTGAACAATCTGTTTGCCGATCAGCAGTTGATAAACCCACCTCAAATTTGATCCCCGAAGAACGACATGTGAACACATAACCATACTCTTTCGCTAGCAACATGATGTAACTCCCATCCCCAGTCTAATCCTCGAGCAAAAGCCTGTGAGCCCATATCCACACAGTTTTCCGAGCAGCAGGCTATCAGGCCATTGCCACTGTCTCTTCTGGCAACTTCCTGTGAACCTAATCCCGACTCTGGTGTTTGAGGAACAGCCCAATACCCCCAACTCCACTCAATTTCCCTTGCAACAGCCTGTAAATCCATTCTCACTCTTTTCTTTCGCAAAGTTCCCTGCACACATCGCTATGTAATTGTTCTTGTAACAGCTTACCAACCCATCCATGCTGTGTTTCCCTAGCAACATACTTTGACCCCCATCCGCAATTTTGTGCAGCCTACAACGAACTGTAATCTGAACCTCTCTTTAGTCCCGTGGCAGGACCAATAAACCCATTCCGACATTGTTCATTTGGCAACGAACTGTGAACCAATCACCACTCTGTTCCCCGAGCAACGGTTGTGGATACAACACCACTGATACCCACGTGAACTGTCTGTGAACCCATTCACCAGCAGGATGCCCAAGTAAATCCATGTGCCCCCATCCCCGTTCTGTTCCTCGAGCAATGGTCTCTGTTCCTACCATACCACTGTTGCCCAGCAACACTTTGCAATCTCATCCCTGCACTGTTCTCCTGCCAACAGTCTGTGACCCCATCCACACAATGTTCATCTGGCATCAGCCCAGAAACCATCGCCCACCTGTTCTGCTGGTAACAGCCTGTAAAATCATTCACAATATTTTCACCGAGCAACAGCCTGTGGACGCACTCCACACTGTCCGCTAAGGAACAGCCTGTGAACCCCATCCCCACTCTGTCTATTCAGCAGCGGCCTGTCAACAATCCCCAGAGTACATCCAGCAACATCCTGTGACCCCATCCGCGCTCCCTTCTCTAGCATCGGCCTGTCAAACAATTCCTACTGTCTTATTGTAGCAACTGCCTATAAACCCAGAATCAGTGTTCTCTGAGCATCATCCTGTGAACGTAAACTGTACTCTGGTCTCCTAGCAACAGGGTGTGAATCACTCCCCACTCTGTTTCACTAGCAGCGGTCTGGAGGCCTATCTCCACTCTGTTCTTCTATTATCTGCGTGTGAACACATCTCCACTATTCTCCCCCAACAATTGACTGGGACCCCATTTCTGCTTTGTTCCCGTCACAACGTCTCCGAACACGCCTCTACGCTGTTGTCTTGCAACAGCCAGTGAATGCATTCCCATTCTGTTCCCCTCGCAACAGTCTTTAAACTCATCCACGCTCTGTTCTCCTAGCTACTGTATGCGATTTCATCCCCAACTCTGTATCCCTCGCAACAGCGTATGACCTGATCATCACTCTGTACTCCTAGAAATGTCTGTGAACTGATTCTCACACTGTGCCTCAAGGAATGAGGTTTGAGCCAATCCCCGCTCTTTTTCCCTAGCAACTGTCTGTGAAAGCATTCCCATTTTGTTATTGTAGCAATGGCTTGTCAACCTATCTCAACTCTGTTCACATAGCAACAGCCCATGGCAGCATCACCAACTTTTCTTCGAGCAACGGCCTGTGATCCCATCCCCACTCGGTTCGCTTAGAGTGGTGCTGGAAAAGCACAGCAGGTCAGGCAACATCTGAGGAGCAGGAAAATCGACGTTTCGGGCAAAAGCCCTTCATCATGAACAGACGCAGGTTACCTGCAGTGGACAGATAAATGAGAGGGGGTGGGGTGGGGAGAAAGTAACATAGAGTACAATAGGTGAATGAGGGTGGGAATGGAGGTGAAAGGTCGGAGAGGAGTGTGGGGAATGTAGCAAAGAGTGCAATGGCTTAGCAAATGCCTGTAAACTCCGCCCCACTCTGTTCTCTGTGCAACTGTATGTGACCCCTATCTCTATTCCGTATCCCGAGCTTCAGCCTATGAACTGTTTTCCACTCTGTTCCCCTTGTAACAGCCTATGTCCCATCACCAGTGTTTCCACAGCAATACCTCTGAGGGCCAACACCACTCTGTTCCCCTAGAAATGGCCACTGAACCCATACTCAAACCGCTTCTCCAGCAACGACCTGTGAATCCATTCCCACTGTTTCCCTCGCAACAACTTGTGCAACCATTCCCACTATGTTCCGTTAGAAACTGCATGTGAACTCATTCTCACTTTTGTCTCCTTGAACCAATTCTCACTCTCCTCTGAGAGCAGTGACCTGTTAGCTGATCTTAATTCCGTTCTCGTGACACCGTTGTTTGAACTCATCCTCACACTCTGTTCCCTGAGCAACGGCCTGTTACCCCAACCCATTCAGTTCCCTTGACAATCGGCTGTGATCCCATTCTCTTTCCATTCTCCTACCGATGGTATGTGAACCCATCTTCACTCTGCTCGCCGCACAATGTCATGTGAACCAATCTTCACTCTATTCTGTTAACTCATTTCCACTCTGTTCTCCTAAAAACGTCTTGTGAATTCATTATCACTCTGTTCTCCCAGCAACTGTCACTGAAAATATTCCCTTTGTTATACTAGTGAAGGCCTGTTGCCCTCGAAACGGCCTCTCAACCCATCCACACGCCCTGCCCCTAACAATTGCTTGTGAATCTATCCGCACTCTCTTTCCTGAGTAACAAACTCCATTCTCTTCCAGTAGCAACACGCTGTGAACTCATTACGACTTATTCCCCTAAGAACGTCCTGAGAACACTTTTTCTCTAGCAACATGTTCTGACCCCATCCCCAATCTGTTCCCCTGGGAATATCCCGTGACCCCATTCCTGCTCTCTCTTCTTAACATCGGCCTGTCAATCCGTTCTCACTCTCTTCTACCAGCGACAGCTGTGAACATGTTGTCGCATTGTTCCACTCTCAGTGGCCTGTGAGCTCAACCCACTCTTTTGCTTTTGCAACGGCCTGTGACCCCATCCCCACTCTGTATTCGAGGCGTCGGCCTGCCATCCTATTCCCATCTCTTCGTCCAGAAAGTACCTGATAAAACCATTTTCTCCTGGCAACGTCCTGGGGACATATCTGAACTGTGTTAGAGAGTCATAGAGATGTACAGCATGGAAACAGACCGTTCTGTCCAACCAGTCCTTGCCGATCAGATATCACAACCTGCCAGCACCCAGCCCATGTCCCTCCAAACCTTTCTTATTCATATGCCCATCCAAATGCCTCTTAAATGTTGCAATTCTACCAGCCTCCACCACTTCCACTGGCAGGTCATTCCATACTCGTACCACCCTCTGAGTGAATCTCCGAGGAATACCTGTGAGTCCTTTATCACTCGATTCCTGCAACTGAGTGTGAACCCATCACCACCGTGTTCTCCAAGCAGCGACATGTGAACATAATCCCCACTCTGGTCTCCCAGCAAATCCCCGTGACGTTATCTCTTCTGCATTTGCTGAGCAATTACCTGTGAATCTATCTGCACAACGTTTTCCTGGAAATGGTCTCTCAACGCATCTCCACACTTTTCCCGTAGTAACGATCCCTAACCTCAACACTGTGTTCTTCTTTCAGCAACTGCCTGTGATCCCATCATCACTGCATTCCCCTAAAAACGTTCTCTGAATAAATCCCCTTTCTGTTTCCTAAGCAACGCCCTGTGAACTCATTCTCACTCTGCTACCCTAGTATTGGTCTGTGCCCCCAGCGCCGCACTCTTCCCCTATCAACAGCCTGTGAACCCACCCACGAAATGTTACCCTAGCGCCAGCCTGTTACCCTAGCCACACACCGTTCACTTATCAACCGTGTGTGAAACCACCTCAATCAGTTACCCCAGCAAGAGGCTGGGAACCCGACACCCATCGGTTCTTCGACTCGCGCGCTTTGAATCCAAACTCAGTCTGTTACCCTAGCAACAGCCTGTGAACTCATCGTCGTTTTGTCCCCCTAGTAATGACCTGTGAACCCATTCCCACTCTGTTCTCCTGACAATAGCATGTGAACCCATCCCCAGTCTGTTCTCCCATTGTTCTCCAAGCAACGGCCTTGAAACCCAAAACCACAGAAGGAAAGACAAGCGTCAGGTAATTCAGTTAGAGAGTGAGTGGCAAAAAGAGAATGCAAGAGAGTGTGAAGGAGAATGGGACAGGGTTTGTACCAGAAGAAGGGATAATAAGTACTGGACGACTTAACCTCAATTCCAGAGCTCGGTCCCATTCCCCTCTCCTCCCCTGAGCACGAGGACTTTGGGCTGAGTCTATCCCTCTCCAGCTCAGCTTCTCCAACACAAAGATAGACAACAATAAATTCACTCTTCTGCTTGGTACTTTTAAATGAACATTTTTATTGTTTAGAAATTGAAGAGATCGATACAGTCTGAGAGATTGTGTCTTTTCTCACTGAGTTGAGAGAAACATTGAAATGTGTCCCTTTAACCCACCATGTGATAAGGTTGGACAAAGCATCAGTTTGTTACCATAGCAACAGGCTGCATCATTGCGAAAACAATGAACTGTAATGAGAACATCGCGGATGGTTTGATTATTGAGTTAATTTGATTGATTGATGAATATGGATGAAAGGATATTTCAGCACATTCTTCAGTTTTTCTCTGAACTTTGTCTGGGTCATGGCATAAATTGCAGTGTTTGTGCAGCAACTGAGCAGCTGTAGCATGTAGCCCAATTCCTGCACAAAGAAATGTAGATACACAGACCGATATCCCATCCAAGCCAACCGGTACCAAATACAATATACCATGAACGTTGACCATAACAGGACGAAATTGGTCGAGATCGCAAACAGCAAAGTGATGGATTTTTTTCGATTTCTCATTTCTAAGTCACATTGAGCATCCCCAGTGGTATTAACCCGCAATCTCCTACGGGCTCTGCTGGTCACTAAAATGTTTCTGATGGTGAAAACATTGAGCAGCAGAATCAGGAGAAATGGCAGACCTGGGGTTATAATGTGGTGGAGGGACTCTATTGTTCCCCAGACACGAGAGGATAGAACATCGATTGTTACCAAACAAAACCAGGGGAAGTTCCACAGCTGTTAAAAATCTGTGAGCATAAAATACCAGAAAAGGTTCTTTAAGCAGCTCACAACAGTCACGGTTCCCAAAACAATAGCCCCCATTTTCTCACTGCAATACTTACATTTCAACTTCTGGCAACAAATGGCCACAAATCGATCAAAGGTGAAAGTGACGGTGAACCAGACGGAACAGTCAGTGGCTGCATAAAGCAGAACAGCATGGATATTACAGACGCGGAATGACCTCATGAAAGAAAACTGTTCCCAATAAACGATGGGAATGTGTCTCAATGTCAGGTCAAGGATAATGACCAGTAGATCTGCCCCTGCCATCGCCTCCAGGTAACGTTTGACACATGGGGATAATCCACAATCTTTCTAAAGCAGAACGTAGATCGTTACTACGTTAACTGTGAAGAAGGAAAACAAACAGATTATACACCCGCTTGGATACAAAGTTACAGTTTTATCGAGGACAAAATGAAATCTTCAAAAGTGTTACGATAGTCAGAGAGTTTTTGGAGTAATTGGTGCTGAAATAACAAACGGGAAGGTCTGAATTACTCACAAAATATGACGTAAAACATGAGAAACCCTCCCTCCCCAACCACACTGACACACAGCCATCAGAACTGATGGTTTCGAGAACATTCTTAGATACTCGATCACTCGAGAGTAGAAACAGGTTACCTCCTTCCTAATACAGAGGATGAAAACTTTGCCTTCCTGAAGGATTCTCTCTCAGTTCATTGAAAACAAACGGAGCTTGAAAATTTCTGTCTTTTAGTCTAAATTGTGCTCGATCGTAGAACATAGAACATAGAAAGGTACAACACAGAACAGGCCCTTCAGCCCACGATGTTGTGCCGACCATTGATCCTCATGTATGCACCCTCAAATTTCTGTGACCATATGCATGTCTAGTAGTCTCTTAAATGTCCCCAATGACCTTGCTTCCACAACTGCTGCTGGAAACGCATTCCATGCTCTCACAACTCTCTATGTAAAGAACCCGCCTCTGACATCCCCTCTATACTTTCCTCCAACCAGCTTAAAACTATGACCCCTCGTGTTAGTCATTTCTGCCATGGGAAATAGTCTCTGGCTATCGACTCTATCTACGATTCTCATTATCTTGTAAACCTCAATTAGGTCCCCTCTTCTCCTCCTTTTCTCCAATGAAAAAAGTCCGAGCTCAGTCAACCTCCCTTCATAAGATAAGCCCTCCAGTCCAGGCAGCATCCTGGTAAACCTTCTCTGAACCCTTTCCAAAGCATCACATCTTTCCTATAATAGGGCGACCAGAACTGGTTCGCAGTATTCCAAGTGCGGTCTAACCAAAGTTTTATAGAACTGCAACACGATCTCACAACTCTTAAACTTGATCCCCCTGTTAATGAAAGCCAAAACACCATATGCTTTCTTAACAACCCTGTCCACTTGGTTGGCCATTTTAAGGGATCTATGTACTTGCACACCAAAATCCTTCTGTTCCTCCACACTGCCAAGAATCCTATCCTTAATCCTGTACTCAGCTTTCAAATTTGACCTTCCAAAATGCATCACCTCGAACTCCATCTGCCACCTCTCAGCCCATCTCTGCATCCTGTCAATTTCCTGCTGCAGCCTACAACAGCCGTCTATACTGTCAACGACACCTCCAACCTTTGTGGCGTCTGCAAACTTGCTGACCCATCCTTCAATCCCCTCATCCAAGTCATTAATAAAAATTACAAATAGTAGAGGCCCAAGGACAGAGCCCTGTGGAACACCACTCACCACAGACTTCTAGGCAGACTATTTTCCTTCTACTACCACTCGCTGTCGTCTGTTGGCCAGCCAATTCTGAATCCAGACAGCTAAGTTCCCCTGTATCTTCTGTCGTGAAGATATGTAAACGCAGGGAAAATGTAATCACGCCTTTATCTGCCTGAGCGGACATCGAAACATTATCTCCTTCTCCCTGGAATGTGATCTCTTCCCTTGGGATCGTATCATTTATTTAATTAACTGAATTCCAGCCATTCACAAATAAAATCAGTTATAGAATGTGTCGGGGAATGTCGGGTATAATATATTCTGGGGAGTGTTGGGTACAGAATGTTCCGGGGAGTATTGGATACGGAATATACCATGGAATGTAGCATGTAGAATATTCGGGGAGTGTCGGATACTGAATAATATTAATAGTAACATTAATAGTAATATTAATAGTAATATTAATAGTAACATTAGCAAATTTGCTGATGATATAAAGCTGGTTGGCAGGGTGAAACGTGAGGAGGATGTTAGGAGATTACAGGGTAACCTGGACCGGTTAGATGAGTGGGCAGATGCATGGCAGATGCTGTTTAATGTGGATTAATGCATGGTTATCCACTCTAGTGGCAAGAACAGGAAGGCAGATTACTACCTAAATAGAATCAATTTAGGTAAAGGGGCAGTACAAAGGGTGTTATTGTACACCAGTCAATGAAGGCAAGCATGCAGGTACAGCAGGTAGTGAAGAAAGCTAATAGCATGCTGGCCTTCATAACAAGAGGGATTGAGGATAGAAGCAAAGAGGTTCTTCTGCAGCTGTATAGGGCCCTGGTGACATCGCACCTGGAATATTGTGTGCAGTTCTGGTCTCCAAATTTGAGGAAAGACATTCTGGCTATTGAGGGAGTGCAGCGTAGGTTCACGAGGTCAATTCCTGGAATGGCGGGACTATCTTATGTTGAAAGACTGGAGTGACTGAGCTTGTATACCCTTGAGTTTAGAAGACTAAGAGGGGATCTGATTGAGACGTATAAGATTATTAAAGGATTGGACACTCTGGAGGCAGGAAACATATTTCCGCTGATGGGTGAGTCCCGAACAAGGGGACACAGCTTAAAAATAAGGGGTAGGACATTTAGGGCAGAGATGAGGAGAAACTTCTTCAACCAGAGAGTGGTGGGTGTGTGGAATGCTCTGCACCAGAAGGCAGTGGACCCAGTCTCTCAATTTGTTTTTAGAAAGATCTGGATAGAGCTCTCAAGGATAGTGGAATCAAGGGTTATGGAGATAAGGCAGGAACAGGATACTAATTGAGGATGATCAGCCATGATCATAATGAATGGTAGTGCAGACTCGAAGGGCAGAATGGCCTACTCCTGCACCTATTGTCTATTGTCTATTTGTATCTCGGGTGGTCGTTGTTGTGGTTTTGTTCGCCGAGCTGGGAATTTGTGTTGCAGACGTTTCGTCCCCTGTCTAGCTGACATCCTCAGTGCTTGGGAGCCTCCTGTGAAGCGCTTCTGTGATGTTTCCTTCGGCATCTGTCGTGGTTTGAATCTGCCGCTTCCGGTTGTCAGTTGCAGCTGTCCGCTGCAGTGGCCGCAGATGACAAGCAACATGAGTTCGACAGGGACAACACTACTATTATAGGACAAACCAAACAGGGTACAGCCAGGCAATTCCTAGAAGCATGACACTCATCCACAGATTCTATCAACAAACACATCGACTTGGACCCAATATACCGGCCACTGCAGCGGACAGCTGGAACTGACAACCGGAAGCGGCAGAGACAAACCACTATAAATGCCGGAGGAAACATCGCAGAAGCGCTTCACAGGAGGCTACCAAGCACCGAGAATGTCACCTAGACAGGGGACGAAACATCTGCAACACAAATTTCCAGCTCGGTGAACAGAACCGCAACTCTTTTTAAGTCACATTCTCAAGACAACTTCTGGTGTTATAACAAAATGTGTCATCTCAGCTCAAACAAAGCAGAAACGTTGTGAGATTAAAATCTGTCTGTGTCCCAATCTTGAGTCAGATTGCTTATGTTTCTAAAGTGAGACTTACAGAATCTGACATGGATTGACTGTAGGCTAAGTGCATTTTTGAGCAAATTTAAATATAATCCTACAAATACAGATTCATTCCATAAACTTATTTATGTGTGCATGCAGGAGCGTGCAGTGCAGTGGGGGCACCTGTAGTGTGACATGGGCCCAAAGTCTCGGTTGAGGCAGAACAATCCTTTCAGCCGCTGCTCAGCCACGTCTGCTTGGTTTCGCCATTGTACTATGCCTCAGGACATCTTTGATTGAGCATATCAGATAGGGAACGTTGACCGAGTCACATGTGTACCTACTGCATATAAGGTGGGAGGCATCGTCACGTGTAATTGGGATGTCACAGTGTTGGCAGTCTGACACCACAGTTATGCGTGGTGACGTCGCCCAGCATGTACACGGCAGGTCCTCATGCGACTCAAATAGCATTATCTATTGATACACTGCAAGGCAAGGATGCCCTGAGGCATGTTACATCGGTGAGACCGAGCAGACGTGGCCGAGCAGAGGCTGATCGCATAGTTTGGCAATCATGAGTATGGTAAAAACAATGACTGCAGATGCTGGAAACCAGATTCTGAATTAGTGATGCTGGAAGAGCACAGCAGTTCAGGCAGCATCCGAGGAGCAGTAAAATCGACGTTTCGGGCAAAAGCCCTTCATCAGGCATCATGAGTATGACCTAAAACGGGACGTTGGACTCATGCCACGTTACAGGTGAACCCAGTACACCATACTTTCTTGTATGCACACACAAATAAGTTTATGGAGTGAATCTGTATTTTCAGAATTCTTGCTTTATTTTGCTCAAAACTACATAACCTACAGTCAGTCCATGTAAAATTGTGTAAATCCCACTTTACAAATAGAACCCGTCTGAATCAATATGGAGACACAGACAGACGTTAATCTTAGAGGAGAAAGTGAGGTCTGCAGATGCTGGAGATCAGAGCTGAAAATGTGTTGCTGGAAAAGCGCAGCAGGTCAGGCAGCATCCAGAGAACAGGAGAATCGACGTTTCGGGCATAAGCCCTTCGTCAGATTTCCTGACCTGCTGCGCTTTTCCAGCAACACATTTTCAGCTCAGACGTTAATCTTAAACTTCTAATGCATTTTCTGAGCTGACATGACAGATTGTGTTCGAAAACCCGAAGTTAACTTGAGAATGTGATTTAAAAGAACTTCTGATATTTATATATTAAGGAATCAAAACTAGCAAAACCATTCTAAATGAAGAAAAACGGAATTTAAGTTTGTCTAATGTATTTCAGCCACGCGACGCGAGAAATTGTGCCTCTTTTGGTCCTGCTCCACCACCACCCGATGAAGAAGCAGCTTTTCCAAAGCTAGTGCTTACGAATAAATCTGTTCAAATACAATCTGGTATTGACTATTTTTTGCTTTCTCCATCCCATTCCAACATCGGCTCCTCCAAATTATGAATATCAGATTTACCCTTTATATATTAAAGAGACCAAAACTGCACACAATATTGCACAGTGTTCGTGATAAGGTTAAAATATGGCTTTGTACAGCTGCAGCAAGACATCTTTACTCTTGTACTCAAGTCCCGTTGGAATGACCTTCGACGCACCATTTCCCTCCCAACTGATTTCTGCAGCTGCAGTTTTGCTTTTAGTGGCTGCATGTACAAGGAGTTCGGCATACTTTTCGATGTTACTGCTACCCAGTTGGTGGGTCTCTGCATACCAGTCAGCATCCCAATGGCGTTCCGAATGTTGATTTCTGCCTTCATTTCTCCCTACCATGCATGGAACTCAGAGGTCAGTCGAGAATTCAATAAAAGAATACACAGAAGTATCTTCATACACCAACATTTTTACATCAATCCATTTTCAAATGGTAGGCTGCTGTTCCACTTTACACACCAAAATCACAGCATCCCATCTTTCCTCATTGCTCTACATCTGACACGTATTTGGCCATTCACTTCACTTCTCTCAGTTACATTGGAGCTTCTTTATATTCTCCTCACCCATTCACAATCTCGGTTTTGTACCCTCACAGATTTGGAAAGATTGCATTTGATTCTCTCAAGCAAGTGTTTGATATGCATTAGGAACAGCTGTGAAAAACAATCCTCAAGTACTTTCTATAGCTCAAACCCTTTACTGTAAAAGTGTGGTCCTTTGGTCATGGCTCATTGACGAAAAGGAACAGCTGCTGACTACTCACCCATGTCCATGCCCCACGTAATCGTATATTTCTGAATCACGAACCCTTCAGACGATTCAGATCCACGTTAAACAGCCTGAGCTTATCCAGCCTCTCTTCATAGCCTCTCTTCATAGCCTCTCTTCATAGCCTCTCTTCATTCCCTCCATCCGAGGGAATGTCCTGGTGAATCTCTTCTGCACCACCTCCAGTGCAATCACATCCTTTCTTTCATGTGGCTCCCAAAAGTGCAGACACTATTCCATCTTGGTCTAACCAGTGTCTTGTAAATCTATGTTTCAATGAATAAAGGTTATGACTACTGCCTCCAATGACTTCTTAACTCGACTATTACCCTATCCAGTCACATTCAGTGATCTGTGGAGAAGCACTCTCTGAGCTTCTTAGTGTGCTGCCATTTATTGCCTTATCACTTCTTCTAAAGTGCACGACCTCATATTTATCAGGGTTACATTCCATCTGCCTTTGATTTGCCTATCCGACTGTTCCATGTCTATCTTCTTGTAACATACAATATTCCCCCTTACTGCCAACCACCCGGCTATACTTTGTGTCAAGCGTAACTCACGTATCACTCTCCCCAACCCCATCTCCCACACATGCCCATCTACATGATTTATAAATATGATAAATAATAAGTGACATTGCACTGATCCCTGTGGGATACTACCGGACACTGGTCACTAGTCGCACATGCAGCCTTCCACACCTCCTCTCTGTTTCCTGCCAGGAAGACAATGTTGGGTGCAACTGGCCAAGTTACCCTTGACACCTTAATATTTTATTTTCTTTATTGGTGGGGCCTCATCAAAAGTCTTGCTGATGAACCATAAAAATGACCTCCCGAATAAAACCAAAACAAGTTGTAAAGCATGACTTCCATCTGATAGAGTAGGACAGAGTGATGACTGCAGATGCTGGAGATCAGAGTCGAGAGTGGGATGCTGGAAACGTACAGCAGGGCAGGAATTATCCGAGGGTCAGTACAATCGATGTTTTGGGCATCAAGGGCTTATGCCTGAAACGTCGATTAACCTGCTCCTCTGTTGGTGCCTGACCTGCTGTGTGTTTCCAATACCCTTCCCTCGACCCCGTCCTCCTTCTGGGAAAGTCTTGTTGACTATCCCTGAACAAATATTTCCTCAATGTTCTCTCTCGCTATTTTTCCCAGTAGTTTCCCTAACACTGATCTGATAGTCACTGTTCTATAGCTCCCTGTTCTGTCGCCACCTCATTTCCTATAATGCGTGTTCTCCAGTCCTCCAGCACATTCGCTGCGGCCATATTCCACTTAAACGTTTGGGTCAGGGCCTTTCCTCCGTTATTGCCTGCAGCAGACTAAGATAAAATTCGTCTGAACATGGGGATATATTCAGTTTTACACCCGTCAATGCTATAATTTCCCACTCACAGCTGAAATCAATCTGCTCCAGAGCTTCGCAGTCCACATTCTTGAATTTTGAACTTGCATGCTCACTCAGTAGAACAGTCGCAAAGCTCTCATGTAACATTCTATCAGTGTTCTCCAGCTTGACACATCGACTGTGCCCTTGCATGAGCACGAATTGCTCCCTTGTCATTCTGCTCTGCTTGACGTGCTTGTGGAATACCTTGTAGTTGTCGCTAATGAGGCATGCTCCCACTTCTGCATGCCCCATCTTAGTTAGTCGCCTCTGTGAATTTTCTAAGTTTCAGTGTGATCACCTCTCATTGTTTGTAACTCCTGAGAAAAAAGGTCACATATCCTCATTCACTAGGAGAAAGTGAAGACTGCAGATGCTGGAGATCAGAGTCGCTAGTGTGGTGCTGGAAAAGCACAGCAGATCAGGCAGCATCCGAGGATCAAGAGAATCGACGTTTCGGCATTAGCCCTTCATCAGTAATGAGGCTTGTGGGGCAGGAGGCTTGAGAGATAACTGGGAGGGGGGGTTGGCTGAGAGAAGGTAGCTGACCATGTGATAGGTCGATGAAGGTGCGTGTAAATGTGATAGGTCGAAGGGAAAGGTGGAACGGATATGCATGAAGGAAGTAAGATGGACAGGTAGGACTGGTCAAAGGAGCAGTGCTGATTTGGAGCTTGGAACTGGGACAATGTGGAGTGAGGGGTAATAAGAATAGTGGTAAAGTCTACACTGATCATGAACATTTTAACTTACTCTCTAACTCCACCAAGGATATGCACGTTATGGGCCTCCGCCATTGCCAAACGGTTACCACTCGATCTCTGAAAGAAGAACGAATCATCTTCCAACTTAGGACCCTGCAACCACACGGGATCAATGTGAACTTCACTAGTTTCCTCATTTCCCCAAACCTCACCTGATCCCTGTCCCACACCACTAACTCGGCACTGCCCCATCGACTGTTCCTACCTGTCAATCTTCCTTCCTTCCCATAATCTGCTCCACCCTCCAGTCCGACCTATCACTTCCACCCGCACCTTCACCTACCGATTACATTCTTAGCGACCTTCACCCTATGCCCATCCCCTCCCACTTATCTCTCAGCCCCCTTGGCCCACAAGCCTCATTCGTGATGAAGGGCTTATGTCCAAAATGTCGATTCGCTTGCTCCTTAGATGCTGCCTGAACTTCTGTAATTTTCCAGCACCACATTCTCAAACCTGAGTATCTTCATCAGAGAAATTGCCATCTGAGGGATTAACCTGGGGAATAACTACTCAGTATCATTAGTATCATTTACTTAAATGAGGCGACCAAATCTGCACACAATACTCCAGTTGCAGTCTCACAAAACTATGTAAGAGGCACAAGACGTTTTAATTCCATTGGGAACAAATGCTGGAAACTGTAATGAAAACACCAAATGGTGCAGATCCCAGCGAGTCAAACAGCATCCATGGAAACAGAGGTACCACTTCGAGTCAAGGTGACTCATCATCGTCTATATTCTAATTTCCTTCAAATGAGGACAAACGTAACTTCTATCTTCTCTATTTGCACGTGTTGCGCCCAATGCGCTTTTCTTTTTTACCATCTTACCGTGTGAATAATTTTAAAATGCTTCTGAATATCCAACTATACCACTTTGCCTGACTCTCATAGTTTATGTCTACAAGAGATATCATCTAGCAAAAAGCTGGTAAAATATGTCTTCCCTTTCATAAATGTAGAATCATTCTCTTGAGTTTTGCTATTATTTTCTAAGTGCCTAATATCACATTTTTTATAACGGATTACAACAGATTCCGTACTCTGGATTAGAAGTTAATTGTTCTTGTAGTTCTCCACTCTCCCTCTTCTTCACTTCTCAAGTCGTTGGAATGTGTTTGTATTCTTCGAAAATGAATATAGAGAAATACAATGATCCCCAATGCAATCAATGCGTCTGTTGCTGCTGCTGCAGTGGAAATCTTTTTCATAGGCGGATGACGTCAGCTTGTACGAGGGGGCACGACTACAAATTGAGAGGTGATAGGTTTAAGACAGTTACTCAGAGCGTGATAAGGGTGCGGAATGCCCTGCATGTCAGTGTAGTTAAACCAATCACATGGAGATTTAAAAATCCTTGGATAAGCACATGGATGATGATGATGGGATAATGTGGTGGTGGGGGCGGGGCTTAGATTATTTCACAGGTTGGAGCAACATCGATGGCTGAAGGGCCTGTTCTGTGCAGTATTGCTCTATTCCCTGATATGAGGCATAGGCACCGCTAAGATTTGAGCCCTGGATGTCACTACTTATTCAGCAGGCTCTTTCACCAACTAAGATACAGCGTCACGGTAGCATATGAAGAAGGAGAGAGTGGTTTGATCCAATACCTATTAGAGTTTATAGGAATTACAGATGATCTTGTTTTCAAGCCTCAGCAACAGAAGGCAATGACACAGCAAATTCAGGAGTCAGCTAAACTTCTTTAACCTAGAACACAAAACCAACGGAGAAAATTCGTTCACCCTGTTAAGGCAGATGAGGCGGAGACTGCTTAGTCCGGGATCCTGATGTAGAGTTTCAAGAAGAAGCCAATCAGCCACTCTCCAATATAACACAGGACCCAACAAAGCACCTTTATCTTGTCAAACTACAACAGGATGAGACGATTCAGCCATCGCAATGCTGCAAAGCAAGAACTGGAAGAGACTATAAAGTGACTGGAAATTGTCACATTCGTGTCAGGCCATTCAGCCCATCGACTCTGTTGCACAGCAACAGGAAAACAACATGAAATCGTTTGAGATTTTTTACGTGAAAAGGAAGAGTAATTCAGCTACATTTCTGCAGTTTGGGAACAGGCTAAAACCAAACACCAACTCAATACCATTTCAGGGATATAGAAGGAGATTGTTCAGCATCTGCAGCCTTTTAAGGAGGAACATGAGGCTGGCCTTCAGCCGCTCGAAATGTGACATATAGCAGGAAGATAGCATAAGTACTCAAGACTCACATACAGCAATAGGAGGAGGACATTCAGATTTTGAGCGGCTTAGTCAGGAACAGCAGTAGGACATTCAATTTATTGATACTGTAATGTAGAAACACCAGGACGGTATTCATTTCATCGAGTGTGCAAATCAGGAACAGAACGAAACCAATCAGCCATCCATGCCTCTTACACAGTAATCGGAGCAGATCTTTTAATGCCCTGTGTGTGTTGCAGAGGATTGGGTAGGGAACGTCGTAATTATTGAAAGGGTAACCGACTTCACTAGGTAATAAAATGTTGTAAATAAATTATTGAGATTTAATGCAAATTGTCAGAATCTATCAGTAAAAAAGTCATAACAGGAGATTGTCAAAGTCAGCCCACAATCTATCAAAGCCAACATGAATTTAGGAAGGATAAATTGTTTTTAACTTATTATCCTAAGATTTTAAAAATGCGACAAGCAATGTGGATGAAATGAATTCTATAGCGGTCGTATATCTGCACTTCCAGAAGACATTGCAAACACTGCCTTGCAAAGGATTAATATATCAGATAAGATCTCATGGGGTTAGAAAAAAACATTTGCTTGGAAAGAAGATTGGCTAACCCCAAAAAAAGTAATGAAATGGAATTGCCAGTGTTCGACTTGGTTAGACAAGGTCAATAATCACATGACACCAGGTTTTAGACCAACAGGATTATTTGAAAATGCTGGCTTTCGGAGCTCTGTTCCTTCGTCAGGTTTTGGTGAGAAAGGAAGGCTCAGACACAGACCGAGGGAAAGATCTAATGGTTGTACAACTCACGCGCACGAATTGAACAGATCTAAGATTAGTCTTAAATGTCCAACCTGTTAGAATGGAGCTACAGGTTTTGATTGATTAAAATGCAAAAACAAGAATTTATTTCAAATTACTACCCGGAGATAAATTAAGGTATTGTCGATGTAAAACAAGTGACACCTCTGGTTAAGCAATGCATTTTAGGCGTGAGGTCTTGTTTGGAGGCTGTGTATCTTAACTTGGAGTCAGATTGATTTCATTTCCCAATTAGGCGTTTATAAGTTGCCATATGACTGACTGTTTATAAATTGAATGCTTTTTGAACAAAACAGAGTGTTTCCGCAAGTACAAACCTACAAATATTAATTTACACCACTGATTTATGTGTGCGTGCCTGTGTGAGCGTGAGAGAGAATGTGAGTGCCTGTGTAAAGGGGAGAGTGAGTGCGTGTCTGTCCAGGTTAAGACGCAGACAGATATGGCAGATAACTTTCCCCACACAGACTCACTCAGTGGTTTCAAAGCTTCACTATTCTACAACCTCTGTTCCACTTGTTGTTCAAGTTGCTGTAACTGCAGTCACCATGGTCTCCAGTTCAGAGATGGGTCACCACATCCTCAGGGCTCCCTGAATGCGTGAGGCAGCTCATAGCACAACCTCTGGCAAACCATTCCCAGCACCTCTACTAACTTTTCAATGCCAGAAGCCCCTCAGCAAAAGTTAGATACCTGGTCGTTTAAAATAATATTCGAGGGGCTTCCACGTGTAACTGACCAAATAATCAGCAGAGACAGAGAAACACAGACGTTCAGTGGACAGACACAGACCAAGTTTGAAAGACGCGAATCAAAGCTGTTGAAATCCCTTGTCCAGCATGGAGCCCCAGATGGGACACAACGTGAAGTGAACAATGCCCAAACACACAGCATTTCGGTGTTCCTGAGCATCACAATGTCAGCATTCGATACACTAGGGAGCTAAAAACCAAGGCCAAGAAAACATACTGAGGTACAAATACACTCACAGTCGAGACAGAAACAGGCAATTGATTAACTGAGAACATCTTGTGGAAATTTGTAGGGAAGTTTGGGAGAAGATTTGTATCTCGGGTGGTCGTTGTTGTGGTTTTGTTCGCCGACCTGGGAATTTGTGTTGCAGACGTTTCGTCCCCGTCTAGGTGACATTCTCGGCGCTTGGGAGCCTCCTGTGAAGCGCTTCTATGATGTTTCCTCCGCCATTTATAATGGTTTGTACCTGCCGCTTCCGGTTGTCAGTTCCATTTGTCTGCTGCAGTGATCGGTATATTTGGTCCAGGTTGATGTGCTTATTGATTGAATCTGTGGATGAATTTCATGCCTCTAGGAATCCCCTGGCTGTTCTCTGTTTGACTTGTCCTATAATAGTAGTGTTGTCCCAGTCGAACTCATGTTGCTTGTCATCTGAGTGTGTGACTACCAAGGATAGCTGGTCATGTCGTTTCGTGGATAGTTGGTGTTCATGGATGCGGATCGTTAGCTGTCTTCCTGTTTGTCCTATGTAGTGTTTTTGCAGTCCTTGCATGGGATTTTGTACACTACATTGGTTTTGCTCATGCTGGGTATCGGGTCCTGCATCCTGGTGAGGACCCAATATACCGGCCACTGCAGCGGACAGCTGGAACTGGCAACCGGAAGCGGCAGAGACAAACCACTATAAATGCCTGAGGAAACATCACAGAAGCGCTTCACAGGAGGCTCCCACACACTGAGGATGTCACCTAGACAGGGGATGAAACGTCTGCAACACAAATTCCCAGCTCGGCGAACAGAACCATAACATCTGTAGGAAAGAAAGGGGACTGCGACTACCTGAAGGAGTAGATCTTGGAGGGTACAATCCGAAGAATGAGAACATTGAATAAAGGCATTGCAGTGTCAGCTGAAATATTTCATTGCATCAGATTCTGAAGTGTCTCATACAAACAGCCCAGTCACCATAAATCAGAACAAGAAGACAGACCGGTTTGAACTCGGGTGAGATTCCAGCGTCGGGTAACTATCTACGTGGAGTTTGAACATTCTACCTGTGTCTGCGTGGGTTTCTTCCCACAACCCAAAGATGTGCAGATTAAGTGAAGTGACCATGATAAAGTGCCCACGGTGTTCAGGGATGTGTAGGATAGGTGTATGAGTTAGCATTAAATATACGATAATAGATGGGGGAAACGGGTCAGAGAGTGCTACTCTTCAGAGGATCGGTCTGGGCCTGTTTGGCTGAAGGGCCTATTTCCTTATTGCAACGTTTCTATGATTACATGAACACTCTTCCAGAGATTTCCATTAAGTGTATAAGCCCTGGGCTGACTTGCCTTTCCAAAATGTATCACCTCACATTTATCGAGATTAAACACAATCTGCCACTCCTCGCTCCACTGACCTACCTGACCAAGTTGTACTCTGAGGTAACCGTCTTTACCTGTACACTGCATCTCCAACTTATGTGTCATCTGCAAATTTAACAACTATCCCTTCTATCTTCACATCCAATCCAATTATACAAATGATGAAAATCTGTGGACCCAGCACTGATCTATGTAGCACACCACTGGTGACAGGCCTCCATTTCGAAAAGCAGCCTTCACCACCTCCCTAACGTTGAGCCATATTTGATTCCAGATGGCTAGTTCTCCCTGTATTCCACGTCATTTAACCTTGTTAACCAGTCTACCATGAGGAACCTTGTCGAACACCTTACTGAAGTCCATATTGACAACGTCCACTTCTCTATGTCATTCAATCCTCATCACTTCTTCAAACAAACTCGAAGAGGTTGGAGAGACATGACTTCCCTTGTACAAAGACATCTTCATTATCCCTAATCAATCCTTGCCTTTCAAAATACATGAAAATTATGTTCCTCATAATCCCCTCCAACAACTTGCTCACTACTGACATCAGGTTCACAAATCTATGGTATCCTAGCTCTTCCTTACCACCATTCCTAAATGCTTTAAAGAGTAGCACCACGTTAAGCTTCCAGCACCTCACATGTGGCTATCGGTGATGTAAATCTCTCAGCAAAGGCCCCAACAATCACTTGTCCAGCGTCCCATAGTATTCTATGGGAATTAATCTGATCAGTTCTCGGTGGTTTATTCGTCTTTTTACGTTTAAAGACTTCCAGCGCCTCCTCTTCTGTATTCCAGGCACTTTTCCAGATGTTGCTAAGTATTTGCCAAGTTTTCTAACATTGATAGCCTTCTCCAGAGTAAATGCTGATGCAAAATACTTATTCGGTACTTCCCCTATTGCATTCGGTTCTGTACATTGGCAGCCTTGTTAATCTTTAAGAGACCCTATTCTCTCCCTAGTTACCCCTTTGTTTTTAATGTATTTGTAGAATCCCTTTGGATTCTCCTCACTCTATGTGCCAAATGTATCTCATGTCCGCTTTTTGCACTCTTGATTTCCCTCTTAAGTGTACTCCTATTGACTTTATTTTTTCTAATTTTTTCATGGACATCACCCACCCAAAACAAGATCCCAGCTATAACTGCTGAAAACTAATGACTAAACATCCTGATTCTGTGAGACCTTGAGTACATCCGATCACCCCGTTTCCATTGTTCCAAAATTAAAAGAAAAATCCAGGGCCTCAGAAACTGTTTTCATTCGTTCTTCTGGAAAATTGCTCGTTACCTCCGCCTTAAACTTATCTTTAAAAAGAAATCCCAGGACAAAATAACCTCTTAAGTCCACAACAGACACAAACGCAGACACGTTCTTATTGCCTCGTGCCATCTGATAGACTGGTCAAATGGTCTACTCCTACTCCTCAGTTCTAAGATTAATCTCAACCCCTTGGACATGCTACACAGGATCAGTAAGAGGACTCGTTATTCCTAGAACGTTGTATACAGAAACAGGAAGAGAACATTCAGCTCCTCTCACGGCTATCATGTCCGGTTGGGTGTAAGACTGAGAAACATTTCTTGAAAAGCCCAGATTACGTAAGGTCGATCTCACTCATCATCACTTCATTAATGATGAGGGCTTATGCCTGCTACGTGAACTCTCCTAATTCTTGGATGCTGCCTTATCTGCTGTGCTTTTGCAGCGCCACCTTTTTCGATTCTGCTTTCCAGCATCTGCAGTCCTCACTTGCGCCTCGATCTCACTCATCCATGTTTAAAAACCTTCGCCTCCCACTACCATCTGTTCAACACCTGGTTCCTTTGAAGGTCATGTTTCAGAACTAGACTCACTGTGAATACAATTACATACTCACCCAGACTTGACTCCTCTGGCCTCCCTGAATGCAGCATTTCACAAGATAACTTCCAGGAAAACATAAACATCACTGAGTGTCAATGTCAGCGGGTCAGAACAGAAGGAATAGAAAGAGGAGTGTGTTATTCAGTCTTTCAAGCCTCCATTCAATATGATCATGGCTGACCTTACCTAAGCCTCACCAACTCCATTTTCATGCCAACTGCTTCAACTCCCCTAATCCACTTCCTCTGAAAATAGTTGCAGTGATCGATCCTGCACAAGTGCATTGGTCAGAGGGTTCAGATGCTCGCTCACCTCTTAGAGAAGAAATTCTTTTGAATTTCAGCTTTAATATCAATGTCCCTTCTTGTGTTAGTATGCCATCCTCCCCCTCACCAGTTCTAGGTTTCCCTAGGTTTGGAAAAACATTTTTAACATTAACGTTGTGAAGTACCCACTAAATCGTGGATGTTTTGATAATATGACATCCTCATTCATCTCAACCACAAGGAACAAAGGACAAACTATTGAGCTGTTCTTTTTTTTTGATAGATCAACCCCTTCATTCAGGTAGCAGCTGAGTGATTTAACCGAGCTTCTTGATGCAGCTGTATGTGAACCTTTGTGTTGTATGCACAACAATATGCAAATCGCTATGTGCTGGTCTATTAGTATTACAGTCTCTATCCGAATGAAGAATAGTTTGTTTTTGATTGTCCTTTTGAAATACATGACTTCGCACTTTCTTACAACAAACACCATCTACATGATACACTGCAAATTTCTTATGTCAATATCATACCATGCACTCCAAACTATTTTATGTAATCAAATATTTGCAGAATGCATTCTCCCATCTCCTCCAATACAGAGAGTAAATAATTTGAGTCCAATTGCAGATATTTATGGTACTGCACTACTTACATCGTCCAAACCCATAGAGACATAGTCATCAAGACTCACTGCTTTGTGTCTTCAGCAACTTTTAATCTCTGAAAAAAAAACCAACAAGCTCGTGGCAGGTGCAATACTCGCTTGATGTGGTACATTAGAAAATGATTACCAAATCTAGACATACAGTCTAATTATTCACTTTTATTAACACTGAATGTTATATCCTTAAACAACTCAACACATTTGTTATTCACAATTTCCTTTCCAAAAAATTATGTTGAGTCTGTTTGAGCTCATTAAATTATTCTGAATGATCTGTTTTATTCGCCTTAGCAGTAGATTCTGGCAGTTTCCTAATAATAGACATAAGGCTAGAACATAGAACAGTATAACACAGCCCTCGAAGTTGTGCCGAAACTTTATTCAACTCTAAGTTCAAAATAACCTACATACCCTTCATTTGAATATCTTCACTTGCCTAACCAAAATCGACTAACTGTCCCAAATCTATCTGACTTGACTACCACTATAGGCAGTGCATTACACGCACCCAGCACTCTCCGTGCAAAGAGTCTACGCCTGAAATATCCATTAAACCTTCCTCCAATCACCTTAAAATTATGCCCACTCGTTTTAGCCATATACACACAGAAAGAATTCTCCGGCTATCCACACTATCTATACCTGTCATAGTCTTGTACACCTCTATCAAGTTAACTGTCATCCTTCGTCGCTGCAATGAGAAAAGCTCTAGGTCCCTCACCCTTCTTTCATAAGACATGCCCTCCTGTCACGCACCATTCTTGTAAATCTCAATTTGGCTCGTCCTCAGATATTGGTTTTGAACTTGTTTTATAAGAGACAGTGATTATGAATGAACATAATGGTAGTTCCTTCAATCTTTCATAATTTAAATAACAAGACAATGATACAGTGCAAGGTGTTTTATGGTATTAACAGTCAGATAGAGAGACTTGCCAGGAGTGCCAATGAGAGCGAGGATAGGATAGTAACCCGCTTGAATCACCCAAAGTGCAGACCAGATGCGAATTGATAAGGGCATGTCATTCTGAGAAAGCCACGAAAGACCCACGGATCCATTGCACTCACAGTGCAGTCTTTTTTTTTCAGATTCTGATCCACCGTTGGAACATTCCAGTGTGATGTTCATGGATTCTGATCCATTGTCGAAACATTTCAGTCTGTTATTTTCAGATACTCATTGCTCCCCTCCCTTTCTCTTCAGCTGCTGATCCCTGTTAATGGCAGAGGCGATGTTCCAGCTTATTCCATTTTTATTGAAATGAGACCGTAATTAATAGAAGAGCGAAACTCTCCAGTGACAGTTAGAATCCATGAAGACTGACACTAATTGCAGTCACTGAGCAAACAGCTACACTTAACTCCTTTCAGTCTGACATCTTTTCCATCACAATGAAGCTTACATTTACCATGTCTGGATAGAAGGCGCTGTGGTTACTGAGGGAAATATTGGTGTAAATAATGACCATAATGACCATAATCATGCTATCATTCATTAGTATGAGAGATACAACACAGTCTCCTCATTATTTTGGAAATTTGCAGGTACGAAATATTGAGAAATAAGTTGTTACTTAGAAAGCATACATTTGTACGGAAAATCAACAATCTAAGGATGTGAATAGGAAATTTTATTTGGCAAATTCCATTCAGCCCTTTGCTGCAATGGAACGAAGTTATGAACTGGAGATCTTTACGACTGTTGGTGCTTCAGAACAGCATATTGTCTAGTGAATCCCATTAAATAAAGGCAAGAGAGAATCTGGACATGACATTAATGAATAAAAAATAAAACAAGGTTAGTAATTTAGGCAGCTGTTCTAATAATATTCCCCATTCATCACTGTTTGAGCAGCGCATTTTTGGAATCATGTCAAATAAAGCGAATACAGAGGAGGGTGAATGATCCCTGAGAATGAGGGAAGAGGTCTGACAGTATAAAGGAAATGGAATAAAATAAAACAATGAACAGGAAAAGTGACTTCATGAGGTGGCTTATAACAGTATTTGAAGCATTTTAAGAAACGTTTACTTAGCTGATCGGTGGAATGACGTGTGTATCATTGTGGAAATGTTCACACTTGGGTCTATACCTACACAAGTTTATATGAACCTTAAGACATAAATGGTGCAGAAGTGATTTGACTTGTAGCTGCTAAGATCATGTTTCCCCATATAAAGGTGTCAGAACGGGCTTACACTTTTTAAAATGTATGATCTCTATATTTCAGACGAAGTTATATTCGCTCAAATATAATTTGCACCTGAACTTGTTTGTCCAGGGTGCAATGGAAGATTTTGATTCTGGTTTGAATGGTGTGGAACATTTTTGAGCAGCTCAATGACGTGCCTTCGTTTCTGTCCTTGCGGCACACAGCTTCTACTTTGGTGAGAAGCAACACGCTTTAAAACTAAACCCATGATTTGGAGATGCCAGTGTTGGACTGGGGTGTACAAAGTTAAAAATCACACAGCACCAGGTTATAGTGCGACAGGTTTAATTGGAAGCACTAGCTTTTGGAGCGCCGCTCCTTCATCAGGTGGTTGTGGAGGACACAATTATAATACACGGATTTTATAGCAAAAGTTTACAGTGTGATGTAACTGAAATTATACATTGAAAAATACCTTGATTGTTTGTTGAGTCTTTCATCTGTTCGAATCAATAATCAAGGTATTTTAGAATGTATAATTTAAGTTAACTCACACTGTAAACTTCTGCTATAAAATATGTGTCTTACAATTGTGTCCTCCACACCCATCTGATGAAGGAACGGCGCTCCGAAAGCTAGTGCTTCCAATTAAACCTGTTGGACTATAACCTAGTGTTGTCGATTTTTAACTTAAATCTAAAGCATCTTCATATTCTAATTTACATAAGGGTATTATTTTCTCCTTAGTATTGTACTATTTGCAGTGCTCTCATTCCGCAGGAACAGTCGTCTGGATTATTGAAGTTATTCAAGTTTGAACTTGGTGTTTTTTTGATAGACAAATGAGTCACGATTTACTTAGAACAAACAGGAAAGGTGTGTTCAGCCACTAATAGATCAGCCATGATCTCTGAAGAATATCGCAGGCTCGAGGGCCAAATGACCAAATGCTGCTCTAATCTCTTGTATTGTTATTTTGATCAATCCTTTAGACAATAGCCATTCTGCCCTTCGAGCCTGCACCACCATTCAATATGATCATGGCTGATCATCCTTAATCAGTATCCTGTTCCTGCCTTATCTCCATAACCCTTGATTCCACTATCCTTGAGAGCTCTATCCAACTCTTTCTTAAATGAATCCAGAGACTGGGCCTCCACTGCCCTCTGGGGCAGAGCATTCCATACAGCCACCACTCTCTGGGTGAAGAAGTTTTTCCTCATCTCTGTCCTGCATGGTCTACTCCGTAGTTTTAAGCTGTGTCCTCTGGTTCAGAGCTGTGTCCTTTAAAGTTGCCATTGTTGCCAAGACATAGACTATTCAACCACTGAAGCATGTTCCTGTCAGAAAGAAAATTCATTTCCTCCAAAACGGTAGGCACAAACAGGATTATAGAACTCAATCGAATGAGAACATTACATGGCACATCATGAGTCCTTCAAAATTACAGACACAAGAAGAGGGAACCCTCGCACAGCCGGAAGGAAATAAAATACAGGGATAAATGTGTAAATACATGATGGGAAAAGCTGTAGCTGGTGGACTAACACAGACATCTCTGGAGGCTTTCAACTAATTACAATTTATTGCATTGATTTGGACGAGAGGAATTAATTTATTAGAGCTCAATTAACTAATACATCCAGATTCTTATTCAATAAGTTGACAAGTGGAGTCAGAAATTCTCCAGTGGGGTAAGGGCAGGGGAAGTGAGTGAACAAACGTTAGACGGAAACGTCGCATAACATTGGTTATGGGAAGTTGACAATCATAGCAGGTAGGATAAAACAACAGTAAATTACTGAAACTGAGAGAGATTTGAAATTCAGTGATACAGCGATATATGTCTGTCCTGGTACATGAATAAAAAAAACGTGAGGATGCACATGCAGTAAGTAATTCGAAGGATAAGTTCAATGATGAGTTTTATTTTTACAAACACATTTGAAATTAATTGTAGCGTTGTTTTCCTCCGTTGTGGAGGGCATTTGGTAGACCACATCTGATATGTTGTGTGTGATTTGATCTCACGAACTGAAACAATAAGACGTAATTGCTTTAGCCACTATATAGAGACATTTACCTTCACTCATTCCTGAGATAAAGGGTTTATAGGCTGACAATGAGGGGTGGTCTTATGGAACCATATAAAACCTTGAGCAGAGTAGATAAGGTGTGAAGTCATTGGATACTTCTTCTTGTGAAGGGACCTAACCCCCAGTGAAATAGTCCGTTAATAAAATGTTTAAATTTTAACACAGGTTGAATGAAAACATGAATCTCACAAAACTCCTTGACGCACATAAAAGTTGTACTTCTAAAAGGATATGTTCTGTTCTGGGAATTTTCAGTAAGTCTTCACATCTGAGTCAGTCTGAGATTGAGGAAAACATTATTGCATGTTGGAACTCAGAAAGGAAGAGAGTTTGTCCTGCTTGAGAAGCAACAGCTCACAGCCATCTCTCTTTCGTTACAGCAATATAGATAAGCTGAGAAACCCAGAGCCTCCTTTACTACTTGTGATCCAATTCTCTAGAGTATGCTTTGTAACTAACCCGAACAGCTGATGCGACCTTACTTAGCCAGGTGCAACTTGAAAAGGACCAGAATCACGCACCAACAACTTATGTGAGCAGAACAGCTTCAGAACACCATCTGGTACAATCTTATTTTCTTTTGTCGTGAGTTTAGCTATTACTGGGTCGAAGTGGTTTCAAGTTAACATTCTGAACAGCTTTAAATCTCCTCAGTGTATCTTTGCAGAAAGTTGTTTTGTAATAACCACATTGGTGTTGCTGAATAAATAAACGTGACAGACCTGTTAGCGCTGAACCAGATACATTCTGTGACCAACTTGAATACAATTAGAATTGCATTGACTGATGGAGGTGTGAGACAAGTAACGAAACAGCAACTCTTCCGAACTCGAACACAGATTCGAGAATTCGTGGAAAAATGCAGCATTAATCATTTAGAGCTTCCTCCACCATTCAATGTAATAATTCGTGATCCTCTGTGCTAACACCATATCCTGCTTTCTTTCCATTCACCTTAATGAATAATTTAAATACAGATAATAAAGATAAGCATCATGTTTTAACATAATCAGTGTCTTGGCTTTGTTCATCGCCTCAGTCGAAAAGGGCCTTTCCTATCTCCCAAGACATTGAATACTGTTTTTAGACCATCAAAAGATGGAAATCATTGTATCTAATCTCTCGAGTGCAGTAGAATGATATCCATTTGAAGAAATATTTTCCAAGTGTTCTACTGACATATCTTCAATAATAGATCCTGACAGTTTTCGCTTTACTTATGTTAGTGAAATTGCTCTCTCCTTCACAGCTTTAGTTTCCTCGACTTGTCATGTGACATAGTGAAATTGCATTAACCGCCGTTCAATCTGCAGGAACTGATCCATAGTCAATATAATTATGAAAGAAGGCAACATATTGCCTATTTTTTCCGATATATATTCACCTAAACTTCCAAGAATGTAGGCCAACATGTTTCGTCATACATGAGATACCAACCACTTCATACCAAGAATTAGTCTCGTGAATCATCCTCGTCACTCGTATGCTAACCATTTGTCTTTCTCACTCGCCAAATACTAGGTCGAACTGTACTTTGTTTTCTTTTAATCACAATTTCAATTATTGTCAGCCTATTGATTTTTGATGAGAATGTGCTCACATTCTGTTGGAACGCTTGGTCACTTACTGGATCAGTCTAATTCACGTCTCATCTTGCTTACATTCTGAGCAAAGCCTGCTGTCTTGTGTATAAGCTCCTGTTTTTTACACTGTAAGAGTATGTCGTTCAAAATATTCAGTCAACAATTTAAGTGTTACCATGTTACCAATATGTGGAGGTGCCGACATTGGACTGGGGTGGATAAGGTCAGAAGTCACATGAAACCATGTTATAGTCCACTGGGTTTATTTGAAATCACAAGTTCTTAGAGAGCTGCTTCATCATCAGGTGAAGTCACTTCACCTGACGAAGGAACAGCATTCTGAAATCTTCTGGTGGACTATAACCTGCTGATGTTTGACTTCTAACCTCAAAATGCTAATCCTTTGATATTGTGCCTCCGCGGATGCTGCTGCAGAAGATAAGAACCCATCGTATTAGAGGCAAGGTACTGGCATCTATAGAGGATTGGCTGACTGGCAGAAGGCAGAGAGTGGAGGTAAAGAGGTATTTTGCAAGAATGGTAGCGGATGACTCGTGGCGTTTTGCAGCAGTAAGTGCTGGGACCACAATTATTCACGTTACACATTACTAATTTGAACAAATTAACTGCTGTCATTGTTTCTCGGTTTGCAGATGACACAAAGATAGGTGAATGACCGTGTTGAGGAAGCATGGGGGCTGCAGAATAATTTGGACAAGTGAGTAGAGTAGATAAATCAGTTGAAGATGGAATGCAATGGGTGAAATTGCAAGGAGCAGCTTTGGTAAGAAGAATGCTGGGGAGACTGTTTGCCAAATGGGGAAAGGCTTCGGCAATGTGAACTGCAAATGGGCATGGGAATCCTCGTTTATGATTCTGTTATAGTTATCATCTGGAAGTTAGAAAGCCAAATTACATGTTTACATTCACTTCAACAGGGCTTAAAATATTTCAAGAAAGTAGACCAATTCCTACCTTTGCTAGAAAATTTAAGGAGGTGCAAAGCATAAACTTCAGCAATGATGCAGCTGGTCAAACCGCATAGTTTAATACAAAACATAATATATTTACAAAATTACCGAATGAAACACAAACATAAGAGAACATAGTACAGAATAACCTAATTTATCCAAATATCCAATTGGTTATACTAACTTAATGATGATGTTCCAAATACTTGCAACAATCTCAAACATAAAGTCTTACAGGAGAGATGTTAGAGAGATTACCAGCTTCTTTGGGATCTAGTAGCTTCAAGTAAGCTACTGCAAAAACCAAATCAGTCCAGAGGAAAGCGAAGCTGGGAGAACTCGCCAATCTGCTTTCATTGTACAAGTAATTTTTCTTTAGCCTGAGACAGCATCTGTTAGCCACAATCAATTGACCCTAAAACACTTCAACTTAGACCCTTTGCAGTCGGTGTCTTTTAAGAACTCTCTGTAAAAAAACAAAATTCAACATAATTTTGTCAAAGGCAAAACATCATCACTCCTCTAGGTTAAAGAAAAATCCATCAATATCCAAAGATAGCTTCATTTCAAATATTTCTGCTGATGAACGTTCAATTTCCTGGAGAAACAGTCGATAGTTCGTTCTTTCTTCTCGTCTCTTTGTTGCAACATCATAGCACCGCCAACCATATCACTTGCATCGATAGCCACCTTGAATAGCTTTGAATAATTAGGTGTGGCTAATACTGGGGCACTGATTAACACAGCGTTCAGGCTGTGAAATACTTTCTGACAGTCCACTGTCCACTGAGACTTGCTGCCTTTCTTTCACAATTCAGAGAATGTAGCAGCCACACTGATTAAATTTGGGACAAATTTTCGATAAAATTCACTCAATATTGAGGAATCTTGGTACTGCTCTTTTTATGTATCATACGGAAAACTCCCCAATTAGATTTTATTTTGCATTCTGTGGGGCGATTTTCCTGGTTCCAATGACATTGCCCAGGAAGATGACTTGGGATTTGGCACTTCACTTTTAGCCAGGTTTATCATCTAGCCTGGCTTCTGAAGTCGATCGAACAAGTCTGATAAATGTTCCTTCTTTGCGATGAAAAGTCACCCAGGTCACCGACATATGGACACAATTGGGTAATTCGGCAATGACGCTACTGGCTATTCACTGAATTACGACTTGCGTATTTTTCATATCAACTGGTATGACTTTAATCTGACGCAGACCATTCGTCATTTTAGAAAAATTTCTGACAAAAGTACTTGCCATTATGCTCTTTCTATATCATACTCATGCATTAGGTACTGTACTTCCTAGGTTATTTCTACTTGTCTCCCCATGCGATAGTATTAACTGCTTCAGGTAATTTCGATTTTCCTTTGGAAGGTAACTTATTAATTTATCTCAATTTTTGACAACGTCCACGTTGTTCAATTTATTTTGAGGAATGTCTAAGTCAGAATCCTCTATAAATGATTCTTCCTTCTGTGTTGTAGTCAACAACCCATTCTCCTTTAGCATTGCTTCCCTTTCAAAATACCTTGAGAGCGCATTCACATTACACATTCTGTGAGATGTGTTTCTGTCTGGAGTCCTCATCAAAAGGTTCACATATCACTGGAAGTAACATTGACAGTTTATCTCCGATTGCAAAACGATGAGTTTTGATTTCTTGTCTGATTCCCGTTTCATTTAATGTTGTGATACTTTGAAATTATGTCTTACCAACTCCACCACTCTATTTAATAGTTACCAAAAATTTGGCACACACTCCAAATATGTGGTCTCTGAGTTCTGACTAACTTCTGACTAACTTGTGACTAATCAAAAACTAATTCAAATGGACTAAACTTAGTTGCTTTTTTTGGTTCAGCTGTGATCACAAAAGTACAAACGGAACTTCCTTAACCCAATCATCTAGAACAGTCTTGAATATTTGCCTTCTCCGTGAATAATTTCAATTTGAAGTTTGACCCTTGATCTGATTGTATCTCTGTGGGTAGTCCGTAGCTAGAGAAAAGTTTGAGTCTTTCAACGACAATCATTTTAGCTGAAATATTGTATAATGAAATGTCCTCTGGAAATCAAACCCATTACTCTTAACAAATACTGAATCCTGTAAAAATCTTTCCTCAAATGCAGAAAAAAGAGAGGTGCGGGTTTTATTAATGACTTTGGTTTTCCAATTACCTGACAACTGTGACGTATCCAGCAAAAATAATTCATATCTTTATTCTGTCCAGGCCAGTAAAATTGTATTTGTACTTTAGCTTGTATTTTACTCACTTCCAATTTGCCCCCCTCGCATCCACCGCCACCACCACCCCACTCACCCGCACCACTCCCCCCCCCCCCCCCCCCCCACACACACACCCTGGTGTGGCTTATGTGGTATTCACAACATCTCCTTTTCATATTAGCAATACGATTTGATGAATCTCTCTCGATGTCTCATCTGCCTCATCATGCAACGGACTCAATTTCCTCATTAACATAATTTTTAATATAATAACATCCAGAGATACATTCGGATTATTTTCCTGTGTATTCATTTTAAGACAATTGCTTTAAATTTTTATCTTGCTGCTGTATCTCAGTTAATTTATCTGAGTTAAAACTGTCTGCTGATTTGTCTCCAACATTTGATCAAACTGGGACTCTGCCAATTCCACTTCAAATGCCTTATCTGTGTTCTGTGATCTTTCTTGTGATTCTTTGATCTTATTACTGCACAGTGAAGAAAAATACCAGGAAAAATAAAATGAATTATTTCAGCGGTTTGAGTTGCCACTGGCTTTTCAAACACAGTAAGTAGCACTCCCACAGGTGATTCAGCTATACCACGAACAATGACAAATTGTCTTCCTGAAGATGAGAGTTTGCCCTGTATTCCTTCCATGAATTCTCCACTCTTGACTAGACACTCTAACCTCACTTTACATAATTGAGCACTTCTTGTATCACAATGAATTTCTGATACTTGCACGTTTTTGGCTGTATTCCTTCAGAAGTATAAATCTCATCATGTTTGCACATCACCGATTGAGAGGGTCCTGTGTATCTTAATGTCGAAACCTCTTCACCTGCTGCTCCTGGCGTATGCGCGTAAATTTTACCTTCGCAGGTACATGGTATAAGAAGATTGACACTACCTTCAAACTCTGACCAGCTTGCACATTCTTCTGCATCCACTGTGCTTTCTCTTACCACTCCGACAAGATTTACTGTCTTTTCCTGTTTTCCTATATCTGGCTTCCCAGTGCTCATCCTAAGCCTCCAACCCTGTGATTTCATGTGACCTATTTTATTGCAGTGAAACACCGGAGGTTTCTAACTTCTCTGTCCCCGTCAAGCGTTTCCTTCTTACCCAGAAGGAAGCCAGACTTCTGATCTTCACGGAGATATACCTGTCCCTTTGCACGTGCTGATTTCTCGTTTACCCAATCTCTATCACTTCACAGAAGTTGATTCTACAAACCAAACTAGGATTTATGCCCCAACTCATAATCATCAGCCATATTATCTGGTAATCTTGTCGTTTAAATTCCCTGCTCCTCCGCATGAGCTCTATTTCAGAAATTAAATTTTCGAACTGCCCTATACGTGTCAATTTCTGAAGTTCCAACTTCCTCTATTTCTTTCTTTCCCCCTGTCCTTTTCTCTCTCCTCTTTGCTTAATCGTAATTCAGCGTCTTTTGCCTGAACTCAAGCCGCTTCATTTTCAATTGAATTTTAACTATCAATTGAACTTTAGACATTTCCAGTAAACGTAAAAGCTGAGTTAGTGCTGTGATCATATCATTGTTCCTCACGGAAGGAGGCAGCTCCACCTGCAGCATGATTGCCACTTCCGGCAGCGTTTCCTTTTTCACCTTTTGTAAAACCCTACGGTCACTTTTTCCATCTCAGATATCTCATGATAACAGAAAGAGCCATTGCTACCCAAAGCATTGTTTAAACCAAATGAATTCAATACCTGGAACAACAAGGCGCTAACATCTACCCCATCCTACCTTCCGTTCCAACAACCCTAAACCCAATTTGGAATTGTACAAGAAAGGCCACAAAGATCTGCCAGTCTGTTATCAATCAGGCGACTCTCCTCAAAACATTTCAAACACGAAAGCCAGACCCTAACTTTGCTACTCGTTTTAAGCAGTATAACGCTGATTTTCCAGGAGGGTACAAAGTTACACCAATCATAAACCGCCAGGTTATAATCAAGCAGGTTTGTTTGGAAGAACGACCTTTCAGAGTGCTGTTCCTTCTTCAGATAGTTGTCAGGAAGGATGCAGCTGGTGAAACCACAGTTTTAAACAAACCTTCATTTATTTACAAGATTACCGAATTAAATACAAACAAAACAGAATACCAACTAACTTACCCAATCTGAACACCCAACAGACTCTCACAACTTAATGATGCTGGTCCAAATACTTTCGACAATCCTCATAAATACCTTTAGGCACAAAAGATAAAATGAGACACAGGGTCTTACATGAGAGAAGACAGAGAGAGATAAGCATGGACATACTTCTTTGGCTACATCAGGTTAAAAAAAGAACTACTGCACTAAAACCAAACCAAACAAGAGCCAAACTGTGCTGCAAACTGGCCACGCTCCTTTCATTGTACATTTTAAAAAAAAAACTTAAAAGCTTCTTGTCTCTAGCGTCATTTGTTAGTTTTTCTCAACTTTGCCCGAACACCCTTCACCTTGGGCTTTTCGGTGTCTGTGTCTTTTGTGACCATTGGGGAAGAAGATCCAAGGATGACATAATCTTGTGAAAGGAGCAGCATCGTCACACTTTCATGGCCATGTATTTGTTCAAATGCCTTTTGCATGTTTTAATGAACCGACCTCAATCATATCCGCTGGCAGCACTTTCCATATGTGTACTACCATCTGCACAAACAAACATTGCCCCTCGGGTTACATTTTATTATTTCCCCTCTTACCTTAAACTGATTCTCTCTCATTACTTTGGCAAAAGGATTAGTACATTCACCCTAACCATGCCTGTCATTATCTTTTACACTCCTATGATATTCCTCCGTCAGTCCACTAAGAAGATAAGGGAAAGTCTATTGAAAAGGATGTGACTTCTCATTGAGAATTTTACAAAGATAAGTAGCTGGAGGATAGAGGTGAGGGAGGAGGTGTGGGCACTGGTTGTACAGTTCCTGCGATGGCAGGGGAAAGTGCCAGGATGGGAGGGTGGGTCATAGGGGGGCGTGGACCTGACCAGGTAGTCATGGAGGGAATGGTAAAGGCCCTAAAGGAGCCTTCCACATCCATCAAAGTTTTACCTGCACATCCACCATTATTGTTTATCTCCCCACCCCCACCCTCCCCAAGTTTATCTCTCCACGCTTCAGGCTCTCTGCCTTTATTCCTGATGAAGGGCTTTTGCCCGAAACGTCAATTTCGCTGCTCGTTGGATGCTGCCTGAACTGCTGTGCTCTTCAAGCACCACTAATCCAGAATCTGGTTTCCAGCATCTGCAGTTATTGTTTTTACCTTGTTGATTTTAACCCGACTGCGAATCCTCTTGCAAGGATGCCTGCCTTGAAGAAGTTTTCCTCCTCTCTCTACAAGAATCTCAGGGAGTCCCTCTCCCACTGCAACTCCCAGGTCATTTCCTCTGCCCTGAAGCTCTTCAACCATGTCGTGAAACAAACTCGGTACCTGTGGTGAAAGGGTTAAAATTGTGTCCCAATACATGTGTGAATCTAACCGAAAATGGAAGGTGTCGCTTAGTCCCGTGTGAATCTTATTATACACCTTCCCGTGTGAATCTTCTTATCTGTATGTAACCAGAATGGAATGTGGTTTTTAGCCTTGCTCTGCTGTTCACATGAATGTTTATATCTGGAAAAGAGTATATTAGCTGGAAAAGTCTCCAGTTCAGAGAGTCTGCTCCGGGGTTACGTTTAACCGCCGAGCGTGGGTTGTTGGCAACCGCTCTACGAGAACTGACGGCTCCCAGTTCCGGTAACATGTAGAGTGAGTATAAGCCAGACCCGTTGTATGAGACCTAGTTGTGGCGACGCTGCGGGGAATAAAATGCCCATATTCTAGCAGACTCGCCTCTTGGTCGTTTGTTCTGTGTCAGACTACTCTCCTACGAACCTGACCTTGAGAATTTTTTAAAACATTTGGCGTAGTCGAGCAGGGTCAATCGCAATTGAGGAGAGATTTTGATACAGAACAATGTTTTGGAAAAAGACTAAGAAACCAGAAGAACAAACTGTGGAGGTCCCGACCGTCCCGGGATGGCATGGATGTGGGCATGTACGTGGCAGTTTGTTTGAGAGAGGATCCCAGTCCTGCCGAAGAACCCCTTGCCTGGGGTACAGCGGAGGATGTGGGCATGTCCAAAAAGCTGAAGCGGAGTTAACAGAATTGAATGGGATTGAACTGAACTGAACTGAGTGGAACTGAAGTGAATCAAATTGAACGGAACAATATGGAACTGAGCTAAATTGAATTGAAATGGACGGAACTGAATTGAACACAATTGAATTGAACTGAACAGACCTGAACTGAGCTGAATTGAACTACACTGAATTGACTGAACTGAAATTAACTGAAACGAATTGAACTGAATTAAGCATAATGTAACACATGTATTGGGCCAAGCAGTGGAATGTGGTGTAAAATTATGTCCCAATACATGTGTGAATCATAATGTAACACATGTATTGGGCCAAGCAGTGGAATGTGGTGAAAGGGTTAAAATTGTGTCCCAATACATGTGTGAATCTAACCGAAAATGGAAGGTGTCGCTTAGTCCCGTGTGAATCTTATTATACACCTTCCCGTGTGAATCTTCTTATCTGTATGTAACCAGAATGGAATGTGTTTTTTAGCCTTGCTCTGCTGTTCACATGAATGTTTATATCTGGAAAAGAGTATATCAGCTGGAAAAGTCTCCAGTTCGGAGAGTCTGCTCCGGGGTTACGTTTAACCGCCGAGCGTGGGTTGTTGGCAACCGCTCTACGAGAACTGACGGCTCCCAGTTCCGGTAACATGTAGAGTGAGTATAAGCCAGACCCGTTGTATGAGACCTAGTTGTGGCGACGCTGCGGGGAATAAAATGCCCATATTCTAGCAGACTCGCCTCTTGGTCGTTTGTTCTGTGTCAGACTACTCTCCTACGAACCTGACCTTGAGAATTTTTTAAAACAGTACCACAGCTACATTTGCTTCCTCAGTGCATGCCTTCGTAACCAACTCATCCCACATGGACTCCAGACCACCTTTAAACCAGCAGAGTTCGGACCCGAACAGGACAAACAGTACAGACTACAGATTCAAAAACACCAGCAACAGTTCTCCTTCAAGATCCCCCGCTCCATGCTTGCAGCAATGCGCCAGCACCTAACCTCTCTACAGTCAGCCCTTCCTCAGCTGAGGGCCACACTCTCTCAGAATTGCAAAGGACCCACTCTGTACTACATCCTCAGGAGAATTCATAGTCTCAACAAACAGTATTTCAATTCCATCTCAAACATCAAAAACTGTAAGTGCAACAAACTTTTATCCACCCACCTCCATAACCAGCGCTCCTCAAACATTCCAGAAGATTCCCCTGGCTTCGGAAATGCCATTAGCCATGCGGCTGATGCAGCTATCACCCCCATGCTGATTGATTATGTCACTTCCGCCCCCATCATGGCCACTTCCACAGCCACTTCCGGCCCTCATATCATCGCTGATGCCACACGCTCAGTGACTTCCACCACCCCTACTGCCGCCCCCACCAGCACCACTCACCTGTATTCTGCTGACACGCTCCCACAGACCCCACTGTCACTATCCCCACCCCCCAGAACCCCGAGGGGAACACTACCCCTGCTCATGCCTCCACCCCCATTCCCCCCACCATCACACCCACTCCAGGTACTGGCTCCGACCGCACTCCCAGCTCCAGACCCACACCAGATCACAGCTCCCAGCCCTGCCGAGTTTTCACCATCCCTCCAGACCTCCCACTCACTGAGGATGAATGATCAGTCCTCAGCAAAGGACTCACCTTCATCCCCCTCCGTCCACGCATCAATGAATTTAATACACGCCGTGACATCGAACACTTCTTCCATCGCCTCCGCCTCTGAGCTTACTTTAACAATCAGGACTCCCGCCCACCTTCCGAGGACCCCTTCGCCCACCTCCAACACACTGAATCCACCTGGACACCCCGCGCTGGCCTATTACCTGCCCTCGACCTCTTCATTTCCAACTGCCGCCGGGACATTAACCGCCTCAACCTGTCGACCCCCTCCCCGACTCCAACCTTTCACCCTCACAACACGCAGCCCTCCAATCCCTCTGCTCTAATCCCAACCTCACCATTAAGCCAGCAGATAAAGGGGGCGCAGTGGTAGTCTGGGGCACTGACCACTACACCGCTGAAGCCAAATGCCAACTCGAGGACACCTCTTCCTACTGCCCCCTCGACCATGACCCCACCCCCATCACCAAACCATCATCTCCCAGACCATTCAGAACCTCATCATCTCAAGAGATCTCCCACCCACAGCTTCCAACTTCATAGTCCGGGAACCCCACACTGCCCGGTTATACCTCCTTCCCAAGATCCACAAGCCTGACCACCCTGGCCGACCCATTGTCTCAGCATGCTCCTGCCCCACTGAACTCATCTCTACCTACCTCGACACTGTCCTATCCCCCCTAGTCCAGGAACTCCCCACATACATTCGAGACACCACCCACGCCTCCACCTCCTCCAACACTTCCGTTTCCTTGGCCCCCAACGCCTCATCTTCACCATGGATATCCAATCCCTCTACACCTCCATCCGCCATGACCAGAGCCTCCAAGCCCTCCATTTTTTCCTCTCCAGACGTCCCCAACAGTACCCTTCCACCAACACTCTCATTCGTTTGGCTGAACTGGTCCTCACCCTTAACAATTTCGCCTTTGAATCCTCCCACTTCCTCCAGACCGAACGGGTAGCCATGGGCACACGTATGGGCCCCAGCTATGCCTGTCTCTTTGTTGGCTACGTAGAACAGTTGATCTTCCGTAATTACACCGGCACCACTCCCCACCTCTTCCTCCGCTACATTGATGACTGCATTGGCGCAACCTCGTGCTCCTGCGAGGAGGTTGAGCAATTCATCAACTTCACCAACACATTCCACCCTGACCTTAAATTTACCTGGATCATCTCTGACACCTCCCTCCCGTTCCTGGACCTCTCCATCTCTATTAGTGACGACCGACTTGACACTGACATTTTTTACAAACCCACCGACTCCCACAGCTACCTGGATTACACCTCTTCCCACTCTATCTCTTGCAAAAATGCCATCCCGTATTCCCAATTCCTCCGCCTCCACCGTATCTGCTCCCAGGAGGACCAGTTCCACCATAGAACACACCAGATGGCCTCCTTCTTTAGAGTCCGCAATTTCCCTTCCCACGTGGTTAAAGATGCCCTCCAATGCATGTCGTCCACATCCCGCACCTCCGCCCTCAGACCCCACCCCTCCAACTGTAACAAGGACAAAATGCCCCTGGTGCTCACCTTCCACCCTACAAACCTCCGCATAAACCAAATCATCCGCCGACATTTCCGCCACCTCCAAAAAGACCCCACCACCAGGGATATATTTCCCTCCCCACCCCTTTCCGCCTTCTGCAAAGACCGTTCCCTCCGTGACTACTTGGTCAGGTCCACGCCCCCCCTACGACCCACCCTCCCATCCTGGCACTTTCCCCTGCCACCGCAGGAACTGTAAAACCTTGCCCACACCTCCTCCCTCACCTCTGTCCAAGGCCCTATAGGAGCTATCCACATCCATCAAAGTTTTACCTGCACATCCACTAGTGTCATTTATTGTATCCGTTGCTCCCGATGCGGTCTCCTCTACATTTGGGAGACTGGGCGCCTCCTAGCAGAGCACTTTAGGGAACATCTCCGAGACACCCGCACCAATCAACCAAACCGCCCCGTGGCCCAACATTTCAACTCCCCCTCCCACTCTGCCGAGGACATGGAGGTCCTAGGCCTCCTTCACCGCTGCTCCCTCACCACCAGACGCCTGGAGGAAGATCGCCTCATCTTCCGCCTCGGAACACTTCAACCCCAGGGCATCAATGTGGACTTCAACAGCTTCCTCATTTCCCCTTCCCCCACCTCATCCTAGTTTCAAACTTCCAGGTCCACACTGTCCCCTTGACCTGTCCGGACTTGTCCGACCTGCCTAGCTCCTTTTCCACCTATCCACTCCACCCTCTCCTCCCTGACCTATCACCTTCATCTCCTCCCCCACTCACTTCTGTGCTACTTTCTCCCCACCCCCACCCTTATCTAGCTTATCTCTCCATGCTTCAGGCTCACTGCCTTTATGCCTGATGAAGGGCTTTTGCCCGAAACATCGATTTTGCTGCTCGTCGGATGCTGCCTGAATTGCTGTGCTCTTCCAGCACCACTGATCCAGACATGGACTGAATTGCTCAGTGACACCTGAATGATTGAGTCAGTTCAAATTCTCGAGCAAACACGAGCACAGATTGCTGGGCAAATTCAGCAAATCTGGCAGCATCCCTGAAGAGAAACAATTCACATTTTAAGTGACGCTTCCTCAAAACGGTCAGCTCTGAAGGAACTTTCCCGCAGAAATCACTGGACTGAGACATGAACTCTGCCTTTTGCCTGTCTCTCTGTTACCTCACAGATGCTGCGGATATGCCAAGCTTCTTCAGCAATCTGTGTATTTATGTTTCAAGTCTCCAACACCGACAGGTTTATTTTAGTTTTGAATTCTCAAGCTCGCTGTATTAATGTGTTGAATTCCGACGCCCTAAAGGAGGTCAGTTACAATAACTAGCTGGGTTGTGTTGTTGGCTCAATTTCTATCATGTTTGAAGTTACTATGAAGATCCCAGCTTCTCAACCTCGCCCCTCACCAGAGGTGCGTGACCCACCAGTGGTCTCTCACTCTCTCTCTCACTGGTCTAACAGCAATTTTCCATTTTAAAGGGACACCACAGTAAGACAGCTTTTTGCATGATTCAGGTCAAAATCCTGGAGCTCCCTCCCTAAGGTCAATGTGGGATACCCAAGCACTGCAGCAGGAGAATACAGCTCACCGCCACCTTCCAGGTAACGATTGGAGAGTGTGGTCATCACATACAAACCAAATTTGAAAATAACTTTTCCTACAAGGTCACAAAAACTGTTTCTTTCCCTCTGTTCAAATCAGCATAACGGAGTATCAAAGGATGGGTTGAAAATATCAGTGGCAGCATTTCGTAGGTTGGTGTTTATTTGAGATTGCGTTGACTCTCTGAATGTTTGAACACTTATTCAATGGTATGCAGGTCACTGCCAGAGGAAGTGCTGGAGGCTGGTACAATTGTTACATTTTACAGACATCTGGATGGGTATATGAACAGGAAGGGTTTCGAGGGATATGGCCAAGTGCTAGCAAATGGAGCTAAATTAGGTTAGGATATCAGGTCGGTATGGAGGGGTTGGACTGAAGGGTCTGTTTCGATGCTGTGCATCTCTAAGATTCTATGATTCTAAACGGACCATTGCAGTGAGTTTCAGACAGGGCTTGGTTTGTGTATCTCTCTCATGCTTCCTCCGAATAGACAAACGCCATGTCTCCAAATTTCCAAAAGACCATAAGGAATAGAAAAAAGGAGGGTCAGTTCCGAAGGAATGCTGCACTGTCAGAGGGTCAGTACTGAGAGAAAGCTGCACAGTCAGAGGGTCAGAACTGAGGGAGCGCCGCACTGTCAGAGGGTCAGTACTGAGAGAAAGCTGCACAGTCAGAGGGTCAGAACTGAGGGAGCGCCGCACTGTCAGAGGGTCAGTACTGAGGGAGCGCCGCACTGTCAGAGGTTCAGTACTGAGGGAGCGCCGCACTGTGAGATGGTCAGTACTGAGGGAGCGCCGCACTGTCAGAGGGTCAGTACTGAGGGAGCGCCGCACTGTCATAGGTTCAGTACTGAGGGAGCGCCGCACTGTGAGATGGTCAGTACTGAGGGAGCGCCGCACTGTCAGAGGGTCAGTCCTGAGGGAGTGCCGCACTATCAGAGGGTCAGTACTGAGGGAGTGCCGCACTGTCAGATAGTCAGTACTGAGGGAGCGGACACTATCAGAGGGTCAGTACTGAGGAAGCGCTGCACTGTCAGAGGCTCAGTACTGAGGGAGTGCTGCACTGTCAGAGGGTCAGTACTGAGGGAGTGCTGCACTGTCAGAGGGTCAGTACTGAGGAAGCGCTGCGCTGTCAGAGGGTCAGTACTGAGGGAGTGCCGCACTGTAAGATAGTCAGTACTGAGGGAGCGGACACTATCAGAGGGTCAGTACTGAGGAAGCGCTGCACTGTCAGAGGGTCAGTACTGAGGGAGTGCTGCACTGTCAGAAGGTCAGTACTGAGGAAGCGCTGCGCTGTCAGAGGGTCAGTACTGAGGGAGTGCCGCACTGTCAGAGGGTCAGTACTGAGGAAGGGCTGCACTGTCAGAGGGTCAGTACTGAGGGAGCGCTGCACTGTCAGAGGGTCAGTACTGAGGGAATGCTGCACTGTCAGAGGGTCAGTACTGAGGGAGTGCTGCACTGTCAGAGGATCAGTACTGAGGAAGCGCTGCACTGTCAGAGGGTCAGTACTGAGGGAGTGCTGCACTGTCAGAGGGTCAGTACTGAGGAAGGGCTGCACTGTCAGAGGGTCAGTACTGAGGGAGCGCTCCACTGTCAGAGGATCAGTATTGAGGGAGCGCTGCACTGTCAGCGGGTCAGTACAGAGGGAGTGTTGCACTATCAGAGGTTCAGTACTGAGGGAGCATTTCACTATCAGATGGGCTGAATGGCCTAATTTCTGCCCCGACGTCTTGTGGTCTATGACGATTATCTGGAATTGTTCAGTCCATTTTTACCTCTGCTTCCTACAGACCATGCCCAGCAATGATTCCCATGTCCAGATTCCAGAGACTGTGTTCAAATAGACCGTCTTCAAATGTGTGTTGAACTGAAGAGGTCCCACCCTCTTTTCCCAGGGTTTGTGTTTTCCTTTCCAGTGACTGTCCTGCCAGCTTCAAGGGATCTTTTCAAGCTGCTGGATGAAACTTTATTCCTCAGCTTCCCTGTGCTCATCCCAAATGAATCCCACTGCCCCGCACTCAGCACAGTCGTGAGATCATTATTTCTGAGCTTCCCGATGCTAATCCACATACAGACTGACATCCCACACTCTACCAAATCGCATCGTATGCTAATTGCCTTGGAGAGAGGAGTGCTACGAGGGTAAAGAAAATCTGAAAGTACTTTACAGTGACATTAAGGGTGAATTGATAATGAAGGAAGAGTATGTTGTGGAGCTCAGTGGTAAATTGTGCATGGACCCAGAGGGTGTAGTGAATTGCTGCATTATGTTGGTGCTCATCATGACAGGGTTAATATGAAATCATGGAGATACAACTAAATGAATTAGCAGCGAGAGAGAGGGAGAGGAGGTTCTGAGTGATCGGGCCTTCTTAAAACTCGATAAATCTCCAAAGACGGTGGAACTGTATCTCAGTTTACTGAGTGAGGCAATGGAGGAAGCAGCAGGGACACTTGCAAACATTTTCAAATCCTCTCTGGCGCCAGGAGAAGCCTCAGCGGACTGACCATATGGTACTGTTATTCAAGAAGGAGCATGGGATAAACCAGGCCATTACAGTCCAGTCAGGCTCATATCACTGGTGGGGCATCTGTTGGAAGCAATTTTGGGAAGTAGAATTAATCAGCATTTAAAGAGGCAGGAGTTAATGAAGAAAAATCAGAATGATTTTGTTAAGGGGAGGTCAGGTCTGACCAATGTCAGACCTGCATTTTTCAAGCAGGTGACCAGGTGTGTAAATGAAGACAATGCTTTCCTGTCATCTGTTTTTGATCAGGCCCCACATGGGAAACTGATAGTGTCTGTAAAACCTCAAGATCCAAGGAATTTGGCGCAGAATGCTGAGTGGCAGAAGCAGACAGTGATGACCCAATTGGAAATTTCTGTCCGTTCATGTCTCACAGAAGTTACTGTTGGGAGTCTTGCTGACGTGGTTGATATAAAAGATTTAGATTTGAATGGTGGAGGGTTAATCAGTAAGATCTTGAATGATGTGAAGATTGATGGGGTGATAAATACTGAGGAGGAGAGCCTGAGATGACAGAAGGATATAGATGGCCTTGTCAGATGGACCAATCATTGGCAACTGATGAGGTGCTTGAAGACTGGAGGTGACTAATGGTGTGCCAATATTGAAGTAAGGCTATAGGGAACAGCCATTGAACCATGGTGCTGTGAGCCTGAGGTGGTTATGCTGTTGGAGGGCATTCTGAGAGACAATTTACATGCATTTGGAAAAGCAAGAAATGATTAGGGCTCGTCAGCATGGCTTTGTTTGTGGAAATGGTGTGTCCAACTTGATTGAGTTTTGTAGAGGTGACCAAGAAGATAGATGAGAAGGTTTCACATGGGAGACTGGTTAGTAAAAAGTTAGACAACATGGCATCCAGGGAGAGAGGACAGCACATGGTGCCTCAGGGATTAGCACTGCTGCCTCACAGCACCAAGGACCCAGCTGTGATTCTAACTGCCAGCGACTGTCTATGTGGAGTTTACACATTCTCCCAGTGTCTGCCTGGGTTTCCTCTGGGAGCTCTGGTTTAAACCCACAATCCAAAGATGTGCAGATTAGGTGGGTTGGCCATGGGAAATGCAGAATTACAAGGCATGAATATTGGTGGGATGCTCTTCAGACAGTCAGTGTGGACCCGATGGGCCGAATGGTTCATTTCTACACTGTAGGAATTCTACGATGGATCCAGGAAGCTGAAAATGTGTTGCTGGAAAAGCACAGCACGTCAGGCAGCATCCAGGGAACAGGAGAATCGACATTTTGGGCATAAGCCCTTCTTCAGGAATGAGGAAGGTTTGTCCAGCAGGCTAAGATAAAAGGTAGGGAGGAGGGACTTGGGGGTGGGGGGTCGGAAATGCGATAGGTGGAAAGAGGTCAAGGTGAGGGTGATAGGTCAGACTGGGGTGGGGGCGGAGAGGTCAGGTAGAAGATTGCAGGTTAGGAAGGCGGTGCTGAATTCGATGGATTTGACTGAGACAAGGTGGGGGGAGTGGAAATGAGGAAACTGGTGAAATCCGAGTTCATCCCTTGTGGTTGGAGGGTTCCTAGGTGTGTTGTTGTGGTCTGGCGATGGAGGAGTCCAAAGACCTGCATATCCTTGGTGGAGTGGGAGGGGGAGTTAAAGTGTTGAGCCACAGGGTGGTTGGGTTGGTTGGTCCGGGTGTCCCAGAGGTGTTCTCTGAAATGCTCCACAAGTAGGCGGCCTGTCTCCCCAATATAGAGGAGGCCACATCGGGTGCAGAGGATGCAATAGATGATGTGTGTGGAGGTGCAGGTGAGTCTGTGGCGGATATGGAAGTTTCCTTTGGGGCCTTGGAGGGAGGTGAGGGGGAGAAGTGTGGGCGCAAGTCTTGCGGTTGCAGGGGAAGGTGCCGGGAGTGGAGGTTGGGTTGGTGGGGGGTGTGGATCTGACGAGTGAGTCACGGAGGGAGTGGTCTTTACGGAATGCTGATAGGGGAGGGGAGGGAAATATATCCTTGGTGGTGGGGTCCGTTTGGAGGTGGCGGAAATGACGGCGGATGATGCGCTGTACATGGAGATTGGTGGGGTGGTAGGTGAGGACCAGTGGGGTTCTGTCCTGGTGGCGGTTGGAGGGGCGGAACTCAAGGGCGGAGGAGCGGGAAGTGGAAGACTTGCGGTGGAGGGCATTGTCGACCACATCTGGGGGGGAATTGCGGTCCTTGAAGAAGGAGGCCATCTGGGTTGTATGTTTTTGGAACTGGTCCTCCTGGGAGCAGATGCGGCGGAGACGAAGGAATTAGGAGAATGGGATGGTGTTTTTACAGGGGGCAGGTTGGAGTTGGTGTAGTCCAGGTAGCTGTGGGAGTCGATCGGTTTGTAGTAAATGTCCGTGTTGATTCGGTCGCCTGAGATAGAAATAGAAAGGTCGAGGAACGGGAGGGAATAATCTGAGTCTGTCCAGGTGAATTTGAGGTTGGGGTGGAAGGTGTTGGTGAAGTGGATGAACTGTTCAACCTACAGTCATCGATGTAGCGGAGGAAAAGGTGGGGGGTGGGGCCAGTGTAGTTGCGGAAGATGGACTGTTCCACATATCCTACGAAGAGGCAGGCATAGCTGGGGCCCATGCGGGTGCCCATGGCTACTCCTTTCGTTTGGAGGAAGTGGGAGGATTGGAAAGAGAAGTTGTTCAGGGTGAGGACCAGTTCAGTCAGTCGAAGGAGGATGTCAGTGGAAGGGTACTGGTCGGTACGGCGGGAAAGAAAGAAGCGGAGGGCTTTGAGTCCTTCGTGATGGGGGATGGAGGTGTACAGGGACTGGATGTCCATGGTGAAGATAAGGCATTGGGGACCGGGGAAGCGAAAATCATGGAGGAGGTGGAGGGCGTGGGTGGTGTCCCGAACGTGGGTGGGGAGTTCTTGGACTACGGGGGACAGGACCATGTCGAGGTATGCAGAGATGGGTTCGGTGGGGAGGAGCAGGCGGAGACAATGGGTCGGCCGGGGCAGTCAGGTTTGTGGATTTTGGGCAGGAGGTAGAAGCGGGCGGTGAGGGGTTGTGGGACTATGAGGTTGGGGGTGGTGGATGGGAGATCCCCTGAGGTGATGAGGTTATGGATGGTCTGGGAGATGATGGTTTGGAGGTGGGGGATAGGGTCATGGTCAAGGCAGCGAGCTGGCGTTTGGCCTCAGCGGTGTAAAGGTCGGTGTTCCAAACTACTACCGCGCCTCCCTTGTCTGCTGGTTTGATAGTGAGGTTGGGGTTGCAACGGTGGGAGTGGAGGGCTGTGCGTTCCGAGGGTTAGAGGTTGAAGTGGATGAGAGGGGTGGGGGAGTTCAGGTGGCGGTTAATATCGCGGCGGCAGTTGACTATGAAGAGGTCGAGGGCAGGTAGGAGGCCAGCACGGGGTGTCCAGGTGGATGGGGTGTGTTGGAGGTGGGAGAAGGGGTCGTCAGAGAGTGGGTTGAAGAAGTAGGCGCGGAGGCGAAGGCGGCGGAAGAATTGTTCGATGTCACGCCGCGTGTTGAACTCATTAATCTGGGAGCGTAGGGGAATGAAGGTGGGGCCTCTGCTGAGGACTGATCTTTCATCCTCAGAAGGGGTAGGTCTGGAGGGATGGTGAAAACACTGCAGTGCTGGGAGCTAGGACCTGGTGTGGGGCAAGAGCTGGGTGTGGGGGCGGGGTTAGGCCTGGGGGCGGGGACGGAGATCGGCGTGGGGGCGGGGTTGGGCGTGGTGATGGCGATTGTCGAGGGGGCGGGGTTAACGTGGTGACGGTTGCAGGCGAGGGAGCGGGATTAGTCATGCAGTCGAAGATCGGGAAAGGGGCGGGGTTAGGCGTGGGTACGGAACTCGGCGAGGGGCGGGGTTAGGCGTGGAGATCGGCGTGGGAGCGGAGACATGCGGCGTTGTGGGCGGTTTTAGTGACGTCACTGGGGGCGGAAGTGGCTGCGGCGACCACAGAGTTATTCCCCATAGCCGCGGAGGTCGCGAATCTGTCGGCGATCGAGGAGGCGTTTGTCTGGGCGGCGATCGCGGAGGCTGCCAGGTCGGTGGGGGTGGGAGTGACGTCATCGTCGTCGGCAGCTATTGCCGCGGGCGATGTAGCGGCCGCGTGTGTAATGGCGCCAGACTGATTGCGGAGGCCGATGGAAGATTCTGGAACAGTTGAGGAATCCGGAGTGTGGGGGTAAGTTCATGAAAGTTTTTGGTACTTACTGTATTTAATTTCCGATATGGCTAGGAAGAACTGTTTGCTTATCCAAATAGCTCGTTCTCCCTGTATTCCAGGAGATCTAACTTTGCTAATCAGTCTCCGATGGGGAACCTTGTCGAACGCCTTACTGAAGCCCATATAGATCACATCTACTGCTCTGCCCTCATCAATCCTCTCTGTTACTTCCTCAAAACCTCAATCAAGTTTGTGAGACATGATTTCCCATGCACAAAGCCATGTTGACTATCCCTAATCAGTCCTTGCCTTTCCAAATACATGTACATCCTGTCCCTCAGGAATCCCTCCAACAACTTACCCACCACCGAGGTCAGGCTCACTGGTCTATATTTCCCTGGCTTGTCCTTACCACCCTTCTTAAACAGTGGCACAACGTTTGCCAACCGCCAGTCTTCCGGCACCTCACCTGTGACTATCGATGATACAAATATCTCAGCAAGAGGCACAGGAATCACTTCTCTAGCTTCCCACAGAGTTGTCAGGTACACCTGATCAGGTCCTGGGGATTTATCCACCTTTAACCATTTGAAGACATCCAGCACTTCCTCCTCTGTAATCTGGACATTTTGCAAGATGTCACCATCTATTTCCCTACAGTCTATATCTTCCATAGCCTTTTGCACAGTAAATACTGATGCAAAATATTCATTTAGTATCTCACCCATTTTCTGTGCTCCACACAAAGGCCGCCTTGCTAATCTTGGAGGGGCCCTATTCTCTAGGAGAAAGTGAGGACTGCAGATGCTGGAGATCAGAGCTGAAAATGTGTTGCTGGAAAAGTGTAGCAGGTCAGGCAGCATCCAAGGAGCAGGAGAAGCGACGTTTCGGGCATGAGCCCTTCTTCAGGAATGAGGAAGGTGTGCTAAGATAAAAGGTAGGGAGGAGGGATTTGGGAGAGGGGCGTTGGAAATGCGATAGGTGGAAGGAGGTAACGGTGAGGGTGATAGGCCGGAGTTACCCTTTTGTCCTTAATATATTTCTAAAAACCCTTTGGATTCTCCTTAACTCTATTTGCCAAAGCTATCTCATGTCCCCTTTTTGCCCTCTTGATTTCCCTCTTAAGTATACTCCTACTTCCTTTATACTCGAAGGATTTCTCGATCTATCCTGTCTATACCTTACAAATGCTTCCTTCTTTTTCTTAACCAAACCCTCAATTTCTTTAGTCATCCAGCATTCCCTACACCTACCAGCCTTCCCTTTCACCCTGACAGGAATATACTTTCTCTGGATTCTTGTTATATCATTTCTGAAGTCTTCCCATTTTCTAGCCGTCCCTTTACCTGCGAACATCTGCCTCCGATCAGCTTTTGAAAGTTCTTGCCTAATACTGTCAAAATTGGCCTTTCTCCAATTTAGAACGTCAACTTTTAGATCTGGTCTATCCTTTTCCATCACTATTTTAAAACGAATAGAATTATGGTTGCTGGCCCCAAAGTGCTCCCCCACTGACACCTCAGTCACCTGCCCTGCCTTATTTCCCAAGAGTAGGTCAAGTTTTGAACCTCCTCTGGTAGGTACATCCACATACTGAATCAGAAAATTGTCTTGTACACACTTAAGAAATTCCCTCCATCTAAACCTTTAACACTATGGCAGCCCCAGTCTATGTTTGGAAAGTTAAAATCCCCTACCATTACCATCCTATTATTCTTACAGGTAACTGAGATCTCCTTACAAGTTTGTTTCTCAATTTCCCTCTGACTATTTGGGGGTCTATAATACAATCCCAATAAGGTGATCATCCCTTTTTTATTTCTCAGTTCCACCCAAATAACTTCCCTGGATGTATTTCCGGGAATATCCTCCCTCAGCACAGCTGTAATGCTATCCCTTATCAAAAACGCCACTCCCCCTCCTCCCTTGCATCCCTTTCTATCCTTCCTGTAGCATTTGTATCCTGGAACATTAAGCTGCCAGTCCTTCCCATCTCTGAGCCATGTTTCTGTAATTGCTATGATATCCCAGTCCCATGTTCTTAACCATGCCCTGAGTTCATCTGCTTTCCCTGTTAGGCCCCTCGCATTGAAATAAATGCAGTTTAATTAATTAGTCCTACCATGTCCCTGCCTGCCCTGACTGTTTGACTCGCTTCTGTTCTCACCTGTAACAGTCCCAGATTGATCTCTTTCCTCACTATCTCCTTGGGTCCCACCCCACCACCTTACTCGTTTAAATCCTCCCGAGCAAATCTCGCTGCCAGTGTATTAGTCCCCTTCCAATTTAGGTGCAATCTGTCCTTCTTGTACAGGTCACTTCTACCCCAAAAGAGATTCCAATGATCCAAAAACGTGAATCCTTCTCCCATACACCAGCTCCTCAGCCATGCATTCATCTCCTCTACCCTCCTATTCCTGCCCACACTAGCTTGTAGCATTGAGAGTAATCCAGATATTACTACCCTCGAGGACCTCTTTTTTTAAATATCTGCCTAACTCTCTCTAATTTCCCTTTAGAGTCTCAATCTTTTCCCTTCCAATGTCGTTGGTTCCAATGGGGACAATGACCTCTTGCTGGCCCCTCTCCCCTGTGAGAACATTCTGCACACTCTCTGAGATATCCTTGATCCTGGCACCAGGAAAGCAACACACCATTCTGCTTTTTCGCTGCTGGCCACAGAAACGTCTGTCTGTACCTCGGACACCCAGAATGCTTCAGCATTGACCAAACAGACTAACAAGGAAAACCAGACTTGATCATAGTCCCTCGCAGACTAGGCAAACTGACAATAAGCTTCCTGGACCCGATACCCACAACTGTCCCAAAGCCCTAAGGGCAGTCTCCTACCTCAGTGCTAGCAAACGACAGGTCAGACGGAGAGGAACCAGAATACCTCTCTCACGGGAGAGTGACAATGGAAATGCCTGACTGCCAGGAAAAGGGACAATCTCACCTCCCCTCAAAGTGAGCTGGAATCTCCTAATCCCATTAGGAAGTGATTGATGCTGTCAGGATGCTTCATTGGATCCACATTCAGGACGTTCTTCTGAGAACTGCTTTGTGATGATCACCATCGGAACTTGATTCCTTGACAATCAAGGCCATTTTATTTTCCCTGTTTTTAATGAGCATCATTGTACTATATTCCTATAAAAACTGGCTTGATTTTCAGCTCAGGGATACCTGAACAGACTGTCTCTGCTGCTTCACTTGGGTCAGATTCTCTTCCATGATATCGCTGTGTTCATAAACGGAATGTTACTCTCACTTCGATCTGGGTTTTGTGATCTCTGATTCATTGGGCTAATTTCTCCGACACATTAACATTTATATAGAGGGAGAGAGGCAGGCAGAGAGAGCGAGCGAGAGTGTGGCAGGCAGGTAGAGAGAGAGTTGGCAGGCAGTTGGACGAGAGAGAGAGCCAAAGTGGCAGGCATGTAGAAAGAGAGAGAGGGAGGCAGGCAGACAGAGAGAGAGTGAATGCAGGCAAGTAGAGTTAGAGAGTGGCAGGCAGGTAGAGAATCAGAGAGAGAGAGAGAGAGAGAGAGAGAGGCAGACAGACATGTAGAGAGAGTGTGAGAGACAGACAGGTAAAGAGAGAGAGGCAGGCATGTGTGGAGAGAGAGAGAGTAGGTAAAAACAAGGCCTGCAGATGCTGGAGAGCAGAGTCTAGATTAGAGTGGTGCTGGAAAAGCATAGCAGGTCAGGCAGCATTGGAGGAGCAGGAAAATCAATGTTTCAGGCAAAAGCCCTTAGTCAGAGAGAGAGAGAGAGAGAGAGAGGGGCAAGCAGGTAGAAACAGAGAGGTAGGCAGGTAGAGAATGAGAGACTGTGGCAGGCAGGTAGACAGAGGGAGAGACAAGAGACAGGCACGAGAGAGATAGTGTTGGCAGGGAGAGAAAGAGAGACAGGCAGGTAAACAAAGAGAGTGGTAGGCAGTCAGAGAGAGAGAGAGGCAGGCAGGGTATAGAGAGTAAGCGAGAGAGAAAGAAAGGGGTAGACAGATAGAGAGAGAGAGAGAGACAGGCAGGTAAACAAAGAGAGTGTTAGGCAGTCAGAGAGGTAGAGATAGAGAGAGGCAGGGAGGTAGGTAGAGAGAGTAAGCGAGAGAGAGAGAGAGAGGTAGACAAGTAGAGTGAAAGAGAGAATGGCAGGCAGGTAGACAGGAAGAGAGGCAGGCATGTATGGAGAGAGAGAAAGGCAGGCAGGTAGAGAGAGTGTGGCAGTCATGGAGAGAGGCATGCAGTTAAAGAGAGAGTGACAGGCACATAGAGAATGAGAAACTGCGAGAGAGAGAGTCAGGCAGGTAGAGAATGAGAGAGATAGTGGTGGGCAGGGAGAGACAAAGAGAGAGGCAGACGTGTAGAGAGAGAGAGAGAGACAGGCAGGTAGAGAATGAGAGAAAGAGCGCGAGGTAGGCGGGTAGAGAGAGAGTGTGTGGCAGGCATGTATGGAGAGAGGCAGAAAGTGGCAGACAGGAAGATACAGAGAGAGATATAGGCATGAAGATACGGAGAGAAAGAGGTGGGGGGCAGTCAGGCAGAGAGAGAGAGAGAGTGGGGGTGTGCAGGCAGGTAGAGTGAGAGAGAGGCGAGGGGGGGTGGAAGAGAGAGAGAGACATATAGAGAGAGGCAGGCAGTTAGACGAGACAGAGAAAGAGAGTGGACCGCAGGTGTACAGAGAGTGTGGCAGGCAGCTAGAGAGAGAAATAAAAAGAGAAAGAGAGAGGCAGGCAGAGAGGGAAGAAGAGAGGGAGAAAGAGAGGTAGGCAGGTGAAGAGAGAGAGAGAGAGTGGCAGGCATACATATACATATATATATTGACAGAGTATCGGGCAGGTAGAGAGAGAGAAAGAAGAAAGTGGTAGACAGGTGGAGAGAGAGAGAGGCAGACAGGTAGAGAATTAGAGAGAGTGGCAGACAGGTCGAGAGAGAGAGGCAGGCAGGTAGAGAACGAGAGAGAGTGGCAGGCAGATCGAGAGAGAGAGGGACAGGCAGTTAAAGAGGGGGAGTGGCAGGCAGATAGAGAATGAGAGAGATAGTAGCAACAGATAGAGAGAAAGAGGGAGGCAGACAGGTAGAGAGAGTGAGTGAGTGAGAGAGACACAGAGTGAAAGGCAGGAAGGGAGAAAGAGATAGAGAGTGGCAGTCCGGTAGAGAGTGAAAGAGTGAGAGGCAGACAGGTAGAGAGAGTGAGAGAGAAATAGTGGCAGGAATGTACAGAGAGAGGGAGAGAGAGAGAGAGAGACAGGGAGACAGCCAGAGGTAGAGAGAAAACGGGAGAGAGGGAGACAGCCAGAGAGAGAGAGGCAAGCAGGGGGAGAGAGGGAAAGGGAGAGAGAGAGACAGTCGAGTAGCTAGAGAAAGAGAGAGTGGCAGGCAGGTGGACAGAGAGAGAGAGGGAGAGATGGCGTGCAGGCAGTTGAGACAGAGAGAAAGATAGAGGTCAGACAGGTCTCTCTCTCACTCACACACTCACTCACACACTCACTCACTCACTCACTCACTCTCTCACACACACACACACACACACACACACAGGCAGGCAAGTAGAGAGAGTGAGACAGGCTGAAAGGTAGATGGAATGAGTGAGAGAGAGTGACAGGAGTGTAGAAAGAAAGAGATAGCTAATGAAAGAGAGAGAAGCAGGCAGGTAGAGAATGAGAGAGAGAGTGGCAAACAGGGAGAGAGAAAGAGAGAGTGAGAGAACATAGAACATAGAACATAGAACATAGAACATAGAAGAATACAGCGCAGTACAGGCCCTTGGGCCCTCGATGTTGCGCCGATCCAAGCCCACCTAAACTACACTAACCCACTATCCTCCATATACCTATCCAATGCCCTCTTAAATGCCCATAAAGAGGGAGAGTCCACCACTGTTACTGGCAGGGCATTCCATGAACTAACGACTCGCTGAGTGAAGAACCTACCCCTAACATCAGTCCTATATCTACTCCCCCTTAATTTAAAGCTATGCCCCCTTGTAATACCCGACTCAATACGCGGGAAAAGGTTCATACTGTCGACCCTATCTAACCCCCTAATCATCTTGTACACCTCAATCAAGTCACCCCTAAACCTTCTTTTCTCTAGTGAAAACAGCCCCAAGTGCCTCAGTCTTTCCTCATACGATTTTCCTTCCATACCAGGCAACATCCTGGTAAACCTCCTCTGCACCCGTTCCAATGCCTCCACATCCTTCCTATAGTATGGCGACCAAAACTGCACACAATATTCCAGATGCGGCCGTACCAGAGTCTTATACAACTGCATCATGACCTCAGGACTCCGGACCTCAATTCCTCTACCAATAAAAGCCAGTACGCCATATGCCTTCCTCACCGCACTATTTACCTGGGTGGCAACTTTCAGAGATCTGTGTACATGGACACCAAGATCCCTCTGCTCATCCACACTACCAAGTATCCGACCATTAGCCCAGTACCCCATCTTTTTGTTATTCTTCCCAAAGTGAATCACCTCGCACTTAGCTACATTGAATTCCATCTGCCACCTTTCTGCCCAGCTCTGCAGCTTCTCTATATCCTGCTGTAACCTGCCACATGCTTCCTCACTGTCAACAACTCCTCCGACTTTCGTGTCATCCGCAAACTTGCTCACCCAACCTTCTAACCCCTCTTCCAGGTCATTTATAAAAATGACAAACAGCAATGGTCCCAAAACAGATCCTTGCGGAACACCGCTAGTGACGGCACTCCATGAAGAAACTTTGCCATCAACTACTACCCTCTGTCTTCTTCCATCCAGCCAATTCCTAATCCAAACCTCCAACTCACCCTCAATGCCATATCTCCGTATTTTCTGCAGTAGCCTACCATGGGGAACCTTATCAAACGCCTTACTAAAATCCATATATACCACATCTACCGCTTTCCCCTCATCAACCTCCTTCGTCACCTTTTCAAAGAATTCAATAAGGTTTGTGAGGCACGACTTGCCCTTCACAAAACCATGCTGACTATCCTTGATCACATTATTCCTATCTAGATGTGCATAAATCCTATCCCTTACAATTCTCTCTAAGACTTTGCCCACAACAGAAGTGAGACTCACCGGCCTATAGTTACTAGGGCTATCCCTACTCCCCTTTTTGAACAAGGGAACCACATTTGCTATCCTCCAGTCTTCTGGGACTACTCCTGTAGACAAAGAGGACATAAAAATCAAGGCCAATGGCTCTGCAATCTCCTCCCTTGCTTCCCAGAGAATCCTAGGATAAATGCCATCAGGCCCAGGGGACTTATCTATTTTCACCTTTTCCAGGATTTCCAACACCTCTTCTCTACATACCTCAAAGCCATCCATTCTACTTATTTGTGCCTCAGTATTCTCATCGACAACAATGCCCTGTTCCTGAGTGAATACTGAAGAAAAGTATTCATTCAGTGTCTCCCCAATCTCTTCCGCCTCCACACGCAACTTCCCCCTACTATCCTTGACTGGACCTATTCCTACCCTAGTCATTCTTTTATTCCTAACATACCTATAGAAAGCCTTAGGGTTTTCCCTAATCCTATCTACTAAGGACCTTTCATGTCCCCTCCTTGCTGCTTTTAGCTCTCTCTTCAGGTCCTTCCTGGCTACCCTATAACTCTCAATCGCCCCAATTGAACCTTCACGTCTCATCTTGAGATAGGCCGCCCTCTTCCATTTAACAAGGGATTCCAATTCCTTATTAAACCACGGCTCCCTCGCACGACCCTTTCCTACCTGCCTGACCGGTACATAATTATCAAGGACACTCAATAGTTGCCCCTTGAACAAGTTCCACATATCATTTACACTCTTGCCTTGGAGTCTACTTTTCCAAGCCACACATCCTAAGTCATGCCTCACCGCATCATAATTTCCCTTACCCCAGCTATAATTCTTGCCCTGTAGTACACACTTATCCCTCTCCATCACGAGTGTAAAAATCACCGAATTATGGTCACTATCCCCAAAGTGCTCACCTACCTCTAATTCTAACACCTGGCCTGGTTCGTTACCCAGAACCAAATCCAGTATGGCCTCACCTCTTGTTGGCCTGTCTACATATTGTGTCAGGAAACTCTCCTGCACACATTGAACAAACACTGACCCATCTAACGAACTTGAGCTATAGCTTTCCCAATCAATATCAGGAAAGTTAAAGTCCCCCATAACAACCACCCTATTACTGTCACTCATCTCCTGAATCACCTTCCCAATCCTTTCTTCAATGATTCTAGGACTATTAGGAGGCCTGTAAAAGACTCCTAACAGGGTGACCTCGCCTTTCCTATTCCTAACCTCAGCCCAAACTACCTCAGATGGCAAGTCCTCATCCATCGTCCTTTCCACCGCTGTAATACTATCTTTGACAAGCAATGCCACACCTCCCCCTCTTTTACCCCCACCTCTGACCCTACTAAAACATTTAAATCCCGGAACCTGCAACAGCCAATCCTGTCCCTGTTCTAGCCATGTCTCCGTAATAGCCACAACATCGAAGTCCCAGGTACCAACCAACGCTGCAAGTTCACCTACCTTATTTCGTATACTTCTTGCATTGAAGTATACACACTTCAAGCCACTTCCCTGTTTACAGGCACCCTCCTTGGAAATTGATGCCATGTTCCTCACCTCCCTACACTCCAGGCCCTGCACCCTGAAGCTACAATCTGGGTTCCCATGCCCCTGCCGAGTTAGTTTAAACCCCCCCCAAGAGCACTAGCAAACCTCCCCCCAAGGATACTGGTTCCCCTCAGGTTCAGGTGTAGACCATCCTGTTTATAGAGGTCCCACCGTCCCCAGAAAGAACCCCAGTTATCCAAAAACTGGAACCCCTCCCTCCTGCACCATCCCTGAAGCCACGCATTTAATTGTTCTCTCTCCCTATTCCTCGAATCTCTATCACGTGGCACGGGTAACAAACCAGAGACAACAACTCTGTTTGTTCTAACTCCAAGCTTCCAACCTAGCTCCCTGAAAGCCTGTCTAACATCCTCAGCACTCCTCCTACCTATGTCGTTGGTGCCAATGTGGACCACGACTTCGGGTTGCTCCCCCTCCCCCTCCAGGACCCGGAAAACACGATCAGAGACATCACGTACCCTTGCACCTGGGAGGCAACATACCAAACGTGAGTCTCTCTCGTTCCCACAAAACCGCCTATCTGTGCCACGAACTATCGAGTCCCCAATTACTACTGCTCTGCTCTTCTTCACCCTTCCCTTCTGAGTAACGGGGACAGGCTCCGTGCCAGAGACCTGAGCCCCGTTACTTACCCCTGGTAAGTCATCCCCCCCACAAGTATCCAAAACGGTATACTTGTTCTTGAGGGGAATGGCCGCAGGAGGTCCCTGCACTGGCTGCTTCCTCCCAGTCCCCCTCACTGTAACCCATCTATCTGCCATCTTTGGAGTTACTACTTCCCTATAACTCTGATCTATGACCCCCTCTGCCTCCCGAATGATCCGAAGTTCATCCAACTCCAGCTCCAGTTCCCTAACACGGTCTTGGAGGAGCTGGAGATGGGTGCACTTCCTGCAAGTGTAATCGGCAGGGACGTCGATGGCATCCCTCACCTCATACATGTTGCAGGAGGAACATTGCACTGCCTTCACTGCCATCCCTCTAAAGCTAACTGTTTAAACAAAAACTGTGTCTAAATAATACAAGCAAAATTCAGCACTTACCTGCTTGCCACAACAGATGTTATTATTAGGTTAGAGGAGGAGGGCGGGTGGGAGGCACTACCCGTGTAGTGCCTCGGGTTCCTCTCCTTCACGCTTTTAAAGGGGGAAAAAACTAACCCAGCTAAGCTTACACTAACTGCTTCCGGGTCTCGGCTGCCCCTCTGCTTGCCGTCACTTCCTCTGCTGCTCCCGCTCTTTCTGTGAAGGAGAGAGAAAACAAAACACCGATGAAGTGAATGATTGGCAGGCAGGTAGAGAGAAAGAGATAGAGAGAGGCAGCATGGCATGTATGTAGACAGAGAGAGATACAGAGAGAGGGACAGGCAGGTAGAGAGAGAGGGAGAGGCAGGCAGGTTGAGAGAGACAGAAAGAGAGAGGGGGAGGCAGGCTGGTAGAGAGTGAGACAGAGTGGGAGAGGCAGGCAGGTAGAGAGAGACAGTGAGAGAGAGAGAGGGAGAGGTATGCAGGTAGACAGACACACATTGTCACTAAGGGAGACCTGCATGCTCTGCTAAACTGTGCAGAGTATTCTTGTTTGAAATCTGATGCATGTTCTGATGACCTGTAACCTGGCTGCAATTAGGATTTGGTCCAATGCTAAGAGCAGGAAATGACTTGATCCAGGGAGAAGGGAAGAGGTTTCGTTATTGATAGTCCAATCGACAGTCCAATTGCCAGTATAATGACTGAGGAGGGAGAAAGCTTTCTGATGGGATTCTGCATCAGATTTAGAGATGACATCTTTAAGAATGTATTGCACTTATTCAAATAGTGAGCTTGCAACCAAACAAAAATCACAGACTTCCTTCTGCTCTCCCAGGAGGGACTGTGAGCTCAGTCTTAGTCACTCCAGAGATTATGGAGTTTGGACAGGGCTGGAGGACAATCTGAGGTGGGTGTGAATGTTTTAAAATTAAATCTCACTCAACCCCAACCACTTCCACTCACACACTGCCACGATGTTTGCTGGTAAAATCTTATTGTTGATCCCTGGATTGGGTTGGGGGAGTTTCTGCTCAGTAATTCACTGTATTTTCCCATTTGTCTTCTACAGTTAATTTGATGGCAATTGCAATCCTTTCCCAGGAAAACTGTGGTCTTTCCCCTTGCACTACTATGTGGGCGGCACGGTGGCACAGTGGTTAGCACTGCTGCCTCACAGCGCCTGAGACCCGGGTTCAATTCCCGCCTCAGGCGACTGACTGTGTGGAGTTTGCACGTTCTCCCCGTGTCTGCGTGGGTTTCCTCCGGGTGCTCTGGTTTCCTCCCACAGTCCAAAGATGTGCAGGATCAGGTGAATTGGCCATGCTAAATTGCCCGTAGTGTTAGGTAAGGGGTAAATGTAGGGGCATGGGTGGGTTTCGCTTTGGCGGGTCGGTGTGGACTTGTTGGGCCGAAGGGCCTGTTTCCACACTGTAATGTAATCTGTAATCTAAAAAACTACTCGCTATCTGGTATTTATGGCAGCTGCCGATTTGATGGTCATTGTTACTGATGCTATACTGTGGAGATTTCACTTTTCTTATTACCCACTGTCTTTCCTGGGCATCACACCAGTGTGTACTGTCACTGCAATCCTGATACATGCTGCCATGGACTGCTCTGTGTGGTTGACCATCACTTTCTCCTTTGACCGATTTGTGGCCATTTGTTGTCAGACACTGAAAACAAAATATTGCACTGAGAAAACTGCGACTGTGGTTCGAACAACAACCTGCACCCTGCTTTATTTGAAAAACATTCCCTTCTCTTTTCAATATGAGCCTCGGAGAAGAATCAACAATATTCCATTTGACAGTAAAACAAAATCAGGCTCCCATACTGAGACTTGGTGGGTAGCATTAGATTGGTTTGATCCAGTTTTGACCCTTTTATTGCCATTCGCTTTGATTCTGTTGCACAATGCTCTGACAGTCAGACACATTTTAGTGACCAGTTGAGTCCGGAAGAGGCTGAAGGGTGAGAGCAAAGGAAAGAATCACAGAGATCCAGAGATGGAGAGCAGAAGGAAGGCTGTGGTTTTGCTCTTCACCATCTCTGGCAGCTTCATCTTCCTGTGGTTAATCGCTGTTGTAGATTTCTTATGTAATGCCATTCAAGGAATCAATACCATCGACTTCTCACCTTTTCTGTATCACTTTAGGAAAGCTGGTTACATGCTGCAGCTCCTAAGTTGTTGCATAAACACATTTATTTACGCAGCAACATTGTCTGGGATCAGAGTGAAGATCAGTATGACAGTTAGTGTTACACGATTTCCCTGCGTTGCGAATAAATGAAACTCCTCAGCGAAGCTGTCAGAAGGATCCTATTATTTCCAGACCATGAATTGATTTTCTTCATTCACTTGTGAAATACGGTTGTTGCTGGCTGGGTCACCATTTATTACCCATCCCTAATTGCCCCTTGAGAATGTGGTGGTGAGGTGTGTTCTTACTGCAGACCATGTGCTGTTGGATGACAAACAATGTCCTTAGGGAGGGAATTCCAGGAATCTGATCCAGCGACAGTGAATGATCAGTGACATATTTCCAAGTCAGGATGGTGAGTGGTTTGGAGTGGAACGTGCAGGGGATGGTGTTTAGATTAGATTAGATTACTTCCAGTGTGGAAACAGGCCCTTCGGCCCAACAAGTCCACACCGACCCACCGAAGCGCAACCCACCCATACCCCTACCTTTACCCCTTACCTAACACTACGGGCAACTTAGCATGGCCAATTCACCTGACCTGCACATCTTTGGACTGTGGGAGGAAACCGGAGCACCCGGAGGAAACCCACGCAGACACGGGGAGAACGTGCAAACTCTACACATTCAGTTGTCTGAGGCGGGAATTGAACCCAGGTCTCTGGCGCGTTGAGGCAGCAGTGCTAACCACTGTGCCGCCCTCATGTTCCCATGTGTCTGCTGGCCTTGTCCTTTTAGATAGAAATGGTCATGGATGTGAGGATCTTTGGTGAACGCCTGCAGTGCATCTTGTAGATGGTACACACTGCGGATGTGACTGTCAGTGGTGGTAGTAGTGCATGTTTGACAATCAAGTGACTGCTTTATCCTGGATGGTGTCAAGCTTCTTGAATGTTGTTGGAGCTGACCCCTCATCCAAGCAACTGTGGAGTATTGTATCACATCCCTGACAGAGAGTCTTTATCCCTGTGCAAGGAGAGAATTGAGTTGGGAACCTTTGGATTCCCCATTATTGCACAATCCAATGAAATTGGGCAGGAAAATGGAATTACCCATTGGGTAACTCCTATCAACTTGCAACCTTCTGTAAGTCTCCATCAAAATGAAATCCTTCGCAGGGTTCTGAAGAAATTAAATAGAAGAGTTGATCAGAAAAAGACCATTAAATACATGATCTCCCTGCTCGGTAACAATTCAAGTCCCCATGCTAATGTGACAAACAGCCAACTCCTTATGCATCACTGTCCAAACCAGTGACCACTTCAATCTAAAAGGACGAGGGCAGCAGATACATGGGAACACCAACTCCAGCACATTCCCCTCCAAGCCACTCACCATCCTGACTTGGAAATATGTAACTGATCATTCACTGGTGATGGGTCAAAATCCTGGAAGTCCCTCCCTGAGGACATTGTGGATCACAAGATTCAATCAGTGAGGGAGAGACGGAGAGCAGTCGCTCACAGCAAAATCCAAATCAACAGTACCATCCATGCACACAAAAAAACACACAAACACAGAAACGCATTCACATACAGAGAGACAAAGAAACACACACACCCACACACATACATACACACACACACACATACAAACACACACACACACACACATACACACACACACATACACACACATACACACACATACACACACATACACACACATACACACACATATACACACACACATACAAATACACACACACACACACACACAGACACAAACACACACACACACACACCTGCTGTGATGAGGATAGCAATTGAACTGAGGTCCCACAGTGTGGAACATGCTCGGTGGGTAAATCCCATGCTCCCTCTGCAATGTGGAAATGATGTGTCTTTGAGCAGTATTCCTGACATTTCACACTTTAAGTAGAGTGTTTCCTTTGCAGTTGTATCCAGACATCTCTGGCTGAACCATTTCAGGAGGAGACAGAGTGAATTTAATTGTACTTTTTGCAGCTTACAATGTTTAATGGTGTACTCTCACAATTTTGAAATGAGAAAAGATTCAAAGGTGGAGAGGATCAGACCAGCACTGAGCATGTTCATTTCCTTCTCTTCATTTCTCAGGGACAATATTGCAAGGGATCAGGCAAAATTGCTTTGTCACTCCAAAGACATTCTTTCAAGAAGGAAACATATGTGCAATGTGAGAGATTCACAATCTTTGATGTTTTCTCCAAAAAAAATCTGCTGCTTGTGCGGATCTTTGAATCTTCTGGAGGCATCACAAGGAAACCAGTACAGCAAAAGGCAGAGGCCAGCTGACCATCCAGAGAGAGAGAGAGCGGGGTGGGGGAACAGAGAGAGAGAGAGAGAGAGAGAGCGAGAGAGACAGAAAGCAGCTTTGTAGACCCAAAGATGGAGAGAGATAGAGAGAGAAAGAAAGGGAGAGGGAGAGAGGGTGTATATGTGTAAGAGAGAGAGACAGGGAGAGAGTGGAACTTGGGAAGTATTGTAAGCTTAAGGGGCCAAATGGAATTCGAGGCAGTATGTCCATACTGAAAGGGTATTGTAACAATTACATAATGAAGAAGGGACTGTTTATATTGGTATCGACTTGTGTTCAGACTGTTTGACCGTTTTAGTGTTGCGTGACACCTGGGCACATTCATGAAGAACATTCGACAAGTTGTCAAACGTGTTTGAAGGAGGAATAAGACAACATCTTCATCCCTGGAGTTATCTCATGACCTTCCTCTGAACAGCCTCCAATGCAATGATATCCTTTCACAAGTAAAGAGACAGACATTGTTTGCAATGCACGGTCTAGATTAGAGTGGTGCTGGAAAAGCACAGTAGGACAGGCAGCATCCGAGGGGCAGGAAAACCGACCTTTCGGGCAAAAGCCCTTCATCAGGAATGACCGATGAAGGGCTTTTGCCTGAAATGTTGATTTTCCTGCTCCTCAGATACTGCCCTGACCTGCTGTGCTTTTCCAGCACCACTCTAATCTAGACTCAGATATCCAGCATCTGCAGTCCTCACTTTTGCCTCATTGTTCACACTCTCTGTGTGAAAACATTGACCTTAGGTCTCTTTTATATCTTTCCCCTCTCACGCTAAACCTATGCCCTTTAGTTCTCCAAGGGGGAGTCTTTGTCTATTTATCCTATCCATGTCCCTCATGATTTTATAAACCTCTACAAGGTCACCCCTCAGCCTCTGATGCTCCAGGGAAAACAGCCCCAGCCTGTTCTGCCACTCCTCATCGCTTAAATCCTCCAACCATGGCAATATCCTTGTACATCTTTTCTGAACCCCTTCACGTTTCACAACATCTTTCCAATAGGAAGGAGACCAGAATTGCACACAATATTCCAACAGTGGCCTAACCAATGTCCTGTACAGCCGCAACATGACCTCCCAACTCCCGGACTCATTACTCTGACGAATAAAAGAAAGCATACAAAAGGCCTTCTTCTCTATCCTAACTACCTTCGACTCCACTTTCAAGGAGTTCTGAACCTGCACTCCAAGGTCTCTTTGTTCAGCAACACTCCCTCGGACCTTATCATTAAGTGTATAAGTCCTGCTAAGATTTGCTTTCCCAAAATGCAGCACCTCGCATTTATCTGAATTAAACTTCACCTGCCACCTCTCAGCCCATTGGCCCATCTGATCAAGATCCCATTGTAATCTGAGGTAACCCTCTTCGCTGTCCACTACACCTCCAATTTTGGTGTCATCTGCAAACTTACTAACTGTACCTCTTATGCTTGCATCCAAATCATTTATGTAAATGACAAAAAGTAAAGGACCCAGCACCAAGCCTTGTGGCACTCCACTGGTCACAGCCCTCTAGTCTGAAAAACAACCCTCCACCACACTCTCTGTCTTCTACCTTTGAGCCAATTCTGCATCCAAATGGCTCGTTCTCCTTGTATTCTGTGAGATCTAACTTTACTAATCAGTCTCCCATGGGGAACTTTGTCGAACGCCTTACCGAAGTCCATATATATCACATCTACCGCTCTGCCCTCATCAATCCTCTTTGTTTGTTCTTCAAAGAACTCAATCATGATTTCCCATGCACAAAGCCATGTTGACTATCCCTGATCAGTCCTTGCCTTTCCAAATACATGTACATTCTGTCCCTCACTATTCCCTCCAACAACACTGCATATGTTAACTCCTGTTTGTTTTTCTCTCTCTCTCTCACTGTCTCTCACTCTCTGTTCTTCATTCTCTCTGCCTCTCATCTCAGTCCTTCCTGGTCACTCTGTTCTCTCTCTCCCTACCGTCTCTCTCTCTCACACACACACCGTGGCCAACTCTCTGTCTCCCTCTCTCCAAATTTTTCTCTCTCTCTCTGTCCTTCTATCTCTCCCCATCTCCCTTCCTTCCCTCTCTCTGTCCTTCTTTCTCCATACCCACTCTCTCTTTCTCTCTCTCTCTGTCACATACACCCTCGCTCCCTTTCTCTCTTACCCTCCCTTTCTCCTTCTCTCTTTCTCTCTTTCAGACCTGAATGTGTTAACCCAGTTTTGAAACTGTTCAAAACTATTTGTGCTCATCCATTCTCACTCCACTCACAAATTTATACCCTTCCCTAAATATTTTGCATCCCCAAATGTTTGGCTCACTAAATGAGTGCCCCCACAACTAGTTTGCATGTCCCTACTACAGCCCTGAGCCCCGTACCCTTGGACAAAGGTAAGTGAGTCTGTGTGGACTGACTGGCTTGTGTCCACTTTAATGCCCTTTTAACAAGATTATTTTGTCCTTGAGTGGTCAGAAAGGTAAAGGCTCCAATATGTCTGGCAGGGGAGTGGCCAGTTCTCTCAGTTCCGGTTTTTTTCCTGGTTGGGTTTAGTTTTTAACAGCGAGTCAGAAAACTGCTGGGGGAAAAGCAGCTACAGTGAAAAGAGGTTCCATGCTTCAACAGAGTCTTACCTGAACTTTCCCTCTGAAACCTCTCCTGCTGTAGGCAATTGTGTTTGAAGTTACCTTTTGCCAAGGGATGTGTTTATGGGATGTTGCAGAGAGTGGAACAGCTTCGTTATGCTGCGATAAAGAATCAGTTGGATTTTCAAATAAGCTGTTATTCTAAATTCGGTGTTCATGTTTCACCCGTAGTACCATTTAGATTACTTACAGTGAGGAAACAGGCCCTTCGGCCCAACAAGTCCACGCCGACCCGCCGAAGCGCAACCCACCCATACCCCTACCTTTACCCCTTACCTAACACTACGGGCAATTTAGCATGGCCAATTCACCTGACCTGCACATCTTTTGACTGTGGGAGGAAACCGGAGCACCCGGAGGAAACCCACGCAGACACGGGGAGAATGTGCAAACTCCACACAGTCAGTCGCCTGAGGCGGGAATTGAACCCGGGTCTCTGCTGCTTTGAGGCAGCAGTACTAACCACTGTGCCACCTTGCCACCCATGGTCGTGTTTAAATAAGTTCTGTTTTGTTTAAAGCTGAGTGGTTTGATCAGCTGCATCACTCCTGGAATATCCACCCGCAGTCTGCTTTGAAAATACATAAAAAGTTCAGTCTGCACTACCTTCATAAAATGTTTTGAGTGGGTCTGGACTGGTCCATAACAACAGCAAGATCCCAGTTGCAGGACTGCGGAAACTTTACCTCACAGAGAGAGTCCTTTAGATCCATCATGCCTGGCTCCCCCATTAACTGACCCTGGCCCTGTCTGGCTCTTCAGACCTTGCCCCTGAATGGCCTCATTGCATCCCCTTCCTGTGGAGACAGCTCCTCCGCCCTGTCTCACACTTTTCCTGTCGTGCTCTCCCCTCTCGATCTCCCTCTCACCTACAGCAACCCCTCCCTCTTCTCCTTCATGTTCATGTCAAACACTGCCCACCCTCCCCCTCGCCATCTCCTGCCCTCTACTTGTCGACCCTACCCCCACCCATCCCAGAAAACTGGGGTATGGTATCTGTCTAATTGCTCCGCTTCCCCATCACTCTCAGATGCACTACCCCTGGGCTGGAGAATATGGTGAGCATGTTCAGAGATGAGCTGGCCTGTTGACTGACCACTGCAAGGTGGAGTAGTTCAGTCACTGGGAAGACAAAAGCAAGCCAGATGTGGTCTGTTCTCCAGCTCCATTACCGGGGAAACCAGGGTCACAACAGTCAGGGGGAGGTGTGGAATCTCTTACCATGGAAACTAGAGTTGCATCGGTCTGGGGATGGGGTATATTGCTGCGGAAACCAGGGTTACAACAGGCGTGATTGGGGTCCGTTACCAAGGAAACCGGGGTCAGAACAGTCAGTGAGAGGGATCCGTTACTGGGGAAACCGGGGTCACAGCAGTCAATGAATGGGGTCTGTTACCAGGGAAACCAGCCTCACAACGGTCAGGGAGTGGGGTCTGTTTCCAGGGAAACCAAGGCCACAACAGTCAGTGAGTGGCGTCTATTACCAGGGCAATCGAGGTCACAACAGTCAGGGAGTAGCGTCTGTTTCCAGGGAAACCAGCGTCACAACAGACAGGGAGTAGCGTCTGTTTCCAGGGAAACCAGCGTCACAACAGACAGGGAGTGGCGTCCGTTTCCAGGGAAACCAGCGTCACAACAGTCAGGGAGTGGCATCTGTTTCCAGGGAAACTCGCGTCACAACAGATAGGGAGTGGGGTCGGTTTCCAGGGAAACCAGCGTCACAACAGTCAGGGAGTGGCGTCTGTTTTCAGGGAAACACGCGTCACAACAGATAGGGAGTGGGGTCGGTTTCCAGGGAAACCAGCATCACAACAGACAGGGAGCGGCATCCGTTTCCAGGGAAACCAGCGTCACAACAGTCAGGGAGTGGCGTCTGTTTCCAGGGAAACCAGCGTCACAACAGTCAGGGAGTGGCGTCTGTTTCCAGGGAAACCGAGGCCACAAAAGTCAGGGAGTGGGGTCACAATGTTCCGAGGGTGCAGTCTGTTACGCTGGATATCAAGGTCAGAAAGGTCAGAGAGCCGGCCCGATTACCAGGGGCACAAGGGTCAGCACAAGAATGCGGTCATCACTGAGACTCAGGTCAATGGGAGGGGTCTGTCACCAGGGAGATTGGGGTCACAAAGATCAGGAAGTGGCGCTTGTCACTGGGGATATGGGGGTCAGAGAGAAAGTGTACTAGAGGGGATGTGCGAGCTCACTCTTTCTTTCTCCACTGAAACAGATCAGAGCCAATGGTGTTGGGGTAGGACATTAACATGGACTGAGGATTGACCAACTCCACAGAACATAAAGTGGGCTGAAAGTGGGCAAGGTGGGGGGGGGGCATATTTAGGATGGCAACCGGTTACTAGTGGAGTGCCGCAGTACTGGGACCACAGTTATTGCCGATGTACATATTAATGACTTGGGTTAGGGAAGTGAATGTACTGTCACCAAGTTTGTAAATCAGTCGGAAGGCAAGTGGGGAGAATGTCAGTGTCTGCAGAACGTTCTAGAGAGGTTACATGTGTGGGTGAAAACTTGGCTGGTGGAATATAAGGAGGAGAAAGTCAGGAAGAATAGAAGAGGTTAATATTATTTAAATGCAGATAGCTACAGAACAGAGGGATTTGGGATTCCTCATCTGTGAATCAGAAAAAGCTGACATCGGAGTTCAGTGGGTAATAGGGAAGGCAAATGGACTGGTGAAACCAAAATCAGAAATTGCTGGAAAAACGCAGTACTGAACCCAAAATGTTAACTCTGTTTTCTCTCCACAAATGCTGGCAGACTTGCTGATTTACTCGATCAATTTTCTGAATTTGTTTCTGATTTCCAGCAACCACAGTTCTTTGGATGTTTTTTTAACACATTGCTGGTCTTTATTTCAATGGGAATACAGTACAGCCTTCATCCTTTCAAAAGCAGTCTCACATTCTGCTAAGCAGACCACTTTTTTGTTTGTTTAGTTTCCAAATTTGTTAAAGGCACAGATATCCAGCTCAAATTATGCACAAATTTCCAGTAAACTCACACATTCCTAAACATTTACCAATTTGTCATTTAGTTTTCGGAAAAAAGGAATTCTAATAAAGTCCTCACTTTTGCCCTCCTTGGCAATATCTGTGAATATATGTGTGTGACTGCCTGCCCGTGCGTGTTTGTGTATGTATGTGTGTCTTTGTGTATGTGTATGGGTGTCTGTCTGTGTACATGTATGTGTTTCTGAGTGTCTCAGTAGGAGGTATATTTAGTAAATTTGCAAATTACACCAAAATTGGAGGTGTCCTTCAAAGTGGAAGTAGTTGTAGGTTTGGAAGGTGTTGTCGAAGGATTTTTGGTAAACGTTTGCAGTGCATCTTGATGCTACTCAGCATCGGTGGTGGATGGAGTGGATGTTTGTAAGGCGGGTACAATTACAACACTTGAAAAGCATCTGGATGGGTATATGAATAGGAAGGATTCAGATGGTTATTGGCCAAATGCTGGCAACTGGGACTAGGTTTATCGAAGTTATCTGATGGATGCCAGCCACTTAAACAAAGTGTCAATTTCCATGCTGTACAACTCCATGACTCTGTGAATCTTGATTTGCAATTCTAACGTACCAAATTGCAATTGGAATATTTGGAGTCAAAACCAAATCATTTGTTGCTGATTCACTCGATCAAACTTCAGGTCCACCATGTTTCTGTTCATTTCAGTTGACGGGGTTGGCAGAGTTTAATGGTTTGGAGATCAGAGTTCACATAATACAAGATGGATGGATTAGTCTAAGGATTTACGTTCAGAACAGTCACCTAATATTTCCAGACAATGATAGTACTCGATCAGAATTAGAACCCGTTTCAATTGTTTGTCTTGATTTGCCTTGTAGAGAGGCAGGAATTGTTAGCATTAACAGTTCAGGTCGTTTATACCAGAGAATGGAACAGCACAAACTCCAGGCAATTGCATATATCAAGTTAAAAATCAAACAACACCAGGTTATAGTCCAACAGAATTAAACCTGTTGGACTATAACGTGGTGTTGTGTGATTTTTAACTTTGTACACACCGAGACGAACATCAACTGTGCCTGGAGGATCATCAACTCGGTGAAGGACGCTCTCTGGGTGGTCTGAAACCTGTTGATCTTCCAGCTGAAGGAGTTGACCCCGACTGAGTGTTGCAGACTGGCACATTCCAAGGTCAAGGACTACATGTTGAGGGACGCGCTGAAGCTCGGGGTAGCTGCCGCCAAGGCGCGGTGGGGAAAGACCACCGTCTAACATCTGCCTGCCTAAGAAGAACAGGGGGCCCACGCAGTCATTTGTGCTCTGCTGACGCCTCAGCTCAATGTAATCGCACCAACCTGTGAATAGGAATGATTACCCTGTTTCGATACGCAAAGAAATGGAATGTTTACAGAATGATGACATGTCCAATTGTATAGATTAAATATATATGAATAAAGTATATTTTTGAAATAAAAAAAAAAGTTCCTGAGGACCAGAGGCCTAACGTCAATTCAGGTTCCAGCCAACCTCTGAGCTATGGCCTCAGCAGCCGCTCGCAGCCCTGGCCAGGGCTTTCGCAACACAGTCAGGGTGACTGTGAAGAAGGTGGAGGAGCGCACACCAGTCGATCGGACGGTGTTTGTGAAGAAGATTTTGCTGGAGTGCTGCGGGTACGAAGCAGCGGATGTGTACTGCCTGCAGGATTTCCCTGCGACAGGCTATTTCGATGTGACCTTCAGGAGTGTGAAGAATTGCGAGCAGCTCCTGAAGGTCTTCAAGGAAAAAGAAGGGGAACCTCTGTTCTCCATCTTGTCGGCGGTCCCGTTGTGTGTGCTTCCTGCGCAGAGCAGTCGGGTCGTAACAATCCAGATGTACAACCCTCACGTCCCAGCAGTAGATGTCCTGACCTTCTTGAGGAGATACGTCCAGGTCGAGGGAGAGAGTACCGATGTGGTCGATCCTTTTGGGATCTGGACCAGCAAACGACAGGTCAGGGTAACCCTGAGGGTCGATGCCAGTGGGAACATCCTCCACCCACCCTCCAGCTTTGCCATCGGAGGAAGCAGAGGTTACCTGACATACGCAGGGCAGCCAAAAGTGTGCCGAACCTGCAGGAGGTCAGGCCACATGGCGGCGGATTGCAAGGTGACCGTCTGCCGAAATTGCAAGCAGGAAGGCCACCCGACCAAGGAATGTAAGGAGGCCAAGAACTGTAATCTGTGCGGAGAGGCGGGCCACATGTACAAGGCCTGCCCAAGACGCGGGGCCGCCATCTACGCACAGATGGCCGGAGGTGGCAACACGAGCCGTGAACCGCCCAAGACCAGCAAGGTACCACAAAACAGCATGGGAACGGTGTCTGGAGGCAACCAGAAGGAAGGGTGGGCTGTAGCGGAGCACACGGCAGACAGCGGGGAGGTGCAGCAGCCAATCCAAGCTCCTGCAAGACAGACGGAGGAAATGGAAGAGAAGGGACCAAAGGAAGCAGAGGATTGGATTACTGTGAAAAGCAGGAAGAGGAAACCTCCTAAAGCCACCCAGCGAGGGGGGAAGCGACACCTACGCGACGAGGACACATGCAGCTCTTCCAACGGTGAGGATGGGCGCAAGGCGGGTCGTCACCAGAGGAAGAGAATGAGCGCCGCGGGGAAAAAGGAGGGCAATACCACCCAAGCATGAAAAGACGATCCCTCTGAGGGGACGGGTAAAGCCCTCTCCCCACCCAGTGAGAACCAAGAGGTACCCACCGGCCCACAGCTCCAGGTAACTGGGAGCAGCGGTCCTGTGACAGCCCCGCTGTCAGATGGAGAACTGGACCATGCGGACCTTGGGCCCGACCCGAAGACACCAGAGCGGGAAATGGCTCCAGCGTGGAGCCGGACAGCTACCTCAGCCCTGGTCCAGCAGTTTGCCGTCACCACGGGAATGCACACAGCTACCCCAGAGGGGCAAGACCAGCAGCAAATGGAGACTGTTAACCTTGTAAACTGTTAAAATGGGGATAAGAGTTGCCAGCATCAATGTGCGTAGCATCAAATCGGCTACGCGATGTGTTTCTACGATGGCCTTCCTGGCCAACGTTAATGCCGACGTCCTGTTCCTGCAGGAGTGTGGGATACCGCACCTCAGCAGCTACAGGAGATGGTCGAGCTTATGGGCCCATGGGCCGTCAGTTTGGTCGGGGGGCAACGATAGCCGCGCCTCCGGCCTGGATATCCTGTTGAGAGGAGGCAACTTCACCATCTCCGAGGTTAAGGAGGGGTGGGTGGGCCGACATCATGTACAGGAATGCTCCCCTGAGACTGATTAATGTGTACGCCCCAGTGGGTAAGAGTGAACGGTTGGCCGTCCTGCAGCAGCTTCCACTGTTGCTGGCTACGTCCATTCTGGCCAGAGACTTCAACTGTATCATTGATGCAGATGGACGATCCGGCGGGGGGGACAGTAAACTGGACACCACGTCCAGAGCCCTGATGGACACGGTAAAAGATGCCAAGCTGCACGACGTCTTCAGCGCCCCTGCAGACTGGGTCACGGGCAGATGGGTCTATCCGCTCAAGGATAGATTACCTGTTTGTGTCCCGAACGCTCTCGGTCAGATCCACCGATGTCAAGCCGGTGTTCTTCTCTGACCACTGCCTCCTGCTGGCCGACTGTCACCTACAGGACGAGCAGCGGGCTGGTAAGGGAACGTGGACGCTGAACACCAAGCTGTTGACCCCGGGAAACATTGAGGAGCTCAAGAGGGACTACGCAGGTTGGAGAACCGTGAAGCCCCTCTTTGAGTCCCCAGCGGACTGGTGGGAAACAGTAAAAGGGAACATCAAGAGGTTCTTCATCCTCAAAGGTGTTCAGGAGGCGAGAGAGAGGCGGGGAAAACTGTCCCAGCTCCAGGAAAGTATGCAGAACCTGCTCCTGCTGCAGACGATGGGGGTGGATGTCACGGAGGACCTCAAGGAGGTGAAGGGCCAGCAAGCCTCGCTCTTTGCTTCGGAGGCCTCCAAGATAATCTTCCGGTCCAGGTTCCGCTCGGTGGAGCAGGACAAGACGTGCTCACGTTTCTTCTTCCAGAAGATGCACAAAGAGAGCTCTGTGCTCAGCAGCCTGAAGGAAGAAGATGGCTCGATAACGTCATCTCAGGCTGACGTCATGAGGATCAGTAAATCCTTCTACGCCAGTCTGTATGACACGAAGCCGACCGACAGCGCGGCCTCCCAGTCGTTCCTGTCCTCTATCACGGAGGTCTTAGACGACAGAACACGGGAGAGACTGGACCAGCCGCTATCTCTGGACAAGCTGACCAAGGCCCTCGAGTCCTTCGAAAAGAATAAAACTCCCGGAAGCGACGGCTTACCGGTCGAGCTGTATTCCACTCTGTGGGACTTGATTGGCCAGGACCTGCTGGAGGTGGATGTCAGTCTGCTTCGGGCAGGTACCATGAGTGAATCCATGAGGAAAGGCATCATCACCCTCGTCTACAAGCGGAAGGGGGAGAGGGAGGAACTCAAAAATTGGAGACCAATCTCACTGTTGAATGCAGATTACAAAATTCTGTCAAAGGTAATCGCCAACCGGGTCAGGTCTGCTCTAGGGTCGGTGATTCACCCTGATCAAATCTGTGCTGTGCCGGACAGGAAGATCGCTGAGAGTCTCGCACTCCTCAGGGATACGATCGCCTACGTGCAGGACAGAGGGTTGGACACCTGCCTGATCAGCCTGGACCAGGAGAAAGCCTTTGACAGGATATCACACACGTATATGAGAGATGTTCTCTCCAAAATGGGCTTTGGGGAGGGAATCTGCAATTCGATCAGACTGCTCTACACCAACATTGTCAATGCAGTCTCAATCAACGGGTGGGAATCAGATAGCTTCCCAGTCAGATCTGGAGTCAGGCAGGGCTGCCCCCTCTCTCCTGCCTTGTTTGTGTGCTGCATAGAGCCATTTGCCGAGTCCATCAGGAAGGATGCGAGCCTGAGAGGGGTGACTATTCCTGGCAGCGGGGGCCTGCAGGTTAAGGCCTCCCTGTACATGGATGACGTCGCCGTTTTATGCTCGGATCCGCTGTCCGTGCGCAGACTCATGTGCATTTGTGACCAGTTCGAACGGGCCTCGGGGGCCAAGGTAAACCGAGGCAAGAACGAGGCCATGCTCTTCGGGAACTGGGCCGACCAATCCTCGATCCCCTTCACCGTCAGGACCGACCACCTGAAGGTGCTGGGTATTTGGTTCGGAGGGGCTGGGGCGTGCGCCAAGTCTTGGGAGGAGCGTATCAGCAAAGTGAGGCAGAAACTGGGCAGATGGAAGCTACGGTCGCTCTCCATCGCGGGAAAAAACCTGGTCATCAGGTGTGAGGCACTGTCATTGCTGTTATACGTTACACAGGTCTGGCCTATTCCCAGAACCTGTGCCGCTGCAGTCACCCGGGCCATCTTCCAGTTTATATGGAGGTCAAAGATGGACCGGGTCCGAAGCGATTCACTGTATAAAGATCTGGGCAACGGGGGAAAAATACACCCAATGCCACCCTCACCCTGATGGCCACCTTTGTGTGTGGCTGCATCACGCTGTGCGTGGATCCCCGGTACGCAAACACCAAGTGTCACTACATACTGAGGTTCTACCTGTCCCCGGTGTTGCGAAGGATGGGCCTGGCCTCGCTGCTGCGGAACGCTCCGAGTAGTTGGACCGTTCCGTATCACCTGTCCTTCGTGGAGAAATTTATGAAGAAAAACACCTTTGACCACAAGTCCATCAGGAAGTGGTCAGCACGTAGTGTCCTTGAGACCCTTCGGGAAAAGGAGAGGGCGGATCCTATCGAGCGGTTCCCTGAGCAGACTGTCAAAGCCATTTGGCAGAATGCCTCATCGCCAGAACTTTCCAACAAGCACCAAGACATGGTTTGGCTGGTGGTGAGAAGGGCTCTGCCTGTGAGATCCTTTATGCACGCCCGGACTCTCAGCCACACCGCACGCTGCCCTCGAAGCGGCTGCGGGGGGGACGAGACTGTCACACACCTCCTTCTGGAATGTGCCTACGCAGAGGAAGTCTGGAGAGGAATGCAGTGGTGTTTGTCGAGGTTCGTCCCGAGCAGTGCCGTGACGCGGGACTCCGTGCTCTACGGCCTGTTCCCCGGGACGCACACCGAGACGAACATCAACTGTGCCTGGAGGATCATCAACTCGGTGAAGGACGCTCTCTGGGTGGTCCAAATCCTGCTGATCTTCCAGCTGAAGGAGTTGACCCCGACTGAGTGTTGCAGACTGGCACATTCCATGGTCCAGGACTACGTGTTGAGGGACGCGCTGAAGCTTGGGGCAGCTGCCGCCAAGGCACGGTGGGGAAAGACCACTGTGTAAAGTCTGCCTGCCTAACGAAGAACAGGGGGCCCATGCAGTCATTTGGGCTCTGCTGACGCCTCAGCTAATGATATGGGCATATGATGGAAAAATGTACAGACCTGTATAAAAATGATAAGGTTTGATCTCTGTATGTACATGTTTACATATGTATGGCATGACCAACTGTACAGACCATCAAATTATGTTATGAATAAAGTATATTTTTAAATAAAAAAAAATTCTGTTCTTGTCAGTTTTAATATCTGATATGTCCCTGACTAAGGGACTGAATATTAATCTGATTTTTGCAGGAAGGAGTTGTGTTAGGAGCTTGCTTCACTAACGTCACGCATCGTCCCAGTATTGCAGTGTTTCTGGGAATGGTGTGCCCCTCATTAAAGAATCTAAAAAGCAGCTTTGTTTATCCTCTTTTTGTTATGCTTTTGCTTTATTCCTTATGATCCGAGTACGGACAGTTTTCGTTAGTCAAGTCGGACTTGTCTTCGTGCAAATCAACTTGTTCTACAATCCGATTTGTCTGTGTCTTTCAGCGTGTTATGTTCAGCACTCACTCTCGGTGTTATCACTTCATCCCTGGAACATGCCGCCCCTTCCCACCAACTCCAATTCCGAACAACAAAAGTAAAACAAATTCTGGATTAGTGGTGCTGGAAGAGCACAGCAGTTCAGGCAGCATCCAAGGAGCTTCGAAATCGACGTTTCGAGCAAAAGCCCTTCATCAGGAATAAAGCTTTATTCCGAAATGTCGATTTCGCTGCTCCTTGGCTGCTGCCTGAACTGCAATGCTCTTCCAGCACCACTAATCCAGAATCTGGTTTCCAGCATCTGTAGTCATTGTTTTTACCTTAAAAGTCAAACAAAGTTGCCCACCAGCTCTACCTGATGGCAAACGGCATTTCAGAAAACAAAATGGAGAACATGAAGCTATTGAAGTAATCAACAATTCGGATTTTGATGATGATGAGAATCACTTTGATGTATTAAATGAGAGATTTTGAGAACAATGTGAAGCAGACAAAGATCTGATGTATTTAAAGCACAGAATCAGAGAGATGTGCAGCACAGAAATAGATCCTTCAGTCCAACTTGTCTATGCTAACCAGATATCCTAATCTAGTCCCATTTGCCAGCATTGGCCCATATCCTTCTAAATTCTTCCTGTTCATATATCCATCCAGATGCCTTTTAAATGCTGTAATTTAGTTTAATTTAAATGCCTCCACCACTTCCTCTGGCATCTCATTCCATGCACGCACCACCCTCTGCATGAAAAAGTTGCCCCTAACATCCCGTTGAATTTTTTCCCCTTTCATGCTAAACCTATGGCCTCTAGTTCTGGACTCCCCCACTCCAGGGAAAAGAACTGCTGATCTCGACATTGTACAGAGTGACTTCTACTCTCTATATGATACACAGGGACAGCTATTGTCCATATTATACACAGGGACTGCTGTTCTTTACCTTATACACAGCGACTGCTACTCTCTATATGAGACAAAGGGTCAGCTCTTGTCCATATTACACACAGGAACAGCTGTTCCCTGTATTATACACAGGTACTGCTGTTCTCCAGATAAGACACAGGAACTGCTTTTCTCTATGTCATTCACAAGCGCTGCTAATAGACAGAGGGATTGCTGTTCTCTATATTATAGACAGCGACTCATGTTCTCTGCATTGTTCAACGTGTCTGCTGTTCTCTATATTTTCACAGGGACTGCTGTCCTCTTTACTATATCCTGCTGTTTTCAGGAACTATAGACCGGTGAGCCTGATGTCTGTTGTGGACGAGTTATTGGAGGGAATCCTGAGGGATAGGATTTACACACATCTGGAAAAGCAAGGGCTGACTAGGGATAGTCAATGTGGCTTTGTGCATGGGAAATCATGTCTCACAAGCTGGATTGAGTCTTTTGAAGTATCAACAAAGAGGATTGATGAAGGCTTTGACAAGCTGGTGACATGGTGGCCTGGTGAGCAAAATTTGGTCAGAAGGAATACAGGGAAATCTAGCCATTTGGATACACAACTGGCTTGAAAGTAGAAGACAGACGGTGGTGGTGGTGGTGAAAGCTTGCTTTTCAGACTGAAGCCCTGTGACCAGTGGGGTGCCACAGGGATTGGTGCTGAGTTCACTGCTTTGTGTCATTTATATAAATTATATGGATGTGAGCAAAGGAGGTACAGTTAGTAAGTTTGCAGATGAAACCAAAGTTGGAGGTGGAGTGGACAGCGGTGACAGTTACGTCAGAGAATCTTGATCAGATGGGCCGATGGGCTGAGGAGTGGCAGAAGAAGTTTAATTTAGGTAAATGAGAGGTACTGCACTTTAGAAAGGAAAATCAGGATTGGGTTTATACACTTCATGTTAAGGTCCTGGGGAGTGTCCAATGAGACCTTGAAAGTGGTGTCGCAGATGGATAGGATAATGAAGAAGGTGTTTAGTATGTTTTCCTTAGTGGGACAGAGCACTGAATATAGTAGTTGGGAGGTCATATTGCAGTTGTGCAGAACATTAGTTGGACAATTTTTGGATTATTGTGTTGCAATTCAGGCTTTCTTCCTCTTTGAAGCATATTGTGAAACTAGAAAGGGTTAGAAAATACATGGGAACTAATGTTCTCTGCAATATGCACAGGATCTGCTCTTCTCTATAATACAGACAGGGACAGCTACTCTCTGTAATACACACAGGGACATCTGTTTCATATACTCCGAAATTGCTGTTTAGCATAGCATACACAGGGACTGCTGTTCACTGCAATATAGAGAGTAAATGCTATTCTGTATAATCTAATATTGCAGGTCAGGCGATGACCTAGTGACCCAGTGATGGACTGCTAATCCAGAGACCCAGGTAATGTGCTGGGGACCCAGATTCAAATCCTGCCATGGCAGATGGTGGAATTTGAATTCTAGAAAAATCTGCAAGTATGAGAGGAATCATGGCCATGAATCCATTGTTGATTGTTGGAAAAACCCAACTTGTTCTGGAATGGCTTTTAGGGAAGGAAATTGCCATTTTTACCTGGTCTGGTCTCCATGTTTTTCCAGACCCACAGCAATGTGGTGGAATCTTAACTGCTCTTTGCACCATTCGGCAATAAATACTGGCCGAGACAGCAACACACTCATCCCACAAATGAATAAAAAGATAACATTTAACAAACTAGAACAGAGACAATGTGCCAAAATCTGCACTGTAACATGACATTGATTACTACCTGAGGTCCTGTGGGGTGTAAATTGTGGAATTTATATGGAATAATTTTGTTCAAAAAGTGTGGAGCTGGAAAAACACAGCCAGTCAGGCAGCATCCGAGGAGGAGGAGAGTCGATGTTTCCATCCTAAGCTCTTCCTCAAGACCATCTGTCCTTTTCCAGCACCACACGTTTTGACACTGATCTCCAGCATCCGCAGTCCTCACTTTCTCCCAGCATAATTTTGTTGGTGTTTTTTCTGTGTCTCTGAAGTTAACAGTATTTCTGTAATTGTGGTGATTTCTTAAAAGGACAGGTGTCAAAGCTGGGCTGTAGAATGGATGGGTTTTGTGCACTAATGAATGTTGATTAAAGCTAAGCTGTTATGTCTCAAAGTCAAACAAATTTGAACTTTTCGAAAGAGATTCACTTAACTCATCAAATTTCTAGCCACTCTGTTTAAGCTGAATTTCGAAGGCAACAAAAGTGATCAACTTTACCCCAAACTGTAATCCCAGCATTTCAAGCAAACTATGTCAGTAATATTGCTCACATACAGGTGGAAACCTGTTCGATTGTTTTGAAAACAAAAGGAGTTGAAGCTTTTGATATGAAATGTGAAGGTGATGCTGATTGGCTGGGCCATCATTACCATGGAGATGCAGCAAAAACAGTTAGCTGTCAATCTTAACTCTCAGACCAGATAGGTGGACTCTGATTGGTCAGGGTGTCACTATGGGGATACAGCAGAGTTTGGTTGTCTCCATGATGCCTTTCTCATCAAAGAAGTACAATGTCTGTAAAAATTCCTTTTGCCTACATGACCCAGAGTCCTGTGGAATTATATTTGTTGCTTCTAACTCATGCACAGATGCATCCAGCTGTTGATCTTGAATTGGTTTCCAGTTTAACTCTTAGAATAATTCAGATGATTGAATCAATGATTTCCAAAGCAGAATCTCTTCTAATGAGGCTTACAAGCATGGGCTGGTTGAGCGCAGGCAGCTTGCTGCCAGCAGAGAATGATCAAATGGACATATTTTCTGACACGGTCCACCAGTTGTCAGGATGTAGGGCCGACATATCCGGCATCCCACCAGCACCAAAACCCATGTAATGTTATTCATTTGTGACTCACCTGTTGGCTTTGTGTGTGAAGGTGGTAACCTGCCTAATGATGCCAACGATAGAATTTGTTCTCACGGTACACTGCACCCACCAAGTATGGGTTTCCCCTAGACACACAGAATCGATGTCCCTTTTCTGTCCTATCATGTCTGTTACTGAGTCTGCACAGCCTGAATTGGCTGAATGCTTTGTGAAACTATGAAAATCATGTTTAAATGAGTTCTCCACATGCTCAGTGAAGGATTCCTTCACCATCACGGAGACCATATGAGAGCTACATTCTGAGAGTGATAGCATTCCCAAGTGCTCTTTCAACATTGCCAGCTTATTTATCATTATACAGCTCAAATAAGCCATTGAAATTCAGACATACCACTTGTGTCTGATTCAGTGTTCACCATCATCTCTTTTTTCATTTCTGGTGGCATCATGGCTTCGTGGTTAACACAGCGCCAGGGTCTTGGGTTCAATTCCAGTCTTGTCTGTGTGAATATTCTCCCCGTGTCTCTTTGCATATTCTCCCCAGGTCTGCATGGGTTTCTTCCTACAATCCAAAGATGTGCAGGTTAGGTGAATTGGCTGTGCTCATAGTGTGCAGGTTAGGTGCATTAGTCTGGGATAAATGTAGAGTAGTAGGAGAATAGGTCTGGGTGGCTTACTCTCTGGAGGATTGGTGTGGACGTCTTGGGCTGAAGGGCGTGTTTCCACATTGTAGAGAGTCTATGATACACATGAACTGAGCACCTTGTTCCAATAACAACTTGTATGACCAAACAGATGGTGTTACCATGGGATATTCTCGAGGGAAAACTCTTCCTAACATCTTTATTGGTAACCATGCAAAACACATCTTTGATGGCATGATACCTCGCCTCTATCTGCTTGCATATCTTCAACATGTAGATGACATGTTTGCGAAACTTGAATCTGCATTAAAGAGTTTCTTTATAAAGCTCGATGATTGCCACCTTATGCTAAAATTCACCACTGAAACGGAGTACCCTTTCCTTGATACATTCCTTGAGAAATCAGCCAAATTGGTTTTAAACTCTAATTACTGAAAGCCGACATTCACTGGTCAGCATACATGTTAGGGTTCCTACCGTCCCCCAAGATCAACTTGTGGGGACCTTCCTGAATACGGTCCTCACCATCCTCTCACTGTGTGGCCTTGACACTGAGATAGAGCCTATCAAAACTAGTTCTTGTGCTAACAGATTCCCAGATGAAATCATCACTCATTGTACATCATAAAAGCCCATGAAAGGGCCTGTCTCCACCACTTTGACACTGTGCAGTGCCTTATCTCATTTATTATCTGGGAAGGGAAATGTCACAGAATTATAGAATCATCGAGACCAACAGCATAAAGGCAGCACCTTCGGCCCATACTGGTCTAGGATGGCCAGAAAATTATATCCACGCTAACCTAACTTCCTCGCACTTGGCCCATGTCCTTCTAAACCTTTGTTCTCCATGTATTTGTTGAAATGCCTTTTAAACATTGTTAATGTACCCACCTCAAACAGTTCTATAGAACATAGAACATAGAGCAATACGGCACAGAACAGGCCCTTCGGCCCACGATGTTGTGCCGAACATTTGTCCCAGCTTAAGCACCCATCCATGTCCCTATCCAATTGCCGCTTAAAGGTCACCAATGATTCTGACTCTGCCGCTCCCACAGGCAGCACATTCCATGCCCCCACCACTCTTTGGGTAAAGAACCTACCCCTGACATCCCCACTTTACCTTCCACCTTTCACCTTAAATTTATGTCCCCTTGTAACACTCTGTTGTACCCGGGGAAAAAGTATTTGACTGTCTACTCTATCTCTTCCTCTGATCATCTTATAAACCTTTATCAAGCCACCCCTCATCCTTCGCCATTCCAATGAGAAAAGGCCTAGCACTCTCAACCTATCCTCGTAGGACCTATTCTCCATTCCAGGCAACATCCTGATAAATCTTCTCTGCATCCTCTCCAAAGCTTCCACATCTTTCCTAAAGTGAGGCGACCAGAACTGCACACAGTACTCCAAATGTGGCCTAACCAAGGTCCTGTAAGCTGCAACATCACTTCACGACTCTTGAATTCAATCCCTCTGCTAATGAACGCTAATACACCATGGGCCTTCTTACAAGCTCTATCCACCTGAGTGGCAACTTTCAAAGATCTATGAACACGGACCCCAAGATCCCTCTGCTCCTCCACCTTACTAAGAACCCTACCATTAACCCTGTATTCCGCATTCTTATTTCTGCTTCCAAAATGGACAACCTCACACTTGACAGGGTTGAACTCCATCTGCCACTCCTCAGCCCAGCTCTGCATCATATCTAAGTTCTACTGGTCACTTATTCCATATACATACTACCCTCTGTGTAAAAATGTTTCCCCTCAGGTTCCCTGCTATTCTTTCCCCTCTAACCTTAAACTGATGCCCTCTACGTCTCGATTCCCAATCCCTGGGAAAAAGACTGAGTTAATTCACCTTCTCCATGCCTCTCATGATCTTACACACTTCTATAAAATCCCCCTCAGTCTCCTGCACTCTAAAGAAAACAGCCCTCGTTTGTCCAACGTCTCCCCATAACTCCGTGCCCTGAGTCCTGGAAACATCTTTGTAAATATCCTCTGCACTCTTTACAGTTTCATACCATCCTTCCGATAGCAAAGTGATAAAAACTGAACTCTGTGACTCCCTCGTCAGGTCCACACTCCCCACCAACCCAACCTCCACTCCCAGCACCTTCCCCTGAAACCGCAAGAAATGCAAAACTTGCGCCCACACCTTCCCCCTTACTTCCCTCCAAGGCCCCAGGGGACACTTCCATATCTGCCACAAATTCACCTGTACCTCCACACACATCATCTATTGCATCCGCTGCACCCGATATGGCCTCCTCTATATTGGGGAGACAGGCCGCCTACTTGCGGAACGTTTCAGAGAACACCTCTGGGACAACCAGACCAACCAACCCAACCACCCCGTAGCCCAACACTTTAACTCCCCCTCCCACTTCACCAAGGACATGCAGGTCCTTGGACTCCTTCATCGCCAGACCATAGCAACACGACGGTTGGAGGAAGAGTGCCTCATCTTCTGCCTGGGAACCCTCTAACCACAAGGGATGAACTCAGATTTCTCCAGTTTCCTCATTTCCCCTCCCCACACCTTGTCTCTGTCAAATCCCTCGAACTCAGCACCGCCTTCCTACCCTGCAATCTTCTTCCTGACCTCTCCGCCCCAACCCTACTCCGGCCTATCACCCTCACCTTGACCTCCCTCCATCTATCACATTTTCAATGCCCCTCCCCCAAGTCCCTCCTCCCTACCTTTTATCTTAGCCTGCTGGACAAACTTTCCTCATTCCTGAAGAAGGGCTTATGCCCGAAACGTCGATTCTCCTGTTCCTTGGATGCTGCCTGACCTGCTGCACTTTTCAAACAACACATTTTCAGCTCTGATAAAAACTGAACACAATATTCCAAGTATGACCTCACCAATGTCCTGTACAAGTGCGAAATACCTTCCCAACTTCTCTGCTCAGTGCCCTGACTAATGAAGGCCAGTGTGCCAAAAGCCTTCTTCATTGCCCTCTCAAACTGTAACTCCGCCTTTAAAGAATCGTGCACCTGAACTCCCTGATCCCTCTGTTCCACTACAATCCTTAAGACCATAAGACCATAAGACATAGGAGTGGCCCTACTATTCACCATGAAACTCCGACCTTGTTTTGAATTTTGTCAAAATGCAAGACCTGACACTTCATTTGCCATTTCTTGGCCCACTTCCCCAGCTGATCGAGGTCCTGCTGCAGTTTTTGATAACCATCCTCAATGTCTACGATAAAGCCTATTTTATTATCATCTGTAAACTTACTAATCATGCTTTATACATTCTCATACAATCATTGATACAGATAGCAAATGGCAATGGGCTGAACACCGAACCCTGAGGCACTCCACAGGCCTCCAGTCTGACAAGCATCCTTCCACTATTACCCTCTGCTTCCTACCATCAAGCCAATTGTGGATCCAATTTGACAGATCTCCCTACATTCCATGCGATCTAACCTTCCAGAGCAGCCTACCATGTGCAATCTTACCAAAGATCTTTCTGAAATCCATATAGACTATGTCAACTGACCTGCCCTCATCAATCTTCCTGGTCACTTTATCAAAGATCTCTAACAAATTTCTGAGGCATGACCTTCCACTCACAAAGCCATTCTGACTACCTCTAATCAAACCTTATCGTTCCAAAAGCCTCTCAGGATCTTCTCAAGTACCTTACCTCCCACAGATGTTCAGCTTACAGGTCTATAGTTCCAAGGTTTCTCTTTGCAGCCCTTCTTGAATAAGGGCAGAACATTCACTACCCTCCAGTCTTCCAGGACCTTCCCTGTGGGTAACGATAATGGAAATCTATCAGCCAGGGCCCGCACAATTTCTTCTCTAGCCTCTTGCAGGAAGGCATCTCAAACATTTGTACTCCAGCAGAATTGTAATCTAGCACAATCTGTAACCTCATGGTCTGACATATCCTCCACTCAATCATTTCATTCATGAAGTTGCCAATAAGAGAAAATCTTGTGGGACTGTAGGAATCTGAATATGTACGCTGACCAATGAATAGGAGTTGAGCAATAATTTGGCTGATTTCTCAAAGAATACACCAAGGAAAGGGTACTCCATTTCAGTGGTACATTTCAGCATAAGATGGAGATTGTAGAGCTTTATAAAGAAATACTTCAATGCAGATTCAAATATTGCAAACATATCATCTACTGTACATGTTGGAAATATGCAAGGGATAGAATCTAATTATCATGTCATCGAAGATGTGTTATGCATGGTTACAGAAAAAGATGTTGGAAAAGCTGGACCTCAAGAACATCCCATGGGAATACCATCTATTTGGGCAGACATGTTGTCATTGGAATCGGAGTTAACTACACAAGGCGTCAAGTTCATGATTTTGATGAACTCAGACACAAGTGGTACATCTAGATTTAAATGGCTTATTTGATTTGTATGCTGATAAATAAGCTGGCAATGTTGCTATGTTGGCACATGGGTATGCTATCGCTCTCAATATGTGTCTCTTATATGGTCTGAGTGAACATAAAGGAATCCTTCACTGTACATATGGAAAACTCATTTAGACATGATTGCAACAGTTTCACACAGCATTCAGCCAATTCAGGCTGTGCAGACTCAGCCACAGATATGATAGAATGGAAAAAAGACAGCAATTTTGTGGGTCTGGGTAACCCATACTTGGTGGATGCAGTGAACTGTGAGAACAAATTCTACCATATACATCATATACACAAGTCTAACAAGTGATTCACAAATGAACAACATGTCATGTGTTTTGGTGCTGGTGGGATGCCAGATATGTCAGCCCTACATCCTGGCAACTGGTGGACCGTGTCAGAAAACATGTCCCTTTGATCATTCTCTGCTGGCAGCAAGCTGCCCATGCTCTACCACTCTCTAATATAAGCCTCATTAGAAGTGATTCTGATTTGGTAATCATTTATTAAATAATCTGAACTATGCTATGAGTGAATTTGGACACCAATTCAAGATCAACAGTTGAGATGACAGCTTGATGGATTTGTGCATGAATTAGAAGCAACAAATATAATTCCACAGGACCCTGGTTCATGTAGGTAAAAGGAATTTTCATAGACATTGCATTTCTTTGATAAGAAAGGCATCATGGAGACAGCCAAACACTGCTGTATCCCCATGGTGACACCCTGACAAATCATCAGAGTCCACCTGTCTGGTCTGAGAATTAAGATTGACAGCTAACTGTTTTTGCTGCATCTCCATGGTAACAATGAGCTAGCCAATCAGCATTATCTGCCCATTCTGTGTGAAAAGCTCCAACTCCTTTTGCAATGTTTTCTAAAGTATGGAACAGATTTCTACCCGTGTGTGAGCAACATTGCTGACACAGTTTTATGAAAATGCTGGGATTGGAGTTTGGGATGCTTTTGATCATCTTTGTTGCATCAGAATTTCATCTTAATACAGAGGGGCAGGAAATTTGGTGAGTTGGGTAAATTTGTTTGACTTTAAGGCATAACAGTTTAGATTTAACATACATTAATTCATGTACAAAACCCATCCACTCTTCAGCCCAGTTTTGAAAGCTGTCCTTTTAAGAAATCACCACAATTACAGAAACACTGATAAGGCAGTCGTTAAGTTCAAATACAGAGAAAACAACCACTTTCTTATTCAACAACAAAATGACTCCATATAATTTCTGCAATTAACTCTACACAGGACCTCAAGTAGTAATCGTTGTAGTGTTACAGTGCAGAAGGAGGCATTTTGGCTCATCATTTCTTTTCCAGCTTGTTAAATGTTACCTTCTTTTTAATTCATTTGTGGGATGAAGGCATTGCTGGCTTGGTCAGCATTTGTTGCTCATCCCCAATGGCAAAGAGCAGTTAAGAGTCCACCACGTTGCTGTGGGTTTGGAGAAACATGGAGGCCAGACCATGTCAAGATGCCATTTCCTATCCTGAAAGACATTTGTGAACAAGTTGTTTTTTTCCAACAATCATCAATGGATTCATGGCCATCTTTACTCTCATACTGTATCTGTACACTCACTTCATTGTGTTATTTCTCTATCTGTACTCTCAGTTCAGTGTGCTGTTTCTCTCTCTGTACTGTCTAACTAGTGTGCTGTTTCTCTGTCTGTACTCTCAATTCAGTGTTTTGTTTCTCTATTTGGACTCTGTTGTGTCTTTATCTGTGCTCTCAGTTCAGTGTCCTGTTTCTGTATCTGTACTGTCCGATCAGTATATTTTTTCTCTATCTGTACTCTCAGTTCAGTGTGCTGTTTCTGTATCTGTACACTCAGTTCACTGTGTTATTTCTCTATCTGTACACTCAATTCATTGTATTATTGCTCTATCTGTACTCCCAGTTCAGTGTGCTGTTTCTGTATCTGTACTTTCAGTTCATTGCACTGTTTGCGTATATCTGCACTCAGTTCATTGTGTTGTTTCTCTATCTGTACTTTCAGTTCTGTGTTTTTTTTCCATTATTTGTACTGTCAGTTCAGTGTGCTGTTTCTGTATCTGCACTCAGTTCATTGTGTTGTTTCACTCTCCGTATTCTCAGTTCAGTGTTTTGGTTGTTTTTATCTGTACTCTCAGTTCAACGTGCTGCTTCTGTATGGGTACACTCAGTTCATTGTGTTATTACTCTATAATTTCGAGAACAGCAGTTCCAATGTACAATATAGAGAACAGCTGCCCCTGTGCACAATACAGAGAACAGCAGTTCCCATGTCTAATATAGAGAACAGCAGTCCCTGTGTATAATATAGAGAACAGCAGTTCCCATGTTTAAGAGAGCGAACAGCTGCCCCTGTGTATAATATAGAGAACAGCAGTTACCATGTCTAATATAGAGAACAGCTGTCCCTGTGTATAATTTAGAGAACAGCAGTTCCCATGTCTAATATAGAGAACAGCAGTCCCTGTGTATAATATTGAGAACAGCAGTACCTGTGTATAATATTGAGAACAGCAGTTCCCATGTCTAATATCGAGAACAGCTGTCCCTGTGTATAATATAGAGAACATTCGTTACCATGTCTAAGAAAGAAACTGCAGTTCCTGTGTATAATACAGGGAACAGCAGTTTCAATGTCTAATATAGAGAACACTTGTCCCTGTGTATAATATAGAAAACAGCAGTTTCTGTCTATAATATAGAGAACAGCAGTTCCAATGTCTAATATAGAGAACAGCAGTTCCAATGTCTAATAGAGAGAACAGCTGTCCCTGTGTATAATAGAGAGAACAGCAGTTCCCATGTCTAATATAGAGAACAGCTGTTCCTGTCTATAAAAAAGAGAACAGCAGTTCCCAGTTGTTATATGGAACAGATGTCCCTGTGAAGAACATAGAGAACAACAGTTCCTATGTCTAATATAGAGAAGAGCAATCCCCGTGTATAATATACAGAACAGCAGTTCCCATGTAAACTATAGAGAACTGCAGTTCCTGTGCATAATTTCGAGAACAGCAGTTCCTATGACTGATATGGAGAACACCAGTCCTTGTGTATAATATGGAGATCAGCAGTTCCTATGCCAAATATAGAGAACAGTAAGTTCCTGTGTATATTATAGAGAACAGCTGTCCCTGTGTCTAATATGAGAACAGCTGTCCCTGAGCATAATATAAAGAAGAGCTTTTCCCATGTATAATAAAGAGAACAGCAGTTCCTGTAATTAATATTGAGAACAACAGATAACATAAGTAATATAGAGAACAGCAGATACCATAAGTAATATAGAGAACAGCAGTACCTGTGTATAACATAGAGAACATCAGTTCCCCTGTCTAATATGGAGGAATGCAGTTTCTGTGCGAAATATGGAGACAGCAGTCGCTGTGTTTAATATGGAGAACAGCAGTTCCCATGTCTAATTAAGAGAACAGTAGTCCCTGTGTATAATATAGAGAACAGCAGTGCCTGTGTATAATATAGAGAATAGCAGTTCTCATGTCTAATATAGAGAACAGAAGAACCTGTGTATAATATAGAGAATAAAAGTTCCCATGTATAATATAGAGAACTGCAGTCCCTGTGTATAATTTAGAGAATAGCAGTTCCCATGTCTAATATAGAGAATAGCAGTCCCTGTGTATAATACAGAGAACAGCAGTCACTGTGTATAATATAGAGAATAGCAATTCCCATGTCTAATATGGAGAACAGCTGTACCAGTGCATAATATAGAGAACAGCAGTTCCCATGTCTAATATAGAGAACAGAAGTACCCATGTCTAATGTAGCGAACAGCTGTCCCTGTGTATAATACAGAGAACAGCAGTACCTGTGTATAATATAGAAAACAGCAGTTCCCATGTCTAATATAGAAAACAGAAGTACCCATGTCTAATGTAGAGAACAGCTTTCCCTGTGTATAATATAGAGAACAGCAGTTACCATGTCTAATATAGAGAACAGCTGTCCCTGTGTATAATATAGAGAACAGCAGATCCATGTCTAATATAGAGAACAGCAGTTCCCGTGTCTAATATAGAGAACAGCAGTCCCTGTGTATAATATAGAAAACAGCAGTTCCCATGTCTAATATAGAGAACAGCAGTACCTGTGTATAATATAGAGAACAGCAGTTCCCATGTCTAATATTGAGAACAGCAGTCCCTGTGTATAATATTGAGAACAGCAGTACCTGTGTATAATATTGAGAACAGGAGCTCCCATATCTAATATTGAGAACAGCAGTTCCCATGTCTAATATAGAGAACAGATTTCCCTGTGTATAACATAGAGAACAGCAGTTACCATGTCTAATATAGAGAACAGCTGTCCCTGTGTATAATATAGAGAACATCAGTTCCTATGTCTAATATAGAGAAAAGCAATCCCCGTGTATAATGTAGAGAACAGCAGTTCCCATGTCTAATATAGAGAACAGCAGTCCCTGTGTATAATATAGAGAACAGCAGTCACTGTGTATAATATAGAGAACAGCAGTCACTGTGTATAATATAGAGAACAGCAGTTCCTGTGTAAAATTTAGAGAATAGCAGTCCCTGTGCATAATATAGAGAATAGCAGTCCCTGTGTATATTATAGAGAACAGCAGTTCCCATGTCTAATATTGAGAACAGAAGTTCCCATGTCTAATATAGAGAACAGCAGTTACCAATGTCTAATATAGAAAATAGCAGTTCCTGTGTATAACATATGAGAACATCAGTTCCTATGTCTAATATAGAGAAAGGCAATCCCCGTGTATAATGTAGAGAACAGCAGTTCCCATGTAAAATATAGAGAATAGCAGTCCCTGTGTATAATATAGAGAACAGCAGTTCCCATGTCTAACAGAGAGAACAGCAGTACCTGTGTATAATATAGAGAACAGCAGTCCTTGTGTATAATATAGAGAACAGCAGTTCCCATGTCGAATATAGAGAACAGCAGTACCTTTGTATAATAAACAGAACAGCAATTACCATATCTAAGATAGAGAACAACTGTCCCTGTGTATAACATGGAGAACATCACTTCCCATGACTAACATAGAGAACAGCAGTCCCTGTGTATAAAAAAGAGAACAGCAGTCCCTGTGAATAATATAGAGAACAGCTGTCCCTGTGTTTAATATAAAGTAAAGCAGTTGCCATGTCTATTGTAGAGAACAGCAGTCCCTGTGTATAATATAGAAACCAGCAGTTCCTATGTCTAATATAGAGAACAGCAGTCCCTGTGTCTCAGATAGAGAACAGCAGTTCCCATGTTTGATATAGAGAACAGCTGTACCTGTGTATAATATAGAGAACAGCAGTTCCCATGTCTAATATAGAAAACAGCAGTTCCTGTGTATAATATAGAGAACAGCAGGTCCCATGTCTAACATAGAGAACAGCAGTTCCCATGCCTAATATTGAGAAAAGCTATCCCTGTGTATAATATAGAGAACAGCAGTTACCATGTCTAATATAGAGAACAGCCGTCCCTGTGTATATTATAGAGAATACCATTTCCCATGTAAAATATAGAGAACAGCAGTTCCTGTGCATAATTTCGAGAACATCACTTCCCATGACTAATATACAGAACAGCAGTCTCTGTGTCTCATATAGAGAACAGCAGTTCCCATGTTTGATATGGAGAACAGCTGTTCCTGTGTATAATGTCGAGAACAGCAGTTCCTATGTCTAATAAAGAGAACAGCAGTATCTGTGTATAATACAGGGAACAGCAGTTCCCATGTCTAATATAGAGAACAGCTGTCCCTGTATATAATATAGAGAACAGCTGTCCCTGTATATAATATAGAGAACAGCAGTCCCTGTGTCTAATAAAGAGAACAGCTGTCCCTGTGCATAATACAGAGAACAGCAGTTCCCATGTCTAATATAGAGAACAGTAGTTCCTGTGTATAATATTGAGAACAGCAGTTCCTGTAAATAATACAGAGAACAGCAGATACCATAACTAGTATAGAGAACAGCAGTCCCTGTGTATAACATAGAGAACATCAGTTCCCCTGTCTAATATGGAGAAAAGCAGTTCCTGTGCATAATATGGAGAACAGCAGTCGCTATGTTTAATATGGAGTACAGCAGTTCCCATGTCTAATAGAGAGAACAGCAGTCCCTGTGTATAATATAGAGAACAGCAGTTCCTGTGTATAATATAGAGAACAGCAGTCCCTGTGTCAAATTTAGAGAGTAGCAGTTCCTGTGCATAATATAGTGAATAGCAGTCCCTGTGTATAACATAGAGAACGTCAGTTGCTATGTCTAATATAGAGAACAGCAATCCCAGTGTATAATTTTGAGAACAGCAGTTCCCATGTAAAATGTAGAGAACAACAGTCCCTGTGTATAATATGGAGATCAGCAGTTCCTATGTCAAAAATAGAGAACAGTAGTTCCTCTGTATAATATAGAGAAGAGCAATCCCAGTGTATAATTTTGAGAACAGCAGTTCCCATGTAAAATATAGAGAACAGCAGTTCCTGTGTATAACATAGAGAACAGCTGTCCCTGAGCATAATATAAAGAAGAGCTTTTCCCATGTATAATAAAGAGAACAGCAGTCCCTGTGTATAATATAGAGAACAGCAGTTCCTGTAATTAATATAGAGAACAGCAGATACCATAACTAATATAGAGAACAACAGTCCCTGTGTATAACATAGATAACATCTGTTCCCCTGTCTAATATGGAGAAAAGAGATGGAAATGTGTGCTGGAAAAGCGCAGCAGGTCAGGCAGCATCTAGGGAACAGGAGAATCGACGTTTCGGGCATTAGCCCTTCTTCAGGAATGAGGAAAGTTGGTCCAGCAGGCTAAGATAAAAGATAGGGAGGAGGGATTTGGGGGAGGGGCGTCGGAAATGTGATAGGTTGAAAGAGGTCAAGGTGAGGGTGATAGGTCAGACTGGGGTGGGGGCGGAGAGGTCGGGAAGAAGATTGCAGGTTAGGAAGGCGGTGCTGAATTTGATGGATTTGACTGAGACAGGCTGGGGGGAGGGGAAATGAGGAAACTGGTGAAATCCGAGTTCATCCCTTGTGGTTGGAGGGTTCCTAGGCGGACGATGAGGCGCTCTTCCTCCAACCATCGTGTTGTTGTGGTCTGACGATGGAGGAGTCCAAAGACCTGCATATCCTTGGTGGAGTGGGAGGGGGAATTGAAATGTTGAGCTACAGGGTGGTTGGGTTGGTTGGTCCGGGTGTCCCAGAGGTGTTCCCTGAAACGCTCCGCAAGTAGGCGGCCCGTCTCCCCAATATAGAGGAGGCCACATCGGGTGCAAAGGATGCAATAGATGATATGTGTGGAGGTACAGGTGAATCTGTGGCGGATATGGAAGTTTCCTTTGGGGCCTTGGAGGGAGGTGAGGGGGGAGGTGTGGGCGCAAGTCTTGCACCTCCTGCGGTTGCAGGGGAAGGTGCCGGGAGTGGAGGTTGGGTTGGTGAGGGGTGTGGATCTGACGAGGGAGTCACGGAGGGAGTGGTCTTTACGGAATGCTGATAGGGGAGGGGAGGGAAATATATCCTTGGTGGTGGGGTCCGTTTGGAGGTGGCGGAAATGGCGGCGGATGATGCGCTGTACATGGAGGTTAGTGGGGTGGTAGGTGAGGACCAGTGGGGTTCTGTCCTGGTGGCGGTTGGAGGGGCGGGGTTCAAGGGCGGAGGATCGGGAAGTGGAAGAGATGCGGTGGAGGGCATCGTCGACCACGTCGGGGGGGAAATTGCGGTCCTTGAAGAAGGAGGCCATCTGGGATGTGCGTTTTTGGAACTGGTCCTCCTGGGAGCAGATGCGGCGGAGTCAAAGGAATTGGGAGAATGGGATGGCGTTTTTACAGGGGGCAGGATGGGAGGAGGTGTAGTCCAGGTAGCTGTGGGAGTCGGTTGGTTTGTAGTAGATGTCCGTGTTGATTCGGTCGCCTGAGATAGAAATAGAAAGGTCGAGGAAGGGGAGGGAGGAATCTGAGACTGTCCAGGTGAATTTGAGGTCGGGGTGGAAGGTGTTGGTGAAGTGGATGAACTGTTCAACCTCCTCGTGGGAGCACGAGGCGGCGCCGATACAGTCATCGATGTAGCGGAGGAAAAGGTGGGGGGTGGGGCCAGTGTAGTTGCGGAAGATGGATTGTTCCACATATCCTACGAAGAGGCAGGCATATCTGGGGCCCATGCGGGTGCCCATGGCTACTCCTTTCGTTTGGAGGAAGTGGGAGGATTGGAAAGAGAAGTTGTTCAGGGTGAGGACCAGTTCAGTCAGTCGAAGGAGGGTGTCTGTGGAAGGGTACTGGTCGGTACGGCGGGAAAGAAAGAAGCGGAGGGCTTTGAGTCCTTCGTGATGGGGGAGGGAGGTGCACAGGGACTGGATGTCCATGGTGAAAATAAGGCGTTGGGGACCGGGGAAGCGAAAATCATGGAGCAGGTGGAGGGCATGGGTGGTGTCCCGAACGTAGGTGGGGAGTTCTTCGACTAAGGGGGACAGGACGGTGTCAAGGTATGCGGAGATGAGTTCGGTGGGGCAGGAGCAGGCGGAGACAATGGGTCGGCCGGGGCAGTCAGGTTTGTGGATTTTGGGCAGGAGGTAGAAGCGGGAGGTGCGGGGTTGTGGGACTATGAGGTTAGAGGTGGTGGATGGGAGATCCCCCATGTGTTTCCAGCAACACATTTCCATCTCTGATCTCCAGCATCTGCAGACCTCACTTTCTCCTGTAATATGGAGAAAAGCAGTTCCTGTGCATAATATGGAGAACAGCAGTCGCTATGTTTAATATGGAGTACAGCAGTTCCCATGTCTAATATAAAGAACAGCAGTCCCTGTGTATAATATAGAGAACAGCAGTTCCTGTGTATAATATAGAGAACAGCAGTTCCTGTGTATAATATAGAGAATAGCAGTCCCTGTGCCAAGTTTAGAGAATAGCAGTCCCTGTGCCAAATTTAGAGAATAGCAGTCCCTGTGCATAATATAGAGAATAGCAGTCCCTGTGTATAATATAGAGAACAGCAGTTCCCATGTCTAATATAGAGAAGAGCAGTACCTGTGTATATTATAGAAAACAGCAGTTCCCATGTCTAATAAAGAGAACAGCTGTCCCTGTGCATAATACAGAGAACTGCAGATCCCATGTCTAATATAGAGAACAGCAGTCCCTGTGTATAATACAGAGAACAGCAGTCCCTGTGTATAATATACACAACAGCAGTTCCCATGTCTAATATAGAGAACAGATGTCCCTGTGTATAACATAGTGTTTTAAAAAATTCTCAAGGTCAGGTTCGTAGGAGAGTAGTCTGACACAGAACAAACGACCAAGAGGCGAGACTGCTAGAATATGGGCATTTTATTCCCCGCAGCGTCGCACAACGGGTCTGGCTTATACTCACTCTACATGTTACCGGAACTGGGAGCCGTCAGTTCTCGTAGAGCGGTTGCCAACAACCCACGCTCGGCGGTTAAACGTAACCCCGGAGCAGACTCACCGAACTGGAGACTTTTCCAGCTGATATACTCTTTTCCAGATATAAACATTCATGTGAACAGCAGAGCAAGGCTAAAAAACACATTCCATTCTGGTTACATACAGATAAGAAGATTCACACGGGGAGGTGTGTAATAAGATTCACACGGGACTAAGCAACACCTCCATTCCGGTTAGATTCACACATGTATTGGGACATAATTTTTAACCGTTTCACCACATTCCACTGCTTGGAATTTTACACCACACATAGAGAACATCAGTTGCTATGTCTAATATAGAGAAGAGCAATCCCAGTGTATAATTTTGAGAACAGCAGTTCCCATGTAAAATATAGAGAACAACAGTCCCTGTGTTATGCACAGTCCCTGTGTCAAATTTAGAGAATAGCAGTCCCTGTGCATAATATAGAGAATAGCAGTCCCTGTGTATAATATAGAGAACAGCAGTTCCCATGTCTAATATTGAGAACAGCAGTTCCCATGTCTAATATAGAGAACAGCAGTTCCCATTTGTTATATGGAACAGATGTCCCTGTGTATAACATAGAGAACGTCAGTTGCTATGTCTAATATAGAGAAGAGCAATCCCAGTGTATAATTTTGAGAACAGCAGTTCCCATGTAAAATATAGAGAACAACAGTCCCTGTATTATGCACAGTCCCTGTGTCAAATTTAGAGAATAGCAGTCCCTGTGCATAATATAGAGAATAGCAGTCCCTGTGTATAATATAGAGAACAGCAGTTCCCATGTCTAATATTGAGAACAGCAGTTCCCATGTCTAATATAGAGAACAGCAGTTCCCATTTGTTATATGGAACAGATGTCCCTGTGTATAACATAGAGAACATCAGTTGCTATGTCTAATATAGAGAAGAGCAATCCCAGTGTATAATTTTGAGAACTGCAGTTCCCATGTAAAATATAGAGAACAGCAGTTCCTGTGCATAATATACGGAACAGCAGTTCCCATATCTAATACAGAGAACAACAGTCCTTGTGTATAATATGGAGATTAGCAGTTCCTATGTCAAAAATAGAGAACAGTAGTTCCTGTGTATAATATAGAGAAAAGAAATCCCCGTGTATAATTTTGAGAAGAGCAGTTCCCATGTAAAATATCGAGAACAGCAGTTCCTGTGCATAATTTCGCGAAGAGCAGTTCCCATGACTAATATAGAGAACAGCAGACCCTGTGTATAATATGGAGATCAGCAGTTCCTATGTCAAAAATAGCGAACAGTAGTTCGTGTGTATATTATAGAGAACAGCAGTCCCTGTGTCGAACATGAGAACAGCTGTCCTTGAGCATAATATAATGAAGAGCTTTTCCCATGTATAATAAAGAGAACAGCAGTCTCTGTGTATAATATAGAGAACAGCAGTTCCAGTAATTAATATAGAGAACAGCAGATACCATAACTAATATAGAGAACAGCAGTCCCTGTGTATAACACAGAGAACATCAGTTCCCCTGACTAATATGGAGAAAAGCAGTTCCTGTGCATAATACGGAGAACAGCAGTCGCTATGTTTAATATGGAGTACAACAGTTCCCATGTCTAATATAGAGAACAGCAGTCCCTGTGTATAATATAGAGAACAGCAGTTCCTGTGTATAATATAGAGAACAGCAGTTCCTGTGTATAATATAGAGAACAGCAGTCCCTGTGTCAAATTTAGAGAACAGCAGTCCCTGTGTCAAATTTAGAGAATAGCAGTCCCTGTGTATAATATAGAGAACAGCAGTTCCCATGTCTAATATTAAGAACAGCAGTTCCCATGTCTAATATTAAGAACAGCAGTACCCATGTCTAATATAGAGAACAGCAGTTCCCAATGTCTAATATAGAAAATAGCAGTTCCTCTGCATAATATAGAGAACAGCAGTTCCTGTGTATAACATAGAGAACATCAGTTCCTATGTCTAATATAGACAAAAGCAATCCCCGTGTATAATGTAGAGAACAGCAGTTCCCATGTCTAATATAGAGAACAGCAGTTCTCATGTCTAATAAAGAGAACAGCAGTTCCCATGCCTAATATCGAGGACAGCAGTACCTGTTTATAATATAGAGAATAGCCGTTCCCATGTGTAAAATAGAGAACAGCAGTCCCAATGTATAACATAGACAACATCAGTTCCCATGACTAATATATAGTACTGCAGTCCCTATGTATTATATAGGGAACATTAGTTCCCATGTCTGATATAGCGAACAGCAGTTCCTGTGTATAACATAGAGAACATCAGTTCCTATGTCTAATATAGAGAAAAGCAATCCCGGTGGAAAATGTAGAGAACAGCAGTCCCTGTGTAAAATATAGAGAACAGCAGTTCCTGTGCATAATTTCGCGAACAGCAGTTTCCATGACTAATATAGAGAACAGCTGTCCCTGAGCTTAATATAAAGAAGAGCTTTTCCCATGTATAATAAAGAGAACAGCAGTCCCTGTGTATAATATGGAGATCAGCAGTTCCTCTGTCAAAAATAGAGAACAGTAGTTCCTGTGTATAATATGGAGAACAGCAGTTCCTGTGTATAACATAGAGAACAGCTGTCCCTGAGCATCATATAAAGAAGAGCTTTTCCCATGTATAATATAGAGAACAGCAGTCCCTGTGTATATTATAGAGAACAGCAGTTCCTGTAATTAATATAGAGAATAGCAGATACCATAACTAATATAGAGAACAACAGTCCCTGTGTATAACATAGAGAACATCAGTTCCTATGTCTAATATAGACAAAAGCAATCCCCGTGTATAATGTAGAGAACAGCAGTTCCCATGTCTAATCTAGAGAACAGCAGTTCCCATGTCTAATCTAGAGAACAGCAGTACCTGTGTATAATATAGTAAACAGCAGTTCCCATGACTAACATAGAGAACAGCAGTCCCTGTGTATAATATAGAGAACAGCAGTCCCTGTGTATAATATAGAGAACAGCAGTCCCTGTGTATAATATAGAGAACAGCAGTTCCGATGTCTAAGATAAAGAACAGCTGTCGCTCTGTATAACATGGAGAACATAACTCCCCATGAATAACATCGAGAACAGCAGTCCCTGTGTATAATATAGAGAACAGCTGTCCCTGTGTTTAATATAAAGTAAAGCAGTTCCCATGTCTATTGTAGAGAACAGCAGTCCTTGTGTATGATATAGAAAACAGCAGTTCCTATGTCTAATATAGAGAACAGCAGTCCCTGTGTCTTATGTACAGAACAGCTGTCCCTGTGCATAATATAGAGAACAGCAGTTCCCATGCCTAATATAGAGGACAGCAGTACCTGTTTATAATATAGAGAATAGCCGTTCCCATGTGTAAAATAGAGAACAGCAGTCAGAATGTATAACATAGACAACATCAGTTCCCATGACTAATATATAGTACTGCAGTCCCTATGTATAATATAGGGAACAGCAGTTCCCATGTCTAATATAGAGAACAGCAGTACCTGTGTTTAATATAGAAAACAGCTGTCCCTGTGTATAATATAGAGAACAGCAGTTACCATGTCGAAGAAAGAGACAGCAGTTCCCATGTATAATATAGAGATCAGCAATCCCTGTGTATTACATACAGAACAGCAGTTCCCATATCTAATATAGAGAACAGCTGTCCCTGTGAACAATATAGAGAACAACAGTCCCTGTGTATAATATGGAGATCAGCAGTTCCTATGTCAAAAATAGAGAACAGTAGTTCCTGAGTATAATTTTGAGAAAAGCAATTCCCGTGTATAATATAGAGAACAACAGTTCCCATGTAAAATATCGTGAACAGCAGTTCCTGTGCATAATTTCGCGAACAGCAGTTCCCCTGACTAATATAGAGAACAGCAGTCCCTCTGTATAATATGGAGAACAGCACTTCCTGTGTATAACATAGAGAACAGCTGTCCCTGAGCATAATATAAAGAAGAGCTTTTCCCATGTCTAATAAAGAGAACAACAGTCCCTGTGTATAACATAGAGAACATCAGTTCCCCTGTCTAATATGGAGAAAAGCAGTTCCTGTGCATAATATGGAGAACAGCAGTCGCTATGTTTAATATGGAGTACAGCAGTTCCCATGTCTAATATAGAGAACAGCAGTCCCTGTGTATAATATAGAGAACAGCTGTCCCTGTGAATAATATAGAAAACAGCAGTTCCCATGTCTAATATAGAGAACAGCTGTCCCTGTGTATAATATAGAGAACAGCTGTCCCTGTGTATAATATAGAGAACAGTAGTTACCATGTCTAATATAGGGAACACCTGTCCCTGTGTATAATAGAGACAACAGCAGTTCCCATGTCTCATATAGAGAACAGCAGTTCCTGTGTTTCATATAGAAAACAGCAGTTCCTGTGTATAATGTAAAGAACAGCAGTTCCCATGTCTAATATAGAGAACAGCAGTTCCCATGTCTCATATAGAGAACAGCAGTTCCTGTGTATAATATAGAGAACAGCAGTTCCTGTGTATAATATAGAGAACAGCAGTTCCCATGTCTAAGAAAGAAACAGCAGTTCCTGTGTATAATACAGGGAACAGCAGTTCCCATGTCTAATAGAGAGAACAGCTGTCCCTGTGTATCATATAGAGAAGAGCAGTTCCCATATCTAATATTGAGAAAAGCTGTCCCTGTGTACAATATAGAGAACAGCAGTTCCCATGTCTAATATAGAAAACAGCAGTTCCCATGTCTAATATAGAGAACAGCTGTCCCTGTGTATAATATAGAGAACAGCAGTCCCTGTGTCTCATAAACAGAACAGCAGTTACCATGTCTAAGATAGAGAACAGCTGTCCCTGTGTATAACATGGAGAACATCACTTCACATGACTAACATAGAGAACAGCAGTCCCTGTGTATAATATAGAGAACAGCAGTCCCTGTGTATAATATAGAGAACAGCAGTTCCCATGTCTAAGATAGAGAACAGCAGTTCCCATGTCTAATATAGAAACCAGCAGTTCCTGTGTATAATACAGGGAACAGCAGTTCCCATGTCTAATAGAGAGAACAGCTGTCCCTGTGTATCATATAGAGAAGAGCAGTTCCCATATCTAATATTGAGAAAAGCAGTCCCTGTGTATAATATAGAGAACAGCAGTTCCCATGTCTAAGATAGAGAACAGCAGTTCCCATGTCTAATATAGAAACCAGCTGTCCCTGTGTATAATATAGAGAACAGCTGTCCCTGTGTATAACATGGAGAACATCACTTCACATGACTAACATAGAGAACAGCAGTCCCTGTGTATAATATCGAGAACAGCAGTCCCTGTGTATAATATAGAGAACAGCAGTTCCTCTGTCTAATATAGAGAACAGCTGTTCCCATGACTAATATAGAGAACAGCAGTCCCTCTGTATATAATGGAGATCAGCAGTTCCTATGTCAAAAATAGAGAACAGTAGTTCCTGTGTATATTATAGAGAACAGCTGTTCCTGTGTCTAATATGAGCACAGCTGTCCCTGAGCATAATATAAAGAAGAGCTTTTCCCATGTATAATAAAGAAAACAGCAGTCCCTGTGTATAACATACAGAACAGCAGTTCCCATATCTAATATAGAGAATAGCTGTCCCTGTGTACAATATAGAGAACAGCACTTCCCATGTCTAATATAGAGAACAGCAGTATCTGTGAATAATAAGGAGAACAGCAGTCCCTGTGTAAAATGTAGAGAACAGCAGTTAACATGTCTAATATAGAGAACAGCTGTCCCTGTGTATAATATAGAGAACACCATTTCCCATGTAAAACATAGAGAACAGCAGTTCCTGTGCATAATTTCGAGAACATCACTTCCCATGACTAATACGCAGAACAGCAGTCTCTGTGTCTCATATAGAGAACAGCAGTTCCCTTGTTTGATACAGAAAACAGCTGTTCCTGTGTATAATGTCGAGAACAGCAGTTCCTATGTCTAATATAGAGAACAGGTGTCCCTGTATATAATGTGGAGAAAAGCAGTCCTGTGTCCAATAAAGAGAACAGCTGTCCCTGTGCATAATACAGAGAACAGCAGTTCCCATGTCTAATATAGAGAACAGCAGTACCTGTGTATAATATACAAAACAGCAGTTCCCATGTCTAATATAGAGAACAGCTGTCCCTGTGTATAATATAGAGAACAGCTGTCCCTGTGTATAATATAGAGAACAGCTGTCCCTGTGTATAATATAGAGAACAGCTGTCCCTGTGTATAATATAGAGAACAGCAGTCCCTGTGTATAATATACAGAACAGCAGTTCCCATGTCTAATAGAGAGAACAGCTGTCCCTGTGTATAATATAGAGAACAGCAGTTCCCATGTCTAATATAGAGAACACCAGTCCCTCTGTATCATATAGAGAAGAGCAGTTCCCATGTCTAATATCGGGATCAGCAGTCCCGGTGTATAATATAGTGAATACCTGTACCCATGTCTAATATAGAGAACATCTGTCCCTAAGTATAATATAATGAACAGCAGTTCCTGTGTCTCATACAAAGAACAGCAGTCCCTGTGTATAACATAGAGAACAGCAGTTCCCATCTCTAATATAGAGAACAGCTGTCCCTGTATATAATATTGAGAACAGCAGTCCCTGGGTATAATATACAGAACAGCAATTCCCATGTCTAATTTAGAGAAGAGCAGAGCCTGTGTATCATATAGAGAACAGCAGTTCCCATTCTAATATAGAGAACAGCTGTCCCTGTGCATAATATAGAGAACAGCAGTTCCCCTGTCTAATATAGAGAACACCAGTCTCTAATATAGAGAACCGCAGTAGCTGCGTATAGTACAGGGAACATCAGTTCCCATGTACAACATAAAGAACAGCAGTCCCTATGTATAATAAAGTGAACAGCAGTCCCTGGGTATAATATACAGAACAGCAGTTCCCATATCTAATATAGAGAACAGCAGTGCTTGTGTATAATATAGAGAACAGCAGTTCCCATGTCTAGTATAGGGATCAGCAGTCCCAGTGTATAATATAGAGAATAGCAGTACCCATGTCTAATATAGAGAACATCTGTCCCTATGTATAATATAATGAACAGCAGTTCCCACGTCTAATATAGAGAACAGCAGTACCTGTGTATAATATAGAAAACAACAGTTCCCACGTCTAATATAGAAAACAGCTGTCCCTGTGTATAATATAGAGAACAGCAGTTACCATGTCTAATATAGAGAACAGCTATCCGTGTGTATAATATAGAGAACAGCAGTTACCATGTCTAAGAAAGAAACAGCAGTTCCTGTGTATAATACAGGGAACAGCAGTCCCCATGTCTAATACAGAGAACAGCTGTCCATGTGTATAGTATAGAGAACAGCAGTTCCCATGTCTAATATAGGAAACAGCAGTCCCTGTGTCTCCTATAGAGAAGAGCAGTTCCCATGTCTAATATAGAGAACAGCTGTCCCTGTATATAATATTGAGAACAGCAGTCCCTGTGTCTAATTATGAGATCAGGTGTCCCTGTGCATAATACAGAGAACAGCAGTTCCCATGTCTAATATAGAGAACACCTGTCCCTGTGTATAATATAGAGAACAGCAGTTCCCATGTCTAATATAGAGAACAGCAGTCCCTGTGTATAAATAGAAAACAGCAGTTCCTGTGTATAATATAGAGAACAGCAGTTCCCATGTCTAATATAGAAAACAGCAGTTCCTGTGTTTAATATAGAGAACAGCAGTTCCTGTGCATAATTTCACGAACAGCAGTTCCCATGTCTCATTTCGAGAACAGCAATCCCTGTGTATAATATAGAGAATAGCAGTTCCCATGTCTAATATAGAGAACAGCTGTCCCTGTGTATAATATAGAGAACAGCAGTTCCCATGTCGAATATAGGGACCAGCAGTCCCTGTGTATAATATAGAGAACAGCAGTTCCCATGTAAAACATAGAGAACAGCAGTTTCTGTGCATAGTTTGGCGATCAACAGTTCCCATGACTAATATAGAGAACAGAAGTCCCTGTATAGAATTGAGAGAACAGCTTTTCCCATGTCAGAGAAAGAAACAGGAGTTCCTGCGTATTATACAGGGAACACCAATTCCAATGTCTAATATAGAGAACACCTGTCCCTGTGTATAATATAGAGAACAGCAGTTCCCATGTCTAATATAGGGATCAGCAGTCCCTGTGTATAATATAGAGAACAGCAGTCCCTGTGTCTATTATTAGAGAACAGCAGTTCCCATGTAAAATATAGAGAACAGCAGTTCCCATGTCTAATATAGGGATCAACAGTCCCTGTGTATAATATAGAGAGCAGCAGTCCCTTTGCCTAATATAGAGAACAGCAGTTTCCATGTCTAATATAGAGAACAGCAGTTCCCATGTAAAATATAGAGAACAGCAGTTCCTGTGCATAATTTCGCGAACAGCAGTTCCCATGTCTAATATAGAGAACAGCTGTCCCTGTGTATAATATAGAGAACAGCAGTTCCCATGTCTAATATAGAGAACAGCAGTTCCTGTGTATAACATAGAGAACAGCAGTTCCCATGTACAATATAGAGAACAGCAGTTCCTGTGTATAATATAGAGAACAACAGTTCCTATGTATAATATAGAGAACAGCAGTTCCTGTGTCTCATACAAAGAACAGCAGTCCCTGTGTATAACATAGAGAACAGCAGTTCCCATCTCTAATATAGAGAACAGCTGTCCCTGTATATAATATTGAGAACAGCAGTCCCTGGGTATAATATACAGAACAGCAATTCCCATGTCTAATTTAGAGAAGAGCAGAGCCTGTGTATCATATAGAGAACAGCAGTTCCCATTCTAATATAGAGAACAGCTGTCCCTGTGCATAATATAGAGAACAGCAGTTCCCCTGTCTAATATAGAGAACACCAGTCTCTAATATAGAGAACCGCAGTAGCTGCGTATAGTACAGGGAACATCAGTTCCCATGTACAACATAAAGAACAGCAGTCCCTATGTATAATAAAGTGAACAGCAGTCCCTGGGTATAATATACAGAACAGCAGTTCCCATATCTAATATAGAGAACAGCAGTGCTTGTGTATAATATAGAGAACAGCAGTTCCCATGTCTAGTATAGGGATCAGCAGTCCCAGTGTATAATATAGAGAATAGCAGTACCCATGTCTAATATAGAGAACATCTGTCCCTATGTATAATATAATGAACAGCAGTTCCCACGTCTAATATAGAGAACAGCAGTACCTGTGTATAATATAGAAAACAACAGTTCCCACGTCTAATATAGAAAACAGCTGTCCCTGTGTATAATATAGAGAACAGCAGTTACCATGTCTAATATAGAGAACAGCTATCCGTGTGTATAATATAGAGAACAGCAGTTACCATGTCTAAGAAAGAAACAGCAGTTCCTGTGTATAATACAGGGAACAGCAGTCCCCATGTCTAATACAGAGAACAGCTGTCCATGTGTATAGTATAGAGAACAGCAGTTCCCATGTCTAATATAGGAAACAGCAGTCCCTGTGTCTCCTATAGAGAAGAGCAGTTCCCATGTCTAATATAGAGAACAGCTGTCCCTGTATATAATATTGAGAACAGCAGTCCCTGTGTCTAATTATGAGATCAGGTGTCCCTGTGCATAATACAGAGAACAGCAGTTCCCATGTCTAATATAGAGAACACCTGTCCCTGTGTATAATATAGAGAACAGCAGTTCCCATGTCTAATATAGAGAACAGCAGTCCCTGTGTATAAATAGAAAACAGCAGTTCCTGTGTATAATATAGAGAACAGCAGTTCCCATGTCTAATATAGAAAACAGCAGTTCCTGTGTTTAATATAGAGAACAGCAGTTCCTGTGCATAATTTCACGAACAGCAGTTCCCATGTCTCATTTCGAGAACAGCAATCCCTGTGTATAATATAGAGAATAGCAGTTCCCATGTCTAATATAGAGAACAGCTGTCCCTGTGTATAATATAGAGAACAGCAGTTCCCATGTCGAATATAGGGACCAGCAGTCCCTGTGTATAATATAGAGAACAGCAGTTCCCATGTAAAACATAGAGAACAGCAGTTTCTGTGCATAGTTTGGCGATCAACAGTTCCCATGACTAATATAGAGAACAGAAGTCCCTGTATAGAATTGAGAGAACAGCTTTTCCCATGTCTCAGAAAGAAACAGGAGTTCCTGCGTATTATACAGGGAACACCAATTCCAATGTCTAATATAGAGAACACCTGTCCCTGTGTATAATATAGAGAACAGCAGTTCCCATGTCTAATATAGGGATCAGCAGTCCCTGTGTATAATATAGAGAACAGCAGTCCCTGTGTCTATTATTAGAGAACAGCAGTTCCCATGTAAAATATAGAGAACAGCAGTTCCCATGTCTAATATAGGGATCAACAGTCCCTGTGTATAATATAGAGAGCAGCAGTCCCTTTGCCTAATATAGAGAACAGCAGTTTCCATGTCTAATATAGAGAACAGCAGTTCCCATGTAAAATATAGAGAACAGCAGTTCCTGTGCATAATTTCGCGAACAGCAGTTCCCATGTCTAATATAGAGAACAGCTGTCCCTGTGTATAATATAGAGAACAGCAGTTCCCATGTCTAATATAGAGAACAGCAGTTCCTGTGTATAACATAGAGAACAGCAGTTCCCATGTACAATATAGAGAACAGCAGTTCCTGTGTATAATATAGAGAACAACAGTTCCTATGTATAATATAGAGAACAGCAGTCCCTGTGTATAATATAGAGAACAGCAGTTCCCATATCAAATATGGAGAACAGGAGTTCCCATGACTAATATAGGGATCAGCAGTCCCTGTGTATAAAATACAGAACAGCAGTTCCCATGTAAAATAGAGAGAACAGCAGTTCCTGTGCATAGTTTGGCGATCAACAGTTCCCATGACTAATATAGAGAACAGTAGTTCCTCTGTATAATATAGAGAACAGCCGTTCCCATGACTAATATGGAGAACATTAGTTCCTGTGTTTAATAGAGGGAACAGCAGTTCCCATGTCTAATATAGAGAAAAGCTGTCCCTGTGTATAATATAGAGAATAGCAGTTCCCATATCTAATATAGGGATCAGCAGTCCCTGTGCATAATATAGAGAACAGCAGTTCCCATGTCTAATATAGAGAACAGCAGTCCCTTTGCATAATATAGAAAACAGCAGTTCCCATGTCTAATATAGAGAACAGCAGTACCTGTGTATAATATAGAGAACAGCAGTTCCCATGTCTAATATAGAGAACAGCTGTCCCTGTGTATAATATAGAAAACAGCAGTTCCCATGTCTAATATAGAGAACAGCAGTTCCCATGTCTAATTTTGAGAACAGCAGTCCCTGTGTATAATATAGAAAACAGCAATTCCCATGTCTAATATAGAGAACAGCTGTCCCTGTGTATAATATAGAAAACAGCAGTTCCCATGTCTAATATAGAGAACAGCAGTTCCTGTGTATAATATCGAGAACAGCAGTTCCCATGTCTAATATAGAGAACAGCAGTACCTGTGTATAATATAGAGAACAGCAGTTCCCATGTCTCATATAGAGAACAGCTGTCCCTGTGTATAATATAGAAAACAGCAATTCCGATGTCTAATATAGAGATCAGCTTTCCCTGTGTATAATATAGAAAACAGCAGTTCCCATGTCTAATGTAGAGAACAGCAGTTCCCATGTCTAATTTTGAGAATAGCTGTCCCTGTGTATAATATAGAAAACAGCAGTTCCCATGTCTAATATAGAGAACAGCAGTTCCTGTGTATAATATCGAGAACAGCAGTTCCCATGTCTAATATAGAGAACAGCAGTAACTGTGTATCATTTCGAGATCAACAGTTCCCATGACTAATATAGGGAACAGTAGTTCCTCTGTATAATATAGAGAACAGCCGTTCCCATGACTAATATGGAGAACATTAGTTCCTGTGTTTAATAGAGGGAACAGCAGTTCCCATGTCTAATATAGAGAAAAGCTGTCCCTGTGTATAATATAGAGAATAGCAGTTCCCATATCTAATATAGGGATCAGCAGTCCCTGTGTATAATATAGAGAACAGCAGTTCCCATGTCTAATATAGAGAACAGCAGTTCGCATGTCTAATTTTGAGAACAGCAGTCCCTGTGCATAATATAGAAAACAGCAGTTCCCATGTCTAATATAGAGAACAGCAGTACCTGTGTATAATATAGAGAACAGCAGTTCCCATGTCTAATATAGAGAACAGCTGTCCCTGTGTATAATATAGAAAACAGCAGTTCCCATGTCTAATATAGAGAACAGCAGTTCCTGTGTATAATATAGAAAACAGCAGTTCCCATGTCTAATGTAGAGAACAGCAGTTCCCATGTCTAATTTTGAGAACAGCAGTCCCTGTGCATAATATAGAGAACAGCAGTTCCCATGTCTAATATCGAGAACAGCAGTTCCTGTGTATAATATCGAGAACAGCAGTTCCCATGTCTAATATAGAGATCAGCTTTCCCTGTGTATAATATAGAGAACAGCAGTTCCCATGTCTAATGTAGAGAACAGCAGTTCCTATGTCTAATTTTGAGAACAGCAGTCCCTGTGCATAATATAGAGAACAGCAGTTCCCATGTCTACTATCGAGAACAGGAGTTCCTGTGTATAATATCGAGAACAGCAGTTCCCATGTCTAATATAGAGAACAGCAGTTCCCATGTCTAATATAGAGAACAGCAGTTCCCATATCTAAAATAGAGAACTGCAGTCCCTGTGTATAATATAGAGAATAGCAGTCCCTGTGTATACTATAGAGAACAGCAGTCCCTGTGTATAATATATAGAACAGCAGTTCCCAGGTCTAATATAGAGAGCAGCAATCCCTGTGTATAATATAGAGAACAGCAGTTCCTGAGTATAATATACAGAAGAGCAGTCCCTGTGTCAATTTAGAGAATAGCAGTTCCTGTGTATAATATTGAGAACAGCAGTTCCCATGTCTAATATTGAGAACAGCAGTTCCCATGTCTAATATAGAGAACAGCAGTTCCCATGTCTAATTTTGAGAACAGCAGTCCCTGTGTATAATATAGAAAACAGCAGTTCCTGTGTATAATATAGAAAACAGCAGTTCCTGTGTATAATATCGAGAACAGCAGTTCCCATGTCTAATATCGAGAACAGCAGTTCCCATGTCTGATATAGAGAACAGCAGTTACCATGTCTAATATAGAGAACAGCAGTACCTGTGTATAATACAGAGAACAGCAGAACCTGTGTATAATATAGAGAACAGCAGTTCCCATGTCTAATATAGAGAACAGCACTTCCCATGTCTAATTTTGAGAACAGCAGTCCCTGTGCATAATATCGAGAACAGCAGTTCCCATGTCTAATATAGAGAACAGCAGTACCTGTGTATAATATAGAAAACAGCAATTCCGATGTCTAATATAGAGATCAGCTTTCCCTGTGTATAATATAGAAAACAGCAGTTCCCATGTCTAATTTTGAGAACAGCAGTCACTGTGCATAATGTAGAAAACAGCAGTTCCCATGTCTAATATAGAGAACAGCAGTTCCTGTGTATAATATCGAGAACAGCAGTTCCCATGTCTAATATAGAGAACAGCAGTACCTGTGTATCATTTCGAGATCAACAGTTCCCATGACTAATATAGAGAACAGTAGTTCCTCTCTATAATATAGAGAACAGCCGTTCCCATGACTAATATGGAGAACATTAGTTCCTGTGTTTAATAGAGGGAACAGCAGTTCCCATGTCTAATATAGAGAAAAGCTGTCCCTGTGTATAATATAGAGAATAGCAGTTCCCATGTCTAATATAGGGATCAGCAGTCCCTGTGTATAATATAGAGAACAGCAGTTCCCATGTCTAATATAGAGAACAGCTGTCCCTGTGTATAATATAGAAAACAGCAGTTCCCATGTCTAAGATAGAGAACAGCAGTTCCTGTGTATAATATCGAGAACAGCAGTTCCCATGTCTAATATAGAGAACAGCAGTACCTGTGTATAATATAGAGAACAGCAGTTCCCATGTCTAATGTAGAGAACAGCAGTTCCAGTGTATAATATCGAGAACAGCAGTTCCCATGTCTAATATAGAGAACTGCAGTTCCTGAGTATAATTTAGAGAATAGCAGTCCCTGTGTCAAATTTAGAGAATAGCAGTCCCTGTGTATAATATAGAGAATAGCAGTTCCCATGTCTAATTTTGAGAACAGCAGTCCCTGTGCATAATATAGAAAACAGCAGTTCCCATGTCTAATATCGAGAACAGCAGTTCCAGTGTATAATATCGAGAACAGCAGTTCCCATGTCTAATATAGAGAACAGCAGTTCCCATATCTAATATAGAGAACTGCAGTACCTGTCTATAATATAGAGAACAGCAGTCCCTGTGTATAATATAGAGAATAGCAGTTCCCATGTCTAATATCGAGAATAGCAGTCCCTGTGTATACTATAGAGAACAGCAGTCCCTGTGTACAATATAGAGAACATCAGTTCCCATGTCTAATATAGAGAGCAGCAATCCCTGTGTATAATATAGAGAACAGCAGTTCCTGAGTATAATATAGAGAATAGCAGTCCCTGTGTCAAATTTAGAGAATAGCAGTTCCTGTGTATAATATTGAGAACAGCAGTTCCCATGTCTAATATTGAGAACAGCAGTTCCCATGTCTAATATAGAGAACTGCAGTCCCTGTGTATAATATAGAAAACAGCATTCCTGTGTATAATATAGAGAACAGCAGTTCCCATGTCTAATATAGAGAACAGCAGTTCCAGTGTATAATATCGAGAACAGCAGTACCTATGTATAATATAGAGAACAGCAGTTCCCATGTCTAATATAGAGAACAGCAGTACCTGTGTATAATATAGAGAACAGCAGTTCCCGTGTCGAAGATAGAGAACAGCAGTCCCTGTGTATAATATAGAAAACAGCAGTTCCCATGTCTAATATAGAGAACAGCAGTACCTGTGTATAATATAGAGAACAGCAGTTCCCATGTCTAATATAGAGAACAGCACTTCCCATGTCTAATTTTGAGAACAGCAGTCCCTGTGCATAATATCGAGAACAGCAGTTCCCATGTCTAATATCGAGAACAGCAGTACCTGTGTATAATATAGAGAACAGCAATTCCCATGTCTAATATAGAGAACAGCTGTCCCTGTGTATAATATAGAAAACAGCAATTCCGATGTCTAATATAGAGATCAGCTTTCCCTGTGTATAATATAGAAAACAGCAGTTCCCATGTCTAATGTAGAGAACAGCAGTTCCCATGTCTAATTTTGAGAACAGCAGTCCCTGTGCATAATATAGAAAACAGCAGTTCCCATGTCTAATATAGAGAACAGCAGTTCCTGTGTATAATATCGAGAACAGCAGTTCCGATGGCTAATATAGAGAACAGCAGTACCTGTGTATAATCTTGAGAACAGCAGTTCCCATGTCTAATATCGAGAACAGCAGTCCCTGTGTATAATATTGAGAACAGCAGTACCTGTGTATAATATTGAGAACAGCAGTTCCCATGTCTAATATAGAGAACAGAAGTTCCCGTGTATAATATAGAGAACAGCTGTCCCTGTGTATAGTGTAGAGAACAGCAGTTCCCATGTCTAATGTAGAGAACAGAAGTACCCATGTCTAATGTAGAGAACAGGTGTCCCTGTGTATAATATTGAGAACAGCAGTTCCCATATCTAATATTGAGAACAGCAGTTCCCATGTCTAATATAGAGAACAGCAGTACCTGTGTATAATATAGAGAACAGCAGTACGTGTGTATAATATAGAAAACAGCAGTTCCCATGCCTAATATAGAGAACAGCTTTCCCTGTGTATAATATAGAGAACAGCAGTTACCATGTCTAATACAGAGAACAGCAGTTCCCATGTCTAATGTAGAGAACAGCAGTACCTGTGTATAATATAGAGAACAGCATGTCTAATATAGAGAGCAGCAGTTCCCATGTCTAATATACAGAACAGCAGTACCTGTGTAGAATATAGAGAACACCAATCCCTGTGTATAATATAGAGAACAGCAGTTCCCATCTCGAATATAGAGAACCGCAGTACCTTTGTTTAATAAACAGAACAGCAGTTCCCATGTCTAAGATAGAGAACAGCTGTCGCTGTGTATAACATGGGTTACATAACTCCCCATGAGTAACATCGAGAACAGCAGTCCCTGTGTATAATATAGAGAACAGCTGTCCTTGTGTTTAATATAAAGTAAAGAAGATCCCATGTCTAATATAGAGAACAGCAGTCCCTGTGTCTTATGTACAGAACAGCTGTCCCTGTGCATAATATAGAGAACAGTGGTTCCCATGCCTATTATAGAGGACAGCAGTACCTGTTTATAATATAGGGAATAGCCGTTCTCATGTGTAAAATAGAGAACAGCAGTCCCAATGTATAACATAGTCATGGGAACTGATGTTGTCTAATATATAGTACTGCAGTCCCTATGTATAATATAGGGAACAGCAGTTCCCATGTCTCATATAGAGAACAGCAGTCCCAGTGTATAATATAGAACAGTAGTTCCTGTGTATATTATAGAGAACAGCTGTCCCTGTGTCTAATATGAGCACAGCAGTCCCTGAGCATAATATAAAGAAGAGCTTTTCCCATGTATAATAAAGAGAACAGCAGTCCCTGTGTTTAATATGGAGATCTGCAGTTCCTGTGTATATTAACGAGAACAGCTGTCCCTGTGTCTTATATGAGAACAGCTGTCCCTGAGCATAATATAAAGAACAGCTTTTCCCATGTATAATAAAGAGAACAGCAGTCCCTGTGTATAATATAGAGAACAGCAGTGCCTGTGTATAATATGGAGAACAGCAGTTCCCATGTCGAATATAGAGAACAGTAGTTCCTGTGCATATTATAGAGAACAGCTGTCCCTGTGTATAATAAAGAGAACAGTAGTCCCTGTGTCAAATTTAGAAAATAGCAGTTCCTGTGTACAATATAGAGAACAGCAGTCCCTGTGTATAATAAAGAGAACAGCAGTACCTGTGTATAATATAGAGAACAGCAGTACCTGTGTATAATATAGAGAACAGCAGTTCCCATGTCTAATATAGAGAACACCTGTCCCTGTGTATAATTTCGAGAACAGCAGTCCCTGTGTGTAATATAGAGAACACCTGTCCCTGTGTATAATATAGAGAACAGCAGTTCCTGTGTATAACATAGAGAACATCAGTTCCCCTGTCTAACATGGAGAAAAGCAGTTTCTGTCCATAATATAGAGAACACCTGTCCCTGTGTCAAATTTAGAGAATAGCAGTTCCTGTGTACAATATAGAGAACAGAAGTTCCTGTGTATAATTTCGAGAATAGCAGTTTTCATGTCTAATATAGAGAACAGAAGAACCTGTGTATAATATAGAGAACAGCAGTCCCTGTATATAATATTGAGAATAGCAGTTCCCATGTCTAATATAGAGAATAGCAGTCCCTGTGTATAATATAGAGAACAGCAGTCACTGTGTATAATATAGAGAATAGCAATTCCCATGTCTAATATGGAGAACAGCTGTACCTGTGTATAATATAGAGAACAGCAGTCCCTGTGTATAATATTGAGAACAGCAGTACCTGTGTAGAATATAGAGAACAGCAATCCCTGTGTATAATATAGAAAACAGTAGTTCCCATATCTAATATAGAGAACAGCAGGACCTGTGTATAATAAAGAGAACAGCAGTTCCCGTGTCTAATATAGAGAACAGCAGTACCTGTGTATAAAAAAGAGAACAGCAGTTCCCGTGTCTAATATAGAGAACAGCAGTTCCTGTAATTAATATAGAGAACAGCAGATACCATAAGTAATGTGGAGAACAGCAGTACCTGTGTATAACATAGAGAACAGCAGTCCCTGTGTATAATTTAGAGAATAGCAGTTCCCATGTCTAATATAGAGAATAGCAGTCCCTGTGTATAATACAGAGAACAGCAGTCCCTGTGTATAATACAGTGAACAGCAGTCACTGTGTATAATATAGAGAATAGCAATTCCAATGTCTAATATGGAGAACAGCAGTACCTGTGTATAATATAGAAAACAGCAGTTCCCATGTCTAATATAGAGAACAGAAGTACCCATGTCTAATGTAGAGAACAGCTGTCCCTGTGTATGAGATAGAGAACAGCAGTTCCCATATCTAATATTGAGAACAGCAGTTCCCATGTCTAATATAGAGAACAGCAGTACCTGTGTATAATATAGAAAACAGCAGTTCCCATGCCTACTATAGAGAACAGCTTTCCCTGTGTATAATATAGAGAACCGCAGTTACCATGTCTAATATAGAGAACAGTTGTCCCTGTGTATAATATAGAGAACAGCAGATCCATGTCTAATATAGAGAACACCAGTTCCCGTGTCTAATATAGAGAACAGCAGTCCCTGTGTATAATATAGAAAACAGTAGTTCCCATGTCTCATATAGAGAACAGCAGTACCTGTGTATAAAAAAGAGAACAGCAGTTCCCGTGTCTAATATAGAGAACAGCAGTTCCTGTAATTAATATAGAGAACAGCAGATACCATAAGTAATGTGGAGAACAGCAGTACCTGTGTATAACATAGAGAACAGCAGTCCCAGTGTATAATATAGAGAACAGCAGTACCTGTGTATAATATAGAGAACAGCAGTTCCCATGTCTAATACAGAGAACAGAAGTACCCATGTCTAATGTACAGAACAGCAGTACCTGTGTATAATATAGAAAACAGCAGTTCCCATGTCTAATATAGAGAACAGAAGTACCCATGTCTAATGTAGAGAACAGCTGTCCCTGTGTATAATATAGAGAACAGCAGTTCCCATATCTAATATTGAGAACAGCAGTTCCCATGTCTAATATAGAGAACAGCTGTCCCTGTGTATAATATAGAGAACAGCAGTACGTGTGTATAACATAGAAAACAGCAGTTCCCATGCCGACTATAGAGAACAGCAGTCCCTGTGTATAATATAGAGAACAGCAGTTACCATGTCTAATATAGAGAACAGCTGTCCCTGTGTATAATATAGAGAACAGCAGATCCATGTCTAATATAGAGAACAGCAGTTCCCGTGTCTAATACAGAGAACAGCAGTCCCTGTGTATAATATGGAGATCAGCAGTTCCTATGTCAAATATAGAGAACAGTAAGTTCCTGTGTATATTATAGAGAACAGCTGTCCCTGTGTCTAATATGAGAACAGCTGTCCCTGAGCATAATATAAAGAAGAGCTTTTCCGATGTATAATAAAGAGAACAGCAGTTCCTGTAATTAATATAGAGAACAGCAGATACCACAAGTAATATAGAGAACAGCAGATACCATAAGTAATATAAACAACAGCAGTACCTGTGTATAATATAGAGAACATCAGTACCCCTGTCTAATATGGAGGAATGCAGTTTCTGTGCAAAATATGGAGACAGCAGTCGCTGTGTTTAATATGGAGAACAGCAGTTCCCATGTCTAATATAGAGAACACCAGTCCCTGTGTATAATATAGAGAACAGCAGTCCCTGTGTATAATATAGAGAACAGTAGTCCCTGTGTCAAATTTAGAGAATAGCAGTTCCTGTGTACAATATAGAGAACAGCAGTCCCTGTGTATATTATAGAGAACAGCAGTACCTGTGTATAATATAGAGAACAGCAGTACATGTGTATAATATAGAGAACAGCAGTACCTGTGTATAATATTGAGAACAGCAGTTCCCAAGTCTAATATAGAGAACACCAGTCCCTGTGTATAATATAGAGAACACCAGTCCCTGTGTATAATATAGAGAACAGCAGTACCTGTGTATAATATAGAGAACAGCAGTACCTGTGTATAATATAGAGAACAGCAGTACCTGTGTATAATATAGAGAACAGCAGTACCTGTGTATAATATAGAGAACAGCAGTACATGTGTATAATATAGAGAACAGCAGTTCCTGTGTATAATATAGAGAACAGCAGTTCCTGTGTATAATATAGAGAACAGCAGTTCCTGTGTATAATATAGAGAATAGCATTCCCTGTGTATAATATAGAGAATAGCAGTTCTCATGTCTAATATAGAGAACAGAAGAACCTGTGTATAATATAGAGAATAAACGTTCCCATGTATAATATAGAGAACAGCAGTCCCTGTGTATAATATAGAGAATAGCAGTTCCCATGTCTAATATGGAGAACAGCTGTACCTGTGTATAATATTGAGAACAGCAGTCCCTGTGTATAATATTGAGAACAGCAGTCCCTGTGTATAATATTGAGAACAGCAGTCCCTGTGTATAATATTGAGAACAGCAGTACCTATGTATAATATTGAGAACAGCAGTTCCCATGTCTAATATCGAGAATAGCTGTCCCTGTGTTCTCATATAGAGAACAGCAGTTACCATGTCTAATATAGAGAACAGCAGTGCCTGTGTATAATATAGAGAACAGCAGTCCCTGTGGAGAATATAGAGAATAGCAGTTCTCATGTCTAATATAGAGAACAGAAGAACCTGTGTATAATATAGAGAATAAAAGTTCCCATGTATAATATAGAGAACAGCAGTCCCTGTGGAAAATACAGAGAACAGCAGTCACTGTGTATAATATAGAGAATAGCAATTCCCATGTCTAATATGGAGAACAGCTGTACCAGTGTATAATATAGAGAACAGCAGTACCTGTGTATAATATAGAAAACAGCAGTTCCCATGTCTAATATAGAGAACAGCAGTACCTGTGTATAATATAGAAAACAGCAGATCCCATGTCTAATATAGAGAACAGAAGTACCCATGTCCAATGTAGAGAACAGCTGTCCCTGTGTATAATATAGAGAACAGCAGTTCCCATATCTAATATTGAGAACAGCAGTTCCCAGGTCTAATACAGAGAAAAGCAGTACCTGTGTATTTTATAGAGAACAGCAGTACCTGTGCATAATATAGAAAACAGTAGTTCCCATGTCGAATATTGAGAACAGCAGTTACTAATGTCTAATATAGAAAATAGCAGTTCCTGTGTATAACATATGAGAACATCAGTTCCTAGGTCTAATATAGAGAAAAGCAATCCCCGTGTATAATGTAGAGAACAGCAGTTCCCATGTAAAATGTAGAGAACAAAAGTTCATGTGTATAATACAGCGAACAGCAGTACCTGTGTATAATATAGAGAACAGCAGTTCCTGTGTATCATGGAGAAAACAGCAGTCCCTGTGTCTAATAAAGAGAACATCTGTCCCTGTTCATAATACAGAGAACAGCGGTTCCCATGTCGAATATAGAGAACAGCAGTACCTTTGTATAATAAACAGAACAGCAATTACCATGTCTAAGATAGAGAACAACTGTCCCTGTGTATAACATGGAGAATATCACTTCCCATGACTAACATAGAGAACAGCAGTCCCTGTGTATAATATAGAGAACAGCAGTTCCCATGTCTAAGATCGAGAACAGCAGTTCCCATGTCTAATATAGAAAACAGCAGTTCCTGTGTATAATATAGAGAACAGCAGTTCCCATGTCGAATATAGAGAACAGCAGTTCCCAATGTCTAATATAGAAAATAGCAGTTCCTGTGTATAATATAGAGAACAGCAGTTCCTGTGTATAACATTGAGAACATCAGTTCCTATGTCTAATACAGAGAAAAGCAATCCCCGTGTATAATGTAGATAACAGCAGTTCCCATGTAAAATATAGAGAATAAACGTTCATGTGTATAATACAGCGAACAGCAGTTCCCATGTCTAATATAGAGAACAGCAGTTCCTGTGTATCATGTAGAAAACAGCAGTCCCTGTGTCTAATAAAGAGAACAGCTGTCCCTGTTCATAATACAGAGAACAGCAGTTTCCATGTCTAATATTGAGAACAGCAGTACCTGTGTATAATATAGAAAACAGCAGTTCCCATGTCTAATATAGAGATCAGCTGTGCCTGTGTCTAATATAGAGAACAGCAGTTCCCAATGTCTAATATAGAAAATAGCAGTTCCTGTGTATAATATAGAGAACAGCAGTTCCTGTGTCTCACATAGAGAACATCAGTTCCTATGTCTAATATAGAGAAAAGCAATCCCCGTGTATAATGTAGAGAACAGTAGTTCCCACGTAAAATATAGAGAACAGCAGTTCCTGTGTATAATATAGAAAACAGCAGTTCCCATGTCTAATATAGAGAACAGCAGTTCCTGTGTATAATATAGGAAACAGCAGTTCCTGTGTATAATTTAGAGAACAGCAGTTCCCATGTCTAATAGAGAGAACAGCAGTACCTGTGTATAATATAGAGAACAGCAGTCCTTGTGTATAATATAGAGAACAGCAGTTCCCATGTCGAATATAGAGAACAGCAGTACCTTTGTATAATAAACAGAACAGCAATTACCATGTCGAAGATAGAGAACAACTGTCCCTGTGTATAACATGGAGAATATCACTTCCCATGACTAACGTAGAGAACAGCAGTCCCTGTGTATAAAAAAGAGAACAGCAGTCCCTGTGTATAATATAGAGAACAGCAGTTCCCATGTCTAAGATAGAGAACAGCTGTTGCTGTGTATAACATGGGTAACATAACTCCCCATGAGTAACATCGAGAACAGCAGTCCCTGTGGATATTGAGAGAACAGCTGTCCCTGTGTTTAATATAAAGTAAAGCAGTTTCCATGTCTATTGTAGAGAACAGCAGTCCCTGTGTATAGATTAGATTAGATTACTTACAGTGTGGAAACAGGCCCTTCGGCCCAACAAGTCCACACCGGCCCGCCGAAGCGTAACCCACCCAGACCCATTCACCTATATTTACCCCTTCATCTAACACTACGGGCACATTTTTTTGGATTGTGGGAGGAAACCGGAGCACCCGGAGGAAACCCACGCAGACACGGGGAGAACGTGCAAACTCCACACAGTCAGTCGCCTGAGGCGGGAATTGAACCCGGGTCTCTGGCGCTGTGAGGCAGCAGTACTAACCACTGTGCCACCGTGCCGCCCACTAATATATAATATAGAAACCAGCAGTTCCTATGTCTAATATAGAGAACAGCAGTCCCTGTGTCTTATGTACAGAACAGCTGTCCTTGTGCATGATATAGAGAACAGCTGTCCCTGTGTGTAATATAGAGAACAGCAGTTACCTTGTCTAATATAGATAACAGCTGTCCCTGTGTATAATATAGAGAACAGCAGTTACCATGTCTAATATAGAGAAGAGCAGAGCCTGTGTATCATATAGAGAACAGCAGTTCCCATTCTAATATAGAGAACAGCTGTCCCTGTGTATAATATAGAGAACAGCAGTTCCCATGTCTAATATAGAGAACAGCTGTCCCTGTGTATAATATAGAAAACAGCAGTCCCTGTGTATAATAAAGAAAACAGCAGTTCCTGTGTGTAATATAGAGAACAGCAGTTCCCATTTGTTAAATGGAACAGATGTCCCTGTGTATAACATAGAGAAAATCAGTTGCTATGACTAATATAGAGAAGAGCAATCCCAGTGTATAATTTTGAGAACAGCAGTTCCCATGTAAAATATAGAGAACAGCAGTTCCCATATCGAATATAGAGAACAACAGTCACGGTGTATAATATGGAGATTAGCAGTTCCTATTTCAAAAATAGAGAACAGTAGTTCCTGTGTATAATTTATAGAAAAGAAATCCCCGTGTATAATTTTGAGAACAGCAGTTCCCATATAAAATATAGAGAACAGCAGTTCCTGTGCATAATTTCGTGAAGAGCAGTTCCCATGACTAATATAGAGAACAGCCGTCCGTGTGTATAATAATGAGAACAGCAGTTCCCATTCTAATATAGAGAACAGCTGTCCCTGTGTATAATATGGAGAACATCAGTTCCCATGTCTAATATAGAGAACAGCAGTCCCTGTGTATAATATGGAGAAGAGCAGTTCCAATGTCTAATATAGTGAACAGCTGTTCCTGTGTATAATGTCGAGAACAGCAGTTCCCATGTATAATATAGAGAACAGCAGTTCCTATGTACAATATATAGAACAGCAGTCCCTGTGTCTAACACAGAGAACAGCTGTCCCTGTGTATAATTTAGAGAACAGCAGTTCCCATGTCTAATATAAGAGAAAACCAGTACCTGTGTATGATATAGAGAACAGCAGTTCCCATGTTTAATATAGCGAACAGCTGCCCCTGTATATAATATAGAGAACAGCAGTTCCCATGTCTAATATAGAGAACAGTAGTTCCTGTGTATAACATGGAGAACATCACTTCCCATGACTAATATAGAGAACAGCAGTCTCTTTGTATATTACAGGGAGCAGCAGTTCCAATGTCTAATATAGCGAACAGCTGTCCCTGTGTATAATATAGAGAACAGCAGTTCCCATGTCTGATATAGAGAACAGCTGTTCCTGTGCATAATGTCGAGAACAGCAGTTCGCATGTCTAAGATAGAGAACAGCAGTCTTGTGTGTAATGTGAAGAACAGCAGTTCCTATGTATAATATAGAGAACAGCAGTTCCTATGTACAATATAGAGAACAGCTGTCCCTGTGCACAATACAGAGAACAGCAGTTCCCATGTCTAATATAAGAAAAAACCAGTACCCTGTGTTTAATATCGAGGACAGCAGTTCCCATGTTTAATATAGCGAACAGCTGCCCCTGTGTATAATAAAGAGAACAGCTGTCCCTGTGTATAATATAGAGAACAGCAGTTACCATGTCTAAGAAAGAAACAGCAGTTCCTGCGTATAATACAGGGAACAGCAGTTCCAATGTCTAATATAGAGAACACCTGTCCCTGTGTATAATATAGAGAACAGCAGTTACCATGTCTAATATAGAGAACAGCTGTCCCTGTGTATAATATAGGGAGCAGCAGTTACCATGTCAAAGAACGAAACAGCAGTTCCTGTGTATAATATAGAAAACAGCAGTTCCCATGTCTAATATAGAGAACAGCCGTCCGTGTGTATAATAATGAGAACAGCAGTTCCCATTCTAATATAGAGAACAGCTGTCCCTGTGTATAATATGGAGAACATCAGTTCCCATGTCTAATATAGAGAACACCAGTCCCTGTGTAATATATAGAGAACAGCAGTTCCCATGTCTAATATAGAGAACACCAGTCGCTGTGTACAAATAGAGAACAGCAGTTACCATGTCTAAGATAGAGAACAGCAGTCTTGTGTGTAATATGAAGAACAGCAGTTCCTATGTCTAATATAGAGAACAGCAGTATCTGTGTATAATACAGGGAACAGCAGTTCCCATGTATAATATAGAGAACAGCAGTTCCTATGTACAATATAGAGAACAGCTGCCCCTGTGCACAATACAGAGAACAGCAGTTCCCATGTCTAATATAAGAGAAAACCAGTACCTGTGTTTAATATCGAGAACAGCAGTTACCATGTCTAATATAGAGAACAGCAGTCCCTGTGTATAATATAGAGAACAGCAGTTCCCATGTTTAATATAGAGAACAGCTGTCCACGTCTAATATAGAGAACAGCAGTTCCATAGCAGTAACATAGAAAAAATACACAGGTACTGCTGTTCTCTATATTAGACATGGTAACTGCTGTTCCCTGTATTATGCACAGGAACTGCTGTTTCTTTCTTAGACATGGTAACTGCTGTTCTCTATATTGTACACAGCGACTGGTGTTCTCTATATTAGACATGGGAACTGATGTTCTCCATATTATACACAGGGACAGCTGTTCTCTATATTAGAATGGGAACTGCTGTTCTCATTATTATACACACAGACGGCTGTTCTCTATATTAGACATGGGAACTGCTGTTCCCTATATTATACACAGGAACGGCTGTCTCTTTCTTAGACATGGGAACTGCTATTCTCTATATTATACACAGGGACAGCTGTTCTCTATATTAGACGTGGGAACTGCTGTTTTCTATATTATACACAGGTACTGCTGTTCTCTATATTAGACATGGTAACTGCTGTTCTCTATATTATACACAGGGACAGCTGTTCTCTATATTAGACATGGTAACTGCTGTTCTCTATATTGAACACAGCGACTGGTGTTCTCTATATTAGACATGGGAACTGCTGTTCTCTATATATTACACAGGGACTGGTGTTCTCTATATTAGACATGGGAACTGATGTTCTCCATATTATACACAGGGACAGCTGTTCTCTATATTAGAATGGGAACTGCTGTTCTCATTATTATACACACGGACGGCTGTTCTCTATATTAGACATGGGAACTGCTGTTTTCTATATTATACACAGGAACGGCTGTCTCTTTCTTTGACATGGTAACTGCTATTCTCTATATTATACATAGGGGCAGCTGTTCGCTATATTAAACATGGGAACTGCTGTTCTCTATATTATGCACAGGGACACCTGTTCTCTTTATTAGACACAGGGACTGCTGTTCTCAATATTATATACAGGGACAGCTGTTCTCTATATTAGACATGGGAACTGCTGTTCTCTATATTAGACATGGGAACTGCTGTTCTCTATATTATACACAGGAACTGCTGTTTTCTATATTATACACAGGGACAGCTGTTCTCTATATTAGACATGGGAACTGCAGTTCTCTACATTATACACAGGAACTACTGTTCTCTATATTAGACATGGGAACTGTTGATCGCCAAACTATGCACAGGAACTGCTGTTCTCTATATTTTACATGGGAGCTGCTGTTCCCTATATTATACACAGGGACTGCTGATCCCGATATTAGACATGGGAACTCCTGTTCTCCATATTTGACATGGGAACTGCTGTTCTCGATATTATACACAGGGACTGCTGTTCTCTATATTAGATATAGGAACTGTTGTTCTCTATATTATACACAGTAACTGCTGTTCTCGATATTAGACATGGGAACTGCTGTTCTCTATATTATACACAGGGGCAGCTGTTCGCTATATTAGACATGGGAACTGCTGTTCTCTATATTATACACAGGGGCAGCTGTTCGCTATATTAGACATGGGAACTGCTGTTCTCTATATTATACACAGGGACAGCTGTTCTCTATATTAGACATGGTAACTGCTGTTCTCTATATTGAACACAGCGACTGGTGTTCTCTATATTAGACATGGGAACTGCTGTTCTCTATATATTACACAGGGACTGGTGTTCTCTATATTAGACATGGGAACTGATGTTCTCCATATTATACACAGGGACAGCTGTTCTCTATATTAGAATGGGAACTGCTGTTCTCATTATTATACACACGGACGGCTGTTCTCTATATTAGACATAGGAACTGCTGTTCCCTATATTATACACAGGAACGGCTGTCTCTTTCTTTGACATGGTAACTGCTATTCTCTATATTATACCTAGGGGCAGCTGTTCGCTATGTTAAACATGGGAACTGCTGTTCTCTGTATTATGCACAGGGACACCTGTTCTCTTTATTAGACACATGGACTGCTGTTCTCAATATTATATACAGGGACAGCTGTTCTCAAAATTAGACATGGAACTGCTGTTCTCTATATATTATACACAGGGACTGCTGTTGTCTGTATGATACACAGGAACTGCTGTTCATTATATTATACATAGGGACAGATGTTCTCTATATTAGACATGGGTACTGCTATTCTCAATATTATACACCGGGACTGCTGATCCCTATATTAGACATGGGAACTGCTGTTTTCTATATTATACACAGGGACTGCTGTTCTCTATATTAGACATGGGAACTGCAGTTCTCTATATTATACACAGGGACAGGTGGTCTCTATATTAGACATGGGAACTGCTGTTCTCTATATTAGACATGGGAACTGCTGTTCTCTATATTATACACAGGAACTGCTGTTTTCTATATTATACACAGGGACTGCTGTTCTCTATATTAGACATGGGAACTGCAGTTCTCTATATTATACACAGGAACTACTGTTCTCTATATTAGTCATGGGAACTGTTGATCGCCAAACTATGCACAGGAACTGCTGTTCTCTATATTTTACATGGGAGCTGCTGTTCTCGATATTATACACAGGGACTGCTGATCCCGATATTAGGCATGGGAACTCCTGTTCTCCATATTTGACATGGGAACTGCTGTTCTCTATATTATACACAGGGACTGCTGTTCTCTATATTAGATATAGGAACTGCTGTTCTCTATATTATACACAGTAACTGCTGTTCTCGGTATTGGACATGGGAACTGCTGTTCTCTATATTATACACAGGGGCAGCTGTTCGCTATATTAGACATGGGAACTGCTGTTCTCTATATTATACACAGGGACAGCTGTTCTCTATATTAGACATGGGAACTGCTGTTCTCTAAATTATACACAGGGACAGCTGTTCTCTATATTAGACATGGTAACTGCTGTTCTCTATATTATACACTGGGGCAGCTGTTCGCTATATCAGACATGGGAACTGCTGTTCTCTATATTATACACAGGGACAGCTGTTCACTATATTAGACATTGGAACTGCTCTTCTCTATATGATACACAGGGTCTGCTGTTCTCTATATTAGACATGGGAACTGCTGCTCTCTGTATTATACACAGAGACTGCTGTTCTCTATATTAGTCATGGGAAGTGATGTTCTCCATGTTATACACAGGGACAGCTGTTCTCTATATTAGACATGGGAACTGGTGTTCTCTGTATTATGCACAGGGACAGCTCTTCTCTATATTAGACATGGGAACTGCTGTTTTCTATATTATACACGTACTGCTGTTCTCTATAAAATACACAGGTACTGCTGTTCTCTATGTTAGACATGGGAACTGTGTATAATATAGAGAATCGCAGTTCCCATGTCTAATATCGAGAACAGCAGTGCCTGTGTATAATATAGAAAACAGCAGTTCCCATGTCTAATATAGAGAAGAGCTTTCCATGTGTATCATATAGAGAACAGCGGTTACCATGTCTAATATAGAGAACAGCTATCCCTGTGTATAATATATAGAACAGCAGATCCATGTCTAATATAGAGAACAGCAGTTCCCATGTCTAATATGGAGAACAGCAGTCCCTGTGTATAATATACAGAACAGCAGTTCCCATGTCCAATATAGAGAACATCTATCCCTGTGTATAATATATAGAACAGCAGATCCATGTCTAATATAGAGAACAGCTGTTCCCATGTCTAATATTGAGAACAGCAGTACCTGTGTATTATATTGAGAACAGCAGTTCCCATGTCTAATATAGAGAACAGATGTTCCCGTGTATAATATAGAGAACAGCTGTCCCTGTGTATCGTGTAGCGAACCGCAGTTCCCATGTCTAATGTAGAGAACAGAAGTACCCATGTCTAATGTAGAGAACAGCTGTCCCTGTGTATAATATAGAGAACAGCAGTTCCCATATCTAATATTGAGAACAGCAGTTCCCATGTCTAATATAGAGAACAGCAGTACCTGTGTATAATATGGAAAACATCAGTTCCCATGTCTAATATAGAGAACAGAAGTTCCCGTGTATAATATAGAGAACAGCTGTCCCTGTGTATCGTGTAGAGAACAGCAGTTCCCATGTCTAATGTAGAGAACAGAAGTACCCATGTCTAATGTAGAGAACAGCTGTCCCTGTGTATAATATAGAGAACAGCAGTTCCCATATCTAATATTGAGAACAGCAGTTCCCATGTCTAATATAGAGAACAGCAGTACCTGTGTCTAATATAGAGAACAGCAGTCCCTGTGTATAATATAGAAAACAGCAGTTCCCGTGTATAATATAGAGAACAGCAGTTCCCATGTCTAATATAGAGAACAGCTGTCCCTGTGTATAATATAGAAAACAGCAGTTCCCATGTCTAATATAGAGAACAGCAGTTCCCATGTCTAATATAGAGAACAGCTGTCCCTGTGTATAATATAGAAAACAGCAGTTCCCATGTCTAATATAGAGAACAGCAGTTCCCATGTCTAATATAGAAAACAGCAGTTCCCGTGTATAATATAGAGAACAGCAGTTCCCATGTCTAATATAGAGAACAGCTGTCCCTGTGTATAATATAGAGAACAGCAGTTCCCATATCTAATATTTAGAATAGCAGTTCCCATGTCTAATATAGAGAACAGCAGTTCCCGTGTATAATATAGAGAACAGCAGTTCCCATGTCTAATATGGAGAACAGCAGTTCCCATGTCTAATATCGAAAACAGCAGTTCCTGTGCATAATTTCGTGAACAGCAGTTCCCATGACTAATATAGAGAACAGCAGTCCCTGTGTATAATATGGAGATCAGCAGTTCCTATGTCAAAAATAGAGAACAGTAGTTCCTGTGTATATTATAGAGAACAGCTGTCCCTGTGTCTAGTATGAGAACAGCTGTCCCTGAGCATAATATAAAGAAGAGCTTTTCCCATGTATAATAAAGAGAACAGCAGTCCATGTGTATAATATACAGAACAGCCGTTCCCATGTCTAATATAGAGAACAGCTGTCCCTGTATAGAATATAGAGAACAGCAGTCCCTGTGTCTAATAAAGAGAACAGCTGTCCCTGTGCATAATACAGAGAACACCAGTTCCCATGTCTAATATAGAGAACAGCTGTCCCTGTGTATAACATGGAGAACATCACTTCCCATGACTAATATAGAGAACAGCAGTCTCTGTGTTTAATACAGAGAGCAGCAGTTCCCATGTCTAATATAGAGAATAGCAGACCCTGTGTATCATATAGAGAAGAGCAGTTCCAATATCTAATATAGTGAACAGCTGTCCCTGTGTATAATACAGAGAACAGCAGTTCCCATGTCTGATATAGAGAACAGCAGTATCTGTGTATAATACAGGGAACAGCAGTTCCCATGTATAATATAGAGAACAGCAGTTCCCATGTAAAAAAAAGAGAACTGCAGTTCCTGTGCATAATTTCGTGAACAGCAGTTCCCATGACTAATATAGAGAACAGCAGTCCCTGTGTATAATATGGAGATCAGCAGTTCCTATGTCAAAAATAGAGAACAGTAGTTCCTGTGTATATTATAGATAACAGCTGTCCCTGTGTCTAATATGAGAACAGCTGTCCCTGAGCATAATATAAAGAAGAGCTTTTCCCATGTATAATAAAGAGAACAGCAGTTCCTGTAATTAATATTGAGAACAACAGATAACATAAGTAATATAGAGAACAGCAGATACCATAAGTAATATAGAGAACAGCAGTACCTGTGTATAACATAGAGAACATCAGTTCCCCTGTCTAATATGGAGGAATGCAGTTTCTGTGCAAAATATGGAGACAGCAGTCCCTGTATATAATATTGAGAACAGCAGTCCCTGTGTCTAATATAGAGAACAGCTGTCCCTGTGTATAATATGGAGAACAGCAGTTCCCATTCTAATGTAGAGAACAGCAGTACCTGTGTATAATATAGAGAACAGCAGTACCTGTGTATAATATAGAAAACAGCCGTTCCCACGTCTAATATAGAGAACAGCTGTCCCAGTGTATAATATCGAGAACTGCAGTTACCATGTCTAAGAAAGAAACAGCAGTTCCTGTGCATAATACAGGGAACAGCAGTTCCCATGTCTAATATAGAGAACAACAGTCCCTGTGTATCAGAAAGAGAAGAGCAGTTCCCATGTCTAATATAGAGAACAGCTGTCCCTGTGTACAATATAGAGAACAGCAGTTCCCATGTCTAATATAGAAAACAGTTCCTGTGTATAATATAGAGAACAGCAGTTCCCATGTCTAATTTAGAGAACAGCAGTTCCCATGTCTAATATAGAGAACAGCAGTACCTGTGTATAATATAGAAAACAGCAGTTCCCACGTCTAATATAGAGAACAGCAGTTCCTGTGAATGACATAGAGAATATCAGTTCCAATGTCTAATATGGAGAAAAGCAATCCCCGTGCATAATGGAGAGAACAGCAGTTCCCATGTAAAATATAGTGAACAGCAGATCCTGTGCATAATTTCGTGAACAGCAGTTCCCATGACTAATATAGAGAACAGCAGTCCCTGTGTATAATATACAGAACAGCAGTTCCAATGTCTAATATAGTGAACAGCTGTCCCTGTGTATAATATAGAGAACAGCAGTTCGCATGTCTAAGATAGAGAACAGCAGTCTTGTGTGTAATATGAAGAACAGCAGAGAATAACATTCCCTGTGTTTAATATAGAGAACAGCAGTCCCTGTGTATAATATAGAGAACAGCAGTTCCCATGTCTAATATAGAGAACAGCATTACCTGTGTATAATAAACAGAACAGCAGTTACCATGTCTAAGATAGCGAACAGCTGTCCGTGTGTAAAACATGGAGAACATCACTTCCCATGACTAACATAGAGAACAGCAGTCCCTGTGTATAATATAGAGAACAGCAGTCCCTGTGTATAATATAGAAAACAGCAGTTCCCATGTCTAATATAGAAAACAGAAGTACCCATGTCTAATGTAGAGAACAGCAGTACCTGTGTATAATATAGAGAACAGCAGTACCTGTGTATAATATAGAGAACAGCAGTACCTGTGTATAATATAGAGAACAGCCGTTCCCGTGTCTAATATAGAGAACAGCAGTCCCTGTGTATAATATAGAGAACAGCAGTTCCCATGTCTAATATAGAGAACAGCAGTACCTGTGTATAATATAGAGAACAGCAGTACCTGTGTATAATATAGAGAACAGCAGTTCCCATGTCTAATATAGAGAACAGCAGTCCCTGTGTATAATATTGAGAACAGCAGTCCCTGTGTATAATATTGAGAACAGCAGTCCCTGTGTATAATATTGAGAACAGCAGTCCCTGTGTATAATATTGAGAACAGCAGTCCCTGTGTATAATATTGAGAACAGCAGTACCTGTGTATAATATTGAGAACAGCAGTTCCCATGTCTAATATCGAGAATAGCTGTCCCTGTGTATAATATAGAGAACAGCAGTTACCATGTCTAATATCGAGAACAGCTGTCCCTGTGTATAATATAGAGAACATTCGTTACCATGTCGAAGAAAGAAACTGCAGTTCCTGTGTATAATACAGGGAACAGCAGTTTCAATGTCTAATAGAGAGAACACTTGTCCCTGTGTATAATATAGAAAACAGCAGTTTCTGTGTATAATATAGAGAAGAGCAGTTCCAATGTCTAATAGGGAGAACAGCTGTCCCTGTGTACAATAGAGAGAACAGCAGTTCCCATGTCTAATATAGAGAACAGCTGTTCCTGTCTATAAAAAAGAGAACAGCAGTTCCCATTTGTTATATGGAACAGATGTCCCTGTGAAGAACATAGAGAACAACAGTTCCTATGTCTAATATAGAGAAGAGCAATCCCCGTGTATAATATACAGAACAGCAGTTCCTGTGCATAATTTCGAGAACAGCAGTTCCTAATTAATATTGAGAACAACAGATAACATAAGTAATATAGAGAACAGCAGATACCATAAGTAATATAGAGAACAGCAGTACCTGTGTATAACATAGAGAACATCAGTTCCCCTGTCTAATATGGAGGAGTGCAGTTTCTGTGCAAAATATGGAGACAGCAGTCGCTGTGTTTAATATGGAGAACAGCAGTTCCCATGTCTAATTTAGAGAACAGCAGTCCCTGTGTATAATATAGAGAACAGCAGTCCCTGTGTCAAATTTAGAGAATAGCAGTTCCTGTGTACAATATAGACAACAGCAGTTCCCATATAGACAACAGCAGTTCTCAATAATATTGAGAACAGCAGTACCTGCGTATAATATTGAGAACAGCAGTTCCCATGTCTAATATCGAGAATAGCTGTCCCTGTGTATAATATAGAGAACAGCAGTTACCATGTCTAATATCGAGAACAGCTGTCCCTGTGTATAATATAGAGAACATTCGTTACCATGTCTAAGAAAGAAACTGCAGTTCCTGTGTATAATACAGGGAACAGCAGTTTCAATGTCTAATATAGAGAACACTTGTCCCTGTGTATAATATAGAAAACAGCAGTTCCTATGTCTAATATAGAGAACAGCTGTTCCTGTCTATAAAAAAGAGAACAGCAGTTCCCATTTGTTATATGGAACAGATGTCCCTGTGAAGAACATAGAGAACAACAGTTCCTATGTCTAAAATAGAGAAGAGCAATCCCCGTGTATAATATACAGAACAGCAGTTCCCATGTAAACTATAGAGAACTGCAGTTCCTGTGCATAATTTCGCGAACAGCAGTTCCCATGTCAAAAATAGAGAACAGCTGTCCCTGTGTATAATATAGAGAACAGCAGTTCCCATGTCTAATATAGAGAACAGCAGTTCCTGTGTATAATATAGAGAACAACAGTTCCTATGTCTAATATAGAGAACAGCAGTCCCTGTGTATAATATGGAGAACAGCAGTTCCCATATCAAATATGGAGAACAGGAGTTCCCATGACTAATATAGGGATCAGCAGTCCCTGTGTATAAAATACAGAACAGCAGTTCCCATGTAAAATAGAGAGATCAGCAGTTCCTGTGCATAGTTTGGCGATCAACAGTTCCCATGACTAATATAGAGAACAGTAGTTCCTCTGTATAATATAGAGAACAGCCGTTCCCATGACTAATATGGAGAACATTAGTTCCTGTGTTTAATAGAGGGAACAGCAGTTCCCATGTCTAATATAGAGAAAAGCTGTCCCTGTGTATAATATAGAGAATAGCAGTTCCCATATCTAATATAGGGATCAGCAGTCCCTGTGCATAATATGGAGAACAGCAGTTCCCATGTCTCATATAGAGAACAGTAGTTCCCATGTCTAATTTTGAGAACAGCAGTACCTGTGTATAATATAGAGAACAGCAGTTCCCATGTCTAATATAGAGAACAGCTGTCCCTGTGTATAATATAGAAAACAGCAGTTCCCATGTCTAATATAGAGAACAGCAGTTCCCATGTCTAATATAGAGAACAGCTGTCCATGTGTATAATATCGAGAACAGCAGTTCCCATGTCTAATATAGAGAACAGCAGTACCTGTGTATAATATAGAGAACAGCAGTTCCCATGTCGAATATAGAGAACAGCTGTCCCTGTGTAGAAGATAGAAAACAGCAGTTCCCATGTCTAATATAGAGAACAGCAGTTCCTGTGTATAATATCGAGAACAGCAGTTCCCATGTCTAATATAGAGAACAGCAGTACCTGTGTATAATATAGAGAACAGCAGTTCCCATGTCTAATATAGAGATCAGCTTTCCCTGTGTATAATATAGAGAACAGCAGTTCCCATGTCTAATGTAGAGAACAGCAGTTCCCATGTCTAATTTTGAGAACAGCAGTCCCTGTGCATAATATAGAAAACAGCAGTTCCCATGTCTCATATAGAGAACAGCAGTTCCTGTGTATAATATCGAGAACAGCAGTTCCCATGTCTAATATAGTGAACAGCAGTTCCCATATCTAATATAGAGAACTGCAGTACCTGTGTATAAGATAGAAAACAGCAGTTCCTGTGTATAATATAGAGAACAGCAGTTCCAATGTCTAATATTGAGAACAGCAGTTCCCATGTCTAATATAGAGAACTGCAGTCCCTGTGTATAATATAGAAAACAGCAGTTCCTGTGTATAATATAGAGAACAGCAGTTCCCATGTCTAATATCGAGAACAGCAGTTCCCATGTGTGATATAGAGAACAGCAGTTACCATGTCTAATATAGAGAACAGCTGTACCTGTGTATAATATAGAGAACAGCAGAACCTGTGTATAATATAGAGAACAGCAGTTCCCATGTCTAATATAGAGAACAGCACTTCCCATGTCTAATTTTGAGAACAGCAGTCCCTGTGCATAATATAGAAAACAGCAGTTCCCATGTCTAATATAGAGAACAGCAGTACCTGTGTATAATATAGAGAACAGCAGTTCCCATGTCTCACAGAGAGAACAGGTGTCCCTCTGTATAATATAGAGAATAGCAGTTCCTATGTCTAATATAGAGAACAGCTGTCCCTGTGTATAATATAGAAAACAGCAGTTCCCATGTCTAATATAGAGATCAGCTTTCCCTGTGTACAATATAGAAAACAGCAGTTCCCATGTCTAATGTAGAGAACAGCAGTTCCCATGTCTAATGTTGAGAACAGCAGTCCCTGTGCATAATATAGAAAACAGCAGTTCCCATGTCTAATATAGAGAACAGCAGTTCCTGTGTATAATATCGAGAACAGCAGTTCCCATGTCTAATATAGAGAACAGCTGTCCCTGTGTATAATATAGAAAACAGCAGTTCCCATGTCTAATATAGAGAACAGCAGTTCCCATGTCTAATATAGAGAACAGCTGTCCCTGTGTATAATATCGAGAACAGCAGTTCCCATGTCTAATATAGAGAACAGCAGTACCTGTGTATAATATAGAGAACAGCAGTTCCCATGTCGAATATAGAGAACAGCTGTCCCTGTGTAGAAGATAGAAAACAGCAGTTCCCATGTCTAATATAGAGAACAGCAGTTCCTGTGTATAATATCGAGAACAGCAGTTCCCATGTCTAATATAGAGAACAGCAGTACCTGTGTATAATATAGAGAACAGCAGTTCCCATGTCTAATATAGAGATCAGCTTTCCCTGTGTATAATATAGAGAACAGCAGTTCCCATGTCTAATGTAGAGAACAGCAGTTCCCATGTCTAATTTTGAGAACAGCAGTCCCTGTGCATAATATAGAAAACAGCAGTTCCCATGTCTCATATAGAGAACAGCAGTTCCTGTGTATAATATCGAGAACAGCAGTTCCCATGTCTAATATAGTGAACAGCAGTTCCCATATCTAATATAGAGAACTGCAGTACCTGTGTATAAGATAGAAAACAGCAGTTCCTGTGTATAATATAGAGAACAGCAGTTCCAATGTCTAATATTGAGAACAGCAGTTCCCATGTCTAATATAGAGAACTGCAGTCCCTGTGTATAATATAGAAAACAGCAGTTCCTGTGTATAATATAGAGAACAGCAGTTCCCATGTCTAATATCGAGAACAGCAGTTCCCATGTGTGATATAGAGAACAGCAGTTACCATGTCTAATATAGAGAACAGCTGTACCTGTGTATAATATAGAGAACAGCAGAACCTGTGTATAATATAGAGAACAGCAGTTCCCATGTCTAATATAGAGAACAGCACTTCCCATGTCTAATTTTGAGAACAGCAGTCCCTGTGCATAATATAGAAAACAGCAGTTCCAATGTCTAATATAGAGAACAGCAGTACCTGTGTATAATATAGAGAACAGCAGTTCCCATGTCTCACAGAGAGAACAGGTGTCCCTCTGTATAATATAGAGAATAGCAGTTCCTATGTCTAATATAGAGAACAGCTGTCCCTGTGTATAATATAGAAAACAGCAGTTCCCATGTCTAATATAGAGATCAGCTTTCCCTGTGTACAATATAGAAAACAGCAGTTCCCATGTCTAATGTAGAGAACAGCAGTTCCCATGTCTAATGTTGAGAACAGCAGTCCCTGTGCATAATATAGAAAACAGCAGTTCCCATGTCTAATATAGAGAACAGCAGTTCCTGTGTATAATATCGAGAACAGCAGTTCCCATGTCTAATATAGAGAACAGCAGTACCTGTGTATCATTTCGAGATCAACAGTTCCCATGACTAATATAGAGAACAGTAGTTCCTCTGTATAATATAGAGAACAGCCGTTCCCATGACTAATATGGAGAACATTAGTTCCTGTGTTTAATAGAGGGAACAGCAGTTCCCATGTCTAATATAGAGAAAAGCTGTCCCTGTGTATAATATTGAGAATAGCAGTTCCCATATCTAATATAGGGATCAGCAGTCCCTGTGTATAATATAGAGAACAGCAGTTCCCATGTCTAATATAGAGAACAGCAGTTCCCATGTCTAATTTTGAGACCAGCAGTCCCTGTGCATAATATAGAAAACAGCAGTTCCCATGTCTAATATAGAGAACAGCAGTACCTGTGTATAATATAGAGAACAGCAGTTCCCATGTCTAATGTAGAGAACAGCAGTTCCCATGTCTAATTTTGAGAACAGCAGTCCCTGTGCATAATATAGAAAACAGCAGTTCCCATGTCTCATATAGAGAACAGCAGTTCCTGTGTATAATATCGAGAACAGCAGTTCCCATGTCTAATATAGAGAACAGCAGTTCCCATATCTAATATAGAGAACTGCAGTACCTGTGTATAAGATAGAAAACAGCAGTTCCTGTGTATAATATAGAGAACAGCAGTTCCAATGTCTAATATTGAGAACAGCAGTTCCCATGTCTAATATAGAGAACTGCAGTCCCTGTGTATAATATAGAAAACAGCAGTTCCTGTGTATAATATAGAGAACAGCAGTTCCCATGTCTAATATCGAGAACAGCAGTTCCCATGTGTGATATAGAGAACAGCAGTTACCATGTCTAATATAGAGAACAGCAGTACCTGTGTATAATATAGAGAACAGCAGAACCTGTGTATAATATAGAGAACAGCAGTTCCCATGTCTAATATAGAGAACAGCACTTCCCATGTCTAATTTTGAGAACAGCAGTCCCTGTGCATAATATAGAAAACAGCAGTTCCCATGTCTAATATAGAGAACAGCAGTACCTGTGTATAATATAGAGAACAGCAGTTCCCATGTCTCATAGAGAGAACAGCTGTCCCTCTGTATAATATAGAGAACAGCAGTTCCCATGTCTAATATAGAGAACAGCAGTTCCTATATCTAATATAGAGAACTGCAGTACCTGTGTATAAGATAGAAAACAGCAGTTCCTGTGTTTAATATAGAGAACAGCAGTTCCAATGTCTAATATTGAGAACAGCAGTTCCCATGTCTAATATAGAGAACTGCAGTCCCTGTGTATAATATAGAAAACAGCAGTTCCTGTGTATAATATAGAGAACAGCAGTTCCCATGTCTAATATAGAGAACAGCAGTTCCCATGTCTAATATAGAGAACAGCTGTCCCGGTGTATAATATAGAAAACAGCAGTTCCCATGTCTAATATAGAGAACAGCTGTCCCTGTGTATAACATAGAAAACAGCAGTTCCCATGTCTAATATAGAGAACAGCAGTTCCCATGTCTAATATAGAGAACAGCTGTCCCTGTGTATAATATAGAAAACAGCAGTTCCCATGTCTAATATAGAGAACAGCAGTTCCCATGTCTAATTTTGAGAACAGCAGTCCCTGTGCATAATATAGAAAACAGCAGTTCCCATGTCTAATATAGAGAACAGCAGTACCTGTGTATAATATAGAGAACAGCAGTTCCCATGTCTAATATAGAGAACAGCTGTCCCTGTGTATAATATAGAGAACAGCAGTTCCCATGTCTAATATAGAGAACAGCAGTTCCCATGTCTAATATAGAGAACAGCTGTCCCTGTGTATAATATAGAAAACAGCAGTTCCCATGTCTAATATAGAGAACAGCAGTTCCTGTGTATAATATCGAGAACAGCAGTTCCCATGTCTAATATAGAGAACAGCAGTACCTGTGTATCTTTTCGAGATCAACAGTTCCCATGACTAATATAGAGAACAGTAGTTCCTCTGTATAATATAGAGAACAGCCGTTCCCATGACTAATATAGAGAACATTAGTTCCTGTGTTTAATAGAGGGAACAGCAGTTCCCATGTCTAATATAGAGAAAAGCTGTCCCTGTGTATAATATAGAGAATAGCAGTTCCCATATCTAATATAGGGATCAGCAGTCCCTGTGTATAATATAGAGAACAGCAGTTCCCATGTCTAATATAGAGAACAGCAGTTCCCATGTCTAATTTTGAGACCAGCAGTCCCTGTGCATAATATAGAAAACAGCAGTTCCCATGTCTAATATAGAGAACAGCAGTTCCTGTGTATAATATCGAGAACAGCAGTTCCCATGTCTAATATAGAGAACAGCAGTACCTGTGTATAATATAGAGAACAGCAGTTCCCATGTCTAATATAGAGATCAGCTTTCCCTGTGTATAATATAGAGAACAGCAGTTCCCATGTCTAATGTAGAGAACAGCAGTTCCCATGTCTAATTTTGAGAACAGCAGTCCCTGTGCATAATATCGAAAACAGCAGTTCCCATGTCTCATATAGAGAACAGCAGTTCCTGTGTATAATATCGAGAACAGCAGTTCCCATGTCTAATATAGAGAACAGCAGTTCCCATATCTAATATAGAGAACTGCAGTACCTGTGTATAAGATAGAAAACAGCAGTCCCTGTGTATAATATAGAAAACAGCAGTTCCTGTGTATAATATAGAGAACAGCAGTTCCCATGTCTAATATCGAGAACAGCAGTTCCCATGTGTGATATAGAGAACAGCAGTTACCATGTCTAATATAGAGAACAGCTGTACCTGTGTATAATATAGAGAACAGCTGTACCTGTGTATAATATAGAGAACAGCAGTTCCCATGTCTAATATAGAGAACAGCACTGCCCATGTCTAATTTTGAGAACAGCAGTCCCTGTGCATAATATAGAAAACAGCAGTTCCCATGTCTAATATAGAGAACAGCAGTACCTGTGTATAATATAGAGAACAGCAGTTCCCATGTCTCAGAGAGAGAACAGGTGTCCCTCTGTATAATATAGAGAATAGCAGTTCCCATGTCTAATATAGAGATCAGCTTTCCCTGTGTACAATATAGAAAACAGCAGTTCCCATGTCTAATGTAGAGAACAGCAGTTCCCATGTCTAATGTTGAGAACAGCAGTACCTGTGCATAATATAGAAAACAGCAGTTCCCATGTCTAATATAGAGAACAGCAGTTCCTGTGTATAATATCGAGAACAGCAGTTCCCATGTCTAATATAGAGAACAGCAGTACCTGTGTATCATTTCGAGATCAACAGTTCCCATGACTAATACAGAGAACAGTAGTTCCTCTGTATAATATAGAGAACAGCCGTTCCCATGACTAATATGGAGAACATTAGTTCCTGTGTTTAATAGAGGGAACAGCAGTTCCCATGTCTAATATAGAGAAAAGCTGTCCCTGTGTATAATATTGAGAATAGCAGTTCCCATATCTAATATAGGGATCAGCAGTCCCTGTGTATAATATAGAGAACAGCAGTTCCCATGTCTAATATAGAGAACAGCAGTTCCCATGTCTAATTTTGAGACCAGCAGTCCCTGTGCATAATATAGAAAACAGCAGTTCCCATGTCTAATATAGAGAACAGCAGTACCTGTGTATAATATAGAGAACAGCAGTTCCCATGTCTAATGTAGAGAACAGCAGTTCCCATGTCTAATTTTGAGAACAGCAGTCCCTGTGCATAATATCGAAAACAGCAGTTCCCATGTCTCATATAGAGAACAGCAGTTCCTGTGTATAATATCGAGAACAGCAGTTCCCATGTCTAATATAGAGAACAGCAGTTCCCATATCTAATATAGAGAACTGCAGTACCTGTGTATAAGATAGAAAACAGCAGTTCCTGTGTATAATATAGAGAACAGCAGTTCCAATGTCTAATATTGAGAACAGCAGTTCCCATGTCTAATATAGAGAACTGCAGTCCCTGTGTATAATATAGAAAACAGCAGTTCCTGTGTATAATATAGAGAACAGCAGTTCCCATGTCTAATATCGAGAACAGCAGTTCCCATGTGTGATATAGAGAACAGCAGTTACCATGTCTAATATAGAGAACAGCAGTACCTGTGTATAATATAGAGAACAGCAGAACCTGTGCATAATACAGAGAACAGCAGTTCCCATGTCTAATATAGAGATCAGCACTTCCCATGTCTAATTTTGAGAACAGCAGTCCCTGTGCATAATATAGAAAACAGCAGTTCCCATGTCTAATATAGAGAACAGCCGTACCTGTGTATAATATAGAGAACAGCAGTTCCCATGTCTCAGAGAGAGAACAGCTGTCCCTCTGTATAATATAGAGAACAGCAGTTCCCATGTCTAATATAGAGAACAGCAGTTCCCATATCTAATATAGAGAACTGCAGTACCTGTGTATAAGATAGAAAACAGCAGTTCCTGTGTTTAATATAGAGAACAGCAGTTCCAATGTCTAATATTGAGAACAGCAGTTCCCATGTCTAATATAGAGAACTGCAGTCCCTGTGTATAATATAGAAAACAGCAGTTCCTGTGTATAATATAGAGAACAGCAGTTCCCATGTCTAATATAGAGAACAGCAGTTCCCATGTCTAATATAGAGAACAGCTGTCCCTGTGTATAATATAGAAAACAGCAGTTCCCATGTCTAATATAGAGAACAGCAGTTCCTGTGTATAATATCGAGAACAGCAGTTCCCATGTCGAATATAGAGAACAGCAGTACCTGTGTATCATTTCGAGATCAACAGTTCCCATGACTAATATAGAGAACAGTAGTTCCTCTGTATAATATAGAGAACAGCCGTTCCCATGACTAATATGGAGAACATTAGTTCCTGTGTTTAATAGAGGGAACAGCAGTTCCCATGTCTAATATAGAGAAAAGCTGTCCCTGTGTATAATATAGAGAATAGCAGTTCCCATATCTAATATAGGGATCAACAGTCCCTGTGTATAATATAGAGAACAGCAGTTCCCATGTCTAATATAGAGAACAGCAGTTCCCATGTCTAATTTTGAGAAAAGCAGTCCCTGTGCATAATATAGAAAACAGCAGTTCCCATGTCTAATATAGAGAACAGCTGTCCCTGTGTATAATATAGAGAACAGCAGTTCCCATGTCTAATATAGAGAACAGCAGTTCCTGTGTATAATATCGAGAACAGCAGTTCCCATGTCTAATATAGAGAACAGCAGTACCTGTGTATAATATAGAGAACAGCAGTTCCCATGTCTAATATAGAGATCAGCTTTCCCTGTGTATAATATAGAGAACAGCAGTTCCCATGTCTAATGTAGAGAACAGCAGTTCCCATGTCTAATTTTGAGAACAGCAGTCCCTGTGCATAATATCGAGAACAGCAGTTCCCATGTCTAATATAGAGAACAGCAGTTCCCATATCTAATATAGAGAACTGCAGTACCTGTGTATAAGATAGAAAACAGCAGTTCCTGTGTATAATATAGAGAACAGCAGTTCCAATGTCTAATATTGAGAACAGCAGTTCCCATGTCTAATATAGAGAACTGCAGTCCCTGTGTATAATATAGAAAACAGCAGTTCCTGTGTATAATATAGAGAACAGCAGTTCCCATGTCTAATATCGAGAACAGCAGTTCCCATGTGTGATATAGAGAACAGCAGTTACCATGTCTAATATAGAGAACAGCAGTACCTGTGTATAATATAGAGAACAGCAGAACCTGTGTATAATATAGAGAACAGCAGTTCCCATGTCTAATATAGAGAACAGCACTTCCCATGTCTAATTTTGAGAACAGCAGTCCCTGTGCATAATATAGAAAACAGCAGTTCCCATGTCTAATATAGAGAACAGCAGTACCTGTGTATAATATAGAGAACAGCAGTTCCCATGTCTCATAGAGAGAACAGCTGTCCCTCTGTATAATATAGAGAACAGCAGTTCCCATGTCTAATATAGAGAACAGCTGTCCCTGTGTATAATATAGAAAACAGCAGTTCCCATGTCTAATATAGAGATCAGCTTTCCCTGTGTACAATATAGAAAACAGCAGTTCCCATGTCTAATGTAGAGAACAGCAGTTCCCATGTCTAATGTTGAGAACAGCAGTCCCTGTGCATAATATAGAAAACAGCAGTTCCCATGTCTAATATAGAGAACAGCAGTTCCTGTGTATAATATCGAGAACAGCAGTTCCCATGTCTAATATAGAGAACAGCAGTACCTGTGTATCATTTCGAGATCAACAGTTCCCATGACTAATATAGAGAACAGTAGTTCCTCTGTATAATATAGAGAACAGCCGTTCCCATGACTAATATAGAGAACATTAGTTCCTGTGTTTAATAGAGGGAACAGCAGTTCCCATGTCTAATATAGAGAAAAGCTGTCCCTGTGTATAATATAGAGAATAGCAGTTCCCATATCTAATATAGAGAACAGCAGTACCTGTGTATAATATAGAGAACAGCAGAACCTGTGTATAATATAGAGAACAGCAGTTCCCATGTCTAATATAGAGAACAGCACTTCCCATGTCTAATTTTGAGACCAGCAGTCCCTGTGCATAATATAGAAAACAGCAGTTCCCATGTCTAATATAGAGAACAGCAGTTCCTGTGTATAATATCGAGAACAGCAGTTCCCATGTCTAATATAGAGAACAGCAGTACCTGTGTATAATATAGAGAACAGCAGTTCCCATGCCTAATATAGAGATCAGCTTTCCCTGTGTATAATATAGAGAACAGCAGTTCCCATGTCTAATGTAGAGAACAGCAGTTCCCATGTCTAATTTTGAGAACAGCAGTCCCTGTGTATAATATAGAAAACAGCAGTTCCTGTGTATAATATAGAGAACAGCAGTTCCTGTGTATAATATCGAGAACAGCAGTTCCCATGTCTAATATAGAGAACAGCAGTTCCCATATCTAATATAGAGAACTGCAGTACCTGTGTATAAGATAGAAAACAGCAGTCCCTGTGTATAATATAGAAAACAGCAGTTCCTGTGTATAATATAGAGAACAGCAGTTCCCATGTCTAATATCGAGAACAGCAGTTCCCATGTGTGATATAGAGAACAGCAGTTACCATGTCTAATATAGAGAACAGCTGTACCTGTGTATAATATAGAGAACAGCTGTACCTGTGTATAATATAGAGAACAGCAGTTCCCATGTCTAATATAGAGAACAGCACTTCCCATGTCTAACTTTGAGAACAGCAGTCCCTGTGCATAATATAGAAAACAGCAGTTCCCATGTCTAATATAGAGAACAGCAGTACCTGTGTATAATATAGAGAACAGCAGTTCCCATGTCTCAGAGAGAGAACAGGTGTCCCTCTGTATGATATAGAGAATAGCAGTTCCCATGTCTAATATAGAGAACAGCTGTCCCTGTGTATAATATAGAAAACAGCAGTTCCCATGTCTAATATAGAGATCAGCTTTCCCTGTGTACAATATAGAAAACAGCAGTTCCCATGTCTAATGTAGAGAACAGCAGTTCCCATGTCTAATGTTGAGAACAGCAGTCCCTGTGCATAATATAGAAAACAGCAGTTCCCATGTCTAATATAGAGAACAGCAGTTCCTGTGTATAATATCGAGAACAGCAGTTCCCATGTCTAATATAGAGAACAGCAGTACCTGTGTATCATTTCGAGATCAACAGTTCCCATGACTAATACAGAGAACAGTAGTTCCTCTGTATAATATAGAGAACAGCCGTTCCCATGACTAATATGGAGAACATTAGTTCCTGTGTTTAATAGAGGGAACAGCAGTTCCCATGTCTAATATAGAGAAAAGCTGTCCCTGTGTATAATATTGAGAATAGCAGTTCCCATATCTAATATAGGGATCAGCAGTCCCTGTGTATAATATAGAGAACAGCAGTTCCCATGTCTAATATAGAGAACAGCAGTTCCCATGTCTAATTTTGAGACCAGCAGTCCCTGTGCATAATATAGAAAACAGCAGTTCCCATGTCTAATATAGAGAACAGCAGTACCTGTGTATAATATAGAGAACAGCAGTTCCCATGTCTAATGTAGAGAACAGCAGTTCCCATGTCTAATTTTGAGAACAGCAGTCCCTGTGCATAATATCGAAAACAGCAGTTCCCATGTCTCATATAGAGAACAGCAGTTCCTGTGTATAATATCGAGAACAGCAGTTCCCATGTCTAATATAGAGAACAGCAGTTCCCATATCTAATATAGAGAACTGCAGTACCTGTGTATAAGATAGAAAACAGCAGTTCCTGTGTATAATATAGAGAACAGCAGTTCCAATATCTAATATTGAGAACAGCAGTTCCCATGTCTAATATAGAGAACTGCAGTCCCTGTGTATAATATAGAAAACAGCAGTTCCTGTGTCTAATATCGAGAACAGCAGTTCCCATGTCTAATATCGAGAACAGCAGTTCCCATGTGTGATATAGAGAACAGCAGTTACCATGTCTAATATAGAGAACAGCAGTACCTGTGTATAATACAGAGAACAGCAGTCCCTGTGCATAATATAGAAAACAGCAGTTCCCATGTCTAATATAGAGAACAGCCGTACCTGTGTATAATATAGAGAACAGCAGTTCCCATGTCTCATAGAGAGAACAGCTGTCCCTCTGTATAATATAGAGAACAGCAGTTCCCATGTCTAATATAGAGAACAGCAGTTCCCATATCTAATATAGAGAACTGCAGTACCTGTGTATAAGATAGAAAACAGCAGTTCCTGTGTTTAATATAGAGAACAGCAGTTCCAATGTCTAATATTGAGAACAGCAGTTCCCATGTCTAATATAGAGAACTGCAGTCCCTGTGTATAATATAGAAAACAGCAGTTCCTGTGTATAATATAGAGAACAGCAGTTCCCATGTCTAATATAGAGAACAGCAGTTCCCATGTCTAATATAGAGAACAGCTGTCCCTGTGTATAATATAGAAAACAGCAGTTCCCATGTCTAATATAGAGAACAGCAGTTCCTGTGTATAATATCGAGAACAGCAGTTCCCATGTCGAATATAGAGAACAGCAGTACCTGTGTATCATTTCGAGATCAACAGTTCCCATGACTAATACAGAGAACAGTAGTTCCTCTGTATAATATAGAGAACAGCCGTTCCCATGACTAATATGGAGAACATTAGTTCCTGTGTTTAATAGAGGGAACAGCAGTTCCCATGTCTAATATAGAGAAAAGCTGTCCCTGTGTATAATATAGAGAATAGCAGTTCCCATATCTAATATAGGGATCAACAGTCCCTGTGTATAATATAGAGAACAGCAGTTCCCATGTCTAATATAGAGAACAGCAGTTCCCATGTCTAATATAGAGAACAGCAGTTCCCATGTCTAATTTTGAGAAAAGCAGTCCCTGTGCATAATATAGAAAACAGCAGTTCCCATGTCTAATATAGAGAACAGCTGTCCCTGTGTATAATATAGAGAACAGCAGTTCCCATGTCTAATATAGAGAACAGCAGTTCCTGTGTATAATATCGAGAACAGCAGTTCCCATGTCTAATATAGAGAACAGCAGTACCTGTGTATAATATAGAGAACAGCAGTTCCCATGTCTAATATAGAGATCAGCTTTCCCTGTGTATAATATAGAGAACAGCAGTTCCCATGTCTAATGTAGAGAACAGCAGTTCCCATGTCTAATTTTGAGAACAGCAGTCCCTGTGCATAATATCGAAAACAGCAGTTCCCATGTCTCATATAGAGAACAGCAGTTCCTGTGTATAATATAGAGAACAGCAGTTCCCATGTCTAATATCGAGAACAGCAGTTCCCATGTGTGATATAGAGAACAGCAGTTACCATGTCTAATATAGAGAACAGCAGTACCTGTGTATAATATAGAGAACAGCAGAACCTGTGTATAATATAGAGAACAGCAGTTCCCATGTCTAATATAGAGAACAGCACTTCCCATGTCTAATTTTGAGAACAGCAGTCCCTGTGCATAATATAGAAAACAGCAGTTCCCATGTCTAATATAGAGAACAGCAGTTCCTGTGAAAAATATAGAGAACAGCAGTTCCCATGTCTCATAGAGAGAACAGCTGTCCCTCTGTATAATATAGAGAACAGCAGTTCCCATGTCTAATATAGAGAACAGCTGTCCCTGTGTATAATATAGAAAACAGCAGTTCCCATGTCTAATATAGAGATCAGCTTTCCCTGTGTACAATATAGAAAACAGCAGTTCCCATGTCTAATGTAGAGAACAGCAGTTCCCATGTCTAATGTTGAGAACAGCAGTCCCTGTGCATAATATAGAAAACAGCAGTTCCCATGTCTAATATAGAGAACAGCAGTACCTGTGTATCATTTCGAGATCAACAGTTCCCATGACTAATATAGAGAACAGTAGTTCCTCTGTATAATATAGAGAACAGCCGTTCCCATGACTAATATGGAGAACATTAGTTCCTGTGTTTAATAGAGGGAACAGCAGTTCCCATGTCTAATATAGAGAAAAGCTGTCCCTGTGTATAATATTGAGAATAGCAGTTCCCATATCTAATATAGGGATCAGCAGTCCCTGTGTATAATATAGAGAACAGCAGTTCCCATGTCTAATACAGAGAACAGCAGTTCCCATGTCTAATTTTGAGACCAGCAGTCCCTGTGCAGAAGATAGAAAACAGCAGTTCCCATGTCTAATATAGAGAACAGCAGTACCTGTGTATAATATAGAGAACAGCAGTTCCCATGTCTAATGTAGAGAACAGCAGTTCCCATGTCTAATTTTGAGAACAGCAGTCCCTGTGCATAATATAGAAAACAGCAGTTCCCATGTCTCATATAGAGAACAGCAGTTCCTGTGTATAATATCGAGAACAGCAGTTCCCATGTCTGATATAGAGAACAGCAGTTCCCATATCTAATATAGAGAACTGCAGTACCTGTGTATAAGATAGAAAACAGCAGTTCCTGTGTATAATATAGAGAACAGCAGTTCCAATGTCTAATATTGAGAACAGCAGTTCCCATGTCTAATATAGAGAACTGCAGTCCCTGTGTATAATATAGAAAACAGCAGTTCCTGTGTATAATATAGAGAACAGCAGTTCCCATGTCTAATATCGAGAACAGCAGTTCCCATGTGTGATATAGAGAACAGCAGTTACCATGTCTAATATAGAGAACAGCAGTACCTGTGTATAATATAGAGAACAGCAGAACCTGTGGATAATATAGAGAACAGCAGTTCCCATGTCGAATATAGAGAACAGCACTTCCCATGTCTAATTTTGAGAACAGCAGTCCCTGTGCATAATATAGAAAACAGCAGTTCCCATGTCTAATATAGAGAACAGCAGTACCTGTGTATAATATAGAGAACAGCAGTTCCCATGTCTCATAGAGAGAACAGCTGTCCCTCTGTATAATATAGAGAACAGCAGTTCCCATGTCTGATATAGAGAACAGCAGTTCCCATATCTAATATAGAGAACTGCAGTACCTGTGTATAAGATAGAAAACAGCAGTTCCTGTGTATAATATAGAGAACAGCAGTTCCAATGTCTAATATTGAGAACAGCAGTTCCCATGTCTAATATAGAGAACTGCAGTCCCTGTGTATAATATAGAAAACAGCAGTTCCTGTGTATAATATCGAGAACAGCAGTTCCCATGTCTAATATCGAGAACAGCAGTTCCCATGTGGGATATAGAGAACAGCAGTTACCATGTCTAATATAGAGAACAGCAGTACCTGTGGCAAATATAGAGAACAGCAGAACCTGTGTATAATATAGAGAACAGCAGTTCCCATGTCTAATATAGAGAACAGCACTTCCCATGTCTAATTTTGAGAACAGCAGTCCCTGTGTATAATATAGAAAACAGCAGTTCCCATGTCTAATATAGAGAACAGCAGTACCTGTGTATAATATAGAGAACAGCAGTTCCCATGTCTCATAGAGAGAACAGCTGTCCCTCTGTATAATATAGAAAACAGCAGTTCCCATGTCTAATATAGAGATCAGCTTTCCCTGTGTACAATATAGAAAACAGCAGTTCCCATGTCTAATGTAGAGAACAGCAGTTCCCATGTCTAATGTTGAGAACAGCAGTCCCTGTGCATAATATAGAAAACAGCAGTTCCCATGTCTAATATAGAGAACAGCAGTTCCTGTGTATAATATCGAGAACAGCAGTTCCCATGTCTAATATAGAGAACAGCAGTACCTGTGTATCATTTCGAGATCAACAGTTCCCATGACTAATATAGAGAACAGTACTTCCTCTGTATAATATAGAGAACAGCCGTTCCCATGACTAATATGGAGAACATTAGTTCCTGTGTTTAATAGAGGGAACAGCAGTTCCCATGTCTAATATAGAGAAAAGCTGTCCCTGTGTATAATATTGAGAATAGCAGTTCCCATATCTAATATAGGGATCAGCAGTCCCTGTGTATAATATAGAGAACAGCAGTTCCCATGTCTAATATAGAGAACAGCAGTTCCCATGTCTAATTTTGAGAAAAGCAGTCCCTGTGCATAATATAGAAAACAGCAGTTCCCATGTCTAATATAGAGAACAGCTGTCCCTGTGTATAATATAGAAAACAGCAGTTCCCATGTCTAATATAGAGAACAGCAGTTCCTGTGTATAATATCGAGAACAGCAGTTCCCATGTCGAATATAGAGAACAGCAGTACCTGTGTATCATTTCGAGATCAACAGTTCCCATGACTAATATAGAGAACAGTAGTTCCTCTGTATAATATAGAGAACAGCCGTTCCCATGACTAATATGGAGAACATTAGTTCCTGTGTTTAATAGAGGGAACAGCAGTTCCCATGTCTAATATAGAGAAAAGCTGTCCCTGTGTATAATATAGAGAATAGCAGTTCCCATATCTAATATAGGGATCAACAGTCCCTGTGTATAATATAGAGAACAGCAGTTCCCATGTCTAATATAGAGAACAGCAGTTCCCATGTCTAATTTTGAGAAAAGCAGTCCCTGTGCATAATATAGAAAACAGCAGTTCCCATGTCTAATATAGAGAACAGCTGTCCCTGTGTATAATATAGAGAACAGCAGTTCCCATGTCTAATATAGAGAACAGCAGTTCCTGTGTATAATATCGAGAACAGCAGTTCCCATGTCTAATATAGAGAACAGCAGTACCTGTGTATAATATAGAGAACAGCAGTTCCCATGTCTAATATAGAGATCAGCTTTCCCTGTGTATAATATAGAGAACAGCAGTTCCCATGTCTAATGTAGAGAACAGCAGTTCCCATGTCTAATTTTGAGAACAGCAGTCCCTGTGCATAATATCGAAAACAGCAGTTCCCATGTCTCATATAGAGAACAGCAGTTCCTGTGTATAATATCGAGAACAGCAGTTCCCATGTCTAATATAGAGAACAGCAGTTCCCATATCTAATATAGAGAACTGCAGTACCTGTGTATAAGATAGAAAACAGCAGTTCCTGTGTATAATATAGAGAACAGCAGTTCCAATGTCTAATATTGAGAACAGCAGTTCCCATGTCTAATATAGAGAACTGCAGTCCCTGTGTATAATATAGAAAACAGCAGTTCCTGTGTATAATATAGAGAACAGCAGTTCCCATGTCTAATATCGAGAACAGCAGTTCCCATGTGTGATATAGAGAACAGCAGTTACCATGTCTAATATAGAGAACAGCAGTACCTGTGTATAATATAGAGAACAGCAGAACCTGTGTATAATATAGAGAACAGCAGTTCCCATGTCTAATATAGAGAACAGCACTTCCCATGTCTAATTTTGAGAACAGCAGTCCCTGTGCATAATATAGAAAACAGCAGTTCCCATGTCTAATATAGAGAACAGCAGTACCTGTGAAAAATATAGAGAACAGCAGTTCCCATGTCTCATAGAGAGAACAGCTGTCCCTCTGTATAATATAGAGAACAGCAGTTCCCATGTCTAATATAGAGAACAGCTGTCCCTGTGTATAATATAGAAAACAGCAGTTCCCATGTCTAATATAGAGATCAGCTTTCCCTGTGTACAATATAGAAAACAGCAGTTCCCATGTCTAATATAGAGAACAGCTGTCCCTGTGTATAATATAGAGAACAGCTGTCCCTGTGTATAATATAGAGAACAGTAGTTACCATGTCTAATATAGGGAACACCTGTCCCTGTGTATAATAGAGACAACAGCAGTTCCCATGTCTCATATAGAGAACAGCAGTTCCTGTGTTTCATATAGAAAACAGCAGTTCCTGTGTATAATGTAAAGAACAGCAGTTCCCATGTCTAATATAGAGAACAGCAGTTCCCATGTCTCATATAGAGAACAGCAGTTCCTGTGTATAATATAGAGAACAGCAGTTCCTGTGTATAATATAGAGAACAGCAGTTCCCATGTCTAAGAAAGAAACAGCAGTTCCTGTGTATAATACAGGGAACAGCAGTTCCCATGTCTAATAGAGAGAACAGCTGTCCCTGTGTATCATATAGAGAAGAGCAGTTCCCATATCTAATATTGAGAAAAGCTGTCCCTGTGTACAATATAGAGAACAGCAGTTCCCATGTCTAATATAGAAAACAGCAGTTCCCATGTCTAATATAGAGAACAGCTGTCCCTGTGTATAATATAGAGAACAGCAGTCCCTGTGTCTCATAAACAGAACAGCAGTTACCATGTCTAAGATAGAGAACAGCTGTCCCTGTGTATAACATGGAGAACATCACTTCACATGACTAACATAGAGAACAGCAGTCCCTGTGTATAATATAGAGAACAGCAGTCCCTGTGTATAATATAGAGAACAGCAGTTCCCATGTCTAAGATAGAGAACAGCAGTTCCCATGTCTAATATAGAAACCAGCAGTTCCTGTGTATAATACAGGGAACAGCAGTTCCCATGTCTAATAGAGAGAACAGCTGTCCCTGTGTATCATATAGAGAAGAGCAGTTCCCATATCTAATATTGAGAAAAGCAGTCCCTGTGTATAATATAGAGAACAGCAGTTCCCATGTCTAAGATAGAGAACAGCAGTTCCCATGTCTAATATAGAAACCAGCTGTCCCTGTGTATAATATAGAGAACAGCAGTACCTGTGTATAATAAACAGAACAGCAGTTACCATGTCTAAGATAGAGAACAGCTGTCCCTGTGTATAACATGGAGAACATCACTTCACATGACTAACATAGAGAACAGCAGTCCCTGTGTATAATATCGAGAACAGCAGTCCCTGTGTATAATATAGAGAACAGCAGTTCCTCTGTCTAATATAGAGAACAGCTGTTCCCATGACTAATATAGAGAACAGCAGTCCCTCTGTATATAATGGAGATCAGCAGTTCCTATGTCAAAAATAGAGAACAGTAGTTCCTGTGTATATTATAGAGAACAGCTGTTCCTGTGTCTAATATGAGCACAGCTGTCCCTGAGCATAATATAAAGAAGAGCTTTTCCCATGTATAATAAAGAAAACAGCAGTCCCTGTGTATAACATACAGAACAGCAGTTCCCATATCTAATATAGAGAATAGCTGTCCCTGTGTACAATATAGAGAACAGCACTTCCCATGTCTAATATAGAGAACAGCAGTATCTGTGAATAATAAGGAGAACAGCAGTCCCTGTGTAAAATGTAGAGAACAGCAGTTAACATGTCTAATATAGAGAACAGCTGTCCCTGTGTATAATATAGAGAACACCATTTCCCATGTAAAACATAGAGAACAGCAGTTCCTGTGCATAATTTCGAGAACATCACTTCCCATGACTAATACGCAGAACAGCAGTCTCTGTGTCTCATATAGAGAACAGCAGTTCCCTTGTTTGATACAGAAAACAGCTGTTCCTGTGTATAATGTCGAGAACAGCAGTTCCTATGTCTAATATAGAGAACAGGTGTCCCTGTATATAATGTGGAGAAAAGCAGTCCTGTGTCCAATAAAGAGAACAGCTGTCCCTGTGCATAATACAGAGAACAGCAGTTCCCATGTCTAATATAGAGAACAGCAGTACCTGTGTATAATATACAAAACAGCAGTTCCCATGTCTAATATAGAGAACAGCTGTCCCTGTGTATAATATAGAGAACAGCTGTCCCTGTGTATAATATAGAGAACAGCTGTCCCTGTGTATAATATAGAGAACAGCAGTCCCTGTGTATAATATACAGAACAGCAGTTCCCATGTCTAATAGAGAGAACAGCTGTCCCTGTGTATAATATAGAGAACAGCAGTTCCCATGTCTAATATAGAGAACACCAGTCCCTCTGTATCATATAGAGAAGAGCAGTTCCCATGTCTAATATCGGGATCAGCAGTCCCGGTGTATAATATAGTGAATACCTGTACCCATGTCTAATATAGAGAACATCTGTCCCTAAGTATAATATAATGAACAGCAGTTCCTGTGTCTCATACAAAGAACAGCAGTCCCTGTGTATAACATAGAGAACAGCAGTTCCCATCTCTAATATAGAGAACAGCTGTCCCTGTATATAATATTGAGAACAGCAGTCCCTGGGTATAATATACAGAACAGCAATTCCCATGTCTAATTTAGAGAAGAGCAGAGCCTGTGTATCATATAGAGAACAGCAGTTCCCATTCTAATATAGAGAACAGCTGTCCCTGTGCATAATATAGAGAACAGCAGTTCCCCTGTCTAATATAGAGAACACCAGTCTCTAATATAGAGAACCGCAGTAGCTGCGTATAGTACAGGGAACATCAGTTCCCATGTACAACATAAAGAACAGCAGTCCCTATGTATAATAAAGTGAACAGCAGTCCCTGGGTATAATATACAGAACAGCAGTTCCCATATCTAATATAGAGAACAGCAGTGCTTGTGTATAATATAGAGAACAGCAGTTCCCATGTCTAGTATAGGGATCAGCAGTCCCAGTGTATAATATAGAGAATAGCAGTACCCATGTCTAATATAGAGAACATCTGTCCTTATGTATAATATAATGAACAGCAGTTCCCACGTCTAATATAGAGAACAGCAGTACCTGTGTATAATATAGAAAACAACAGTTCCCACGTCTAATATAGAAAACAGCTGTCCCTGTGTATAATATAGAGAACAGCAGTTACCATGTCTAATATAGAGAACAGCTATCCGTGTGTATAATATAGAGAACAGCAGTTACCATGTCTAAGAAAGAAACAGCAGTTCCTGTGTATAATACAGGGAACAGCAGTCCCCATGTCTAATACAGAGAACAGCTGTCCATGTGTATAGTATAGAGAACAGCAGTTCCCATGTCTAATATAGGAAACAGCAGTCCCTGTGTCTCCTATAGAGAAGAGCAGTTCCCATGTCTAATATAGAGAACAGCTGTCCCTGTATATAATATTGAGAACAGCAGTCCCTGTGTCTAATTATGAGATCAGGTGTCCCTGTGCATAATACAGAGAACAGCAGTTCCCATGTCTAATATAGAGAACACCTGTCCCTGTGTATAATATAGAGAACAGCAGTTCCCATGTCTAATATAGAGAACAGCAGTCCCTGTGTATAAATAGAAAACAGCAGTTCCTGTGTATAATATAGAGAACAGCAGTTCCCATGTCTAATATAGAAAACAGCAGTTCCTGTGTTTAATATAGAGAACAGCAGTTCCTGTGCATAATTTCACGAACAGCAGTTCCCATGTCTCATTTCGAGAACAGCAATCCCTGTGTATAATATAGAGAATAGCAGTTCCCATGTCTAATATAGAGAACAGCTGTCCCTGTGTATAATATAGAGAACAGCAGTTCCCATGTCGAATATAGGGACCAGCAGTCCCTGTGTATAATATAGAGAACAGCAGTTCCCATGTAAAACATAGAGAACAGCAGTTTCTGTGCATAGTTTGGCGATCAACAGTTCCCATGACTAATATAGAGAACAGAAGTCCCTGTATAGAATTGAGAGAACAGCTTTTCCCATGTCTCAGAAAGAAACAGGAGTTCCTGCGTATTATACAGGGAACACCAATTCCAATGTCTAATATAGAGAACACCTGTCCCTGTGTATAATATAGAGAACAGCAGTTCCCATGTCTAATATAGGGATCAGCAGTCCCTGTGTATAATATAGAGAACAGCAGTCCCTGTGTCTATTATTAGAGAACAGCAGTTCCCATGTAAAATATAGAGAACAGCAGTTCCCATGTCTAATATAGGGATCAACAGTCCCTGTGTATAATATAGAGAGCAGCAGTCCCTTTGCCTAATATAGAGAACAGCAGTTTCCATGTCTAATATAGAGAACAGCAGTTCCCATGTAAAATATAGAGAACAGCAGTTCCTGTGCATAATTTCGCGAACAGCAGTTCCCATGTCTAATATAGAGAACAGCTGTCCCTGTGTATAATATAGAGAACAGCAGTTCCCATGTCTAATATAGAGAACAGCAGTTCCTGTGTATAACATAGAGAACAGCAGTTCCCATGTACAATATAGAGAACAGCAGTTCCTGTGTATAATATAGAGAACAACAGTTCCTATGTATAATATAGAGAACAGCAGTCCCTGTGTATAATATAGAGAACAGCAGTTCCCATATCAAATATGGAGAACAGGAGTTCCCATGACTAATATAGGGATCAGCAGTCCCTGTGTATAAAATACAGAACAGCAGTTCCCATGTAAAATAGAGAGAACAGCAGTTCCTGTGCATAGTTTGGCGATCAACAGTTCCCATGACTAATATAGAGAACAGTAGTTCCTCTGTATAATATAGAGAACAGCCGTTCCCATGACTAATATGGAGAACATTAGTTCCTGTGTTTAATAGAGGGAACAGCAGTTCCCATGTCTAATATAGAGAAAAGCTGTCCCTGTGTATAATATAGAGAATAGCAGTTCCCATATCTAATATAGGGATCAGCAGTCCCTGTGCATAATATAGAGAACAGCAGTTCCCATGTCTAATATAGAGAACAGCAGTCCCTTTGCATAATATAGAAAACAGCAGTTCCCATGTCTAATATAGAGAACAGCAGTACCTGTGTATAATATAGAGAACAGCAGTTCCCATGTCTAATATAGAGAACAGCTGTCCCTGTGTATAATATAGAAAACAGCAGTTCCCATGTCTAATATAGAGAACAGCAGTTCCCATGTCTAATTTTGAGAACAGCAGTCCCTGTGTATAATATAGAAAACAGCAATTCCCATGTCTAATATAGAGAACAGCTGTCCCTGTGTATAATATAGAAAACAGCAGTTCCCATGTCTAATATAGAGAACAGCAGTTCCTGTGTATAATATCGAGAACAGCAGTTCCCATGTCTAATATAGAGAACAGCAGTACCTGTGTATAATATAGAGAACAGCAGTTCCCATGTCTCATATAGAGAACAGCTGTCCCTGTGTATAATATAGAAAACAGCAATTCCGATGTCTAATATAGAGATCAGCTTTCCCTGTGTATAATATAGAAAACAGCAGTTCCCATGTCTAATGTAGAGAACAGCAGTTCCCATGTCTAATTTTGAGAATAGCTGTCCCTGTGTATAATATAGAAAACAGCAGTTCCCATGTCTAATATAGAGAACAGCAGTTCCTGTGTATAATATCGAGAACAGCAGTTCCCATGTCTAATATAGAGAACAGCAGTAACTGTGTATCATTTCGAGATCAACAGTTCCCATGACTAATATAGGGAACAGTAGTTCCTCTGTATAATATAGAGAACAGCCGTTCCCATGACTAATATGGAGAACATTAGTTCCTGTGTTTAATAGAGGGAACAGCAGTTCCCATGTCTAATATAGAGAAAAGCTGTCCCTGTGTATAATATAGAGAATAGCAGTTCCCATATCTAATATAGGGATCAGCAGTCCCTGTGTATAATATAGAGAACAGCAGTTCCCATGTCTAATATAGAGAACAGCAGTTCGCATGTCTAATTTTGAGAACAGCAGTCCCTGTGCATAATATAGAAAACAGCAGTTCCCATGTCTAATATAGAGAACAGCAGTACCTGTGTATAATATAGAGAACAGCAGTTCCCATGTCTAATATAGAGAACAGCTGTCCCTGTGTATAATATAGAAAACAGCAGTTCCCATGTCTAATATAGAGAACAGCAGTTCCTGTGTATAATATAGAAAACAGCAGTTCCCATGTCTAATGTAGAGAACAGCAGTTCCCATGTCTAATTTTGAGAACAGCAGTCCCTGTGCATAATATAGAGAACAGCAGTTCCCATGTCTAATATCGAGAACAGCAGTTCCTGTGTATAATATCGAGAACAGCAGTTCCCATGTCTAATATAGAGATCAGCTTTCCCTGTGTATAATATAGAGAACAGCAGTTCCCATGTCTAATGTAGAGAACAGCAGTTCCTATGTCTAATTTTGAGAACAGCAGTCCCTGTGCATAATATAGAGAACAGCAGTTCCCATGTCTAATATCGAGAACAGCAGTTCCTGTGTATAATATCGAGAACAGCAGTTCCCATGTCTAATATAGAGAACAGCAGTTCCCATGTCTAATATAGAGAACAGCAGTTCCCATATCTAAAATAGAGAACTGCAGTCCCTGTGTATAATATAGAGAATAGCAGTCCCTGTGTATACTATAGAGAACAGCAGTCCCTGTGTATAATATATAGAACAGCAGTTCCCAGGTCTAATATAGAGAGCAGCAATCCCTGTGTATAATATAGAGAACAGCAGTTCCTGAGTATAATATACAGAAGAGCAGTCCCTGTGTCAATTTAGAGAATAGCAGTTCCTGTGTATAATATTGAGAACAGCAGTTCCCATGTCTAATATTGAGAACAGCAGTTCCCATGTCTAATATAGAGAACAGCAGTTCCCATGTCTAATTTTGAGAACAGCAGTCCCTGTGTATAATATAGAAAACAGCAGTTCCTGTGTATAATATAGAAAACAGCAGTTCCTGTGTATAATATCGAGAACAGCAGTTCCCATGTCTAATATCGAGAACAGCAGTTCCCATGTCTGATATAGAGAACAGCAGTACCTGTGTATAATACAGAGAACAGCAGAACCTGTGTATAATATAGAGAACAGCAGTTCCCATGTCTAATATAGAGAACAGCACTTCCCATGTCTAATTTTGAGAACAGCAGTCCCTGTGCATAATATCGAGAACAGCAGTTCCCATGTCTAATATAGAGAACAGCAGTACCTGTGTATAATATAGAAAACAGCAATTCCGATGTCTAATATAGAGATCAGCTTTCCCTGTGTATAATATAGAAAACAGCAGTTCCCATGTCTAATTTTGAGAACAGCAGTCACTGTGCATAATGTAGAAAACAGCAGTTCCCATGTCTAATATAGAGAACAGCAGTTCCTGTGTATAATATCGAGAACAGCAGTTCCCATGTCTAATATAGAGAACAGCAGTACCTGTGTATCATTTCGAGATCAACAGTTCCCATGACTAATATAGAGAACAGTAGTTCCTCTCTATAATATAGAGAACAGCCGTTCCCATGACTAATATGGAGAACATTAGTTCCTGTGTTTAATAGAGGGAACAGCAGTTCCCATGTCTAATATAGAGAAAAGCTGTCCCTGTGTATAATATAGAGAATAGCAGTTCCCATGTCTAATATAGGGATCAGCAGTCCCTGTGTATAATATAGAGAACAGCAGTTCCCATGTCTAATATAGAGAACAGCTGTCCCTGTGTATAATATAGAAAACAGCAGTTCCCATGTCTAAGATAGAGAACAGCAGTTCCTGTGTATAATATCGAGAACAGCAGTTCCCATGTCTAATATAGAGAACAGCAGTACCTGTGTATAATATAGAGAACAGCAGTTCCCATGTCTAATGTAGAGAACAGCAGTTCCAGTGTATAATATCGAGAACAGCAGTTCCCATGTCTAATATAGAGAACTGCAGTTCCTGAGTATAATTTAGAGAATAGCAGTCCCTGTGTATAATATAGAGAATAGCAGTTCCCATGTCTAATTTTGAGAACAGCAGTCCCTGTGCATAATATAGAAAACAGCAGTTCCCATGTCTAATATCGAGAACAGCAGTTCCAGTGTATAATATCGAGAACAGCAGTTCCCATGTCTAATATAGAGAACAGCAGTTCCCATATCTAATATAGAGAACTGCAGTACCTGTCTATAATATAGAGAACAGCAGTCCCTGTGTATAATATAGAGAATAGCAGTTCCCATGTCTAATATCGAGAATAGCAGTCCCTGTGTATACTATAGAGAACAGCAGTCCCTGTGTACAATATAGAGAACATCAGTTCCCATGTCTAATATAGAGAGCAGCAATCCCTGTGTATAATATAGAGAACAGCAGTTCCTGAGTATAATATAGAGAATAGCAGTCCCTGTGTCAAATTTAGAGAATAGCAGTTCCTGTGTATAATATTGAGAACAGCAGTTCCCATGTCTAATATTGAGAACAGCAGTTCCCATGTCTAATATAGAGAACTGCAGTCCCTGTGTATAATATAGAAAACAGCATTCCTGTGTATAATATAGAGAACAGCAGTTCCCATGTCTAATATAGAGAACAGCAGTTCCAGTGTATAATATCGAGAACAGCAGTACCTATGTATAATATAGAGAACAGCAGTTCCCATGTCTAATATAGAGAACAGCAGTACCTGTGTATAATATAGAGAACAGCAGTTCCCGTGTCGAAGATAGAGAACAGCAGTCCCTGTGTATAATATAGAAAACAGCAGTTCCCATGTCTAATATAGAGAACAGCAGTACCTGTGTATAATATAGAGAACAGCAGTTCCCATGTCTAATATAGAGAACAGCACTTCCCATGTCTAATTTTGAGAACAGCAGTCCCTGTGCATAATATCGAGAACAGCATTTCCCATGTCTAATATCGAGAACAGCAGTCCCTGTGTATAATATAGAGAACAGCAATTCCCATGTCTAATATAGAGAACAGCTGTCCCTGTGTATAATATAGAAAACAGCAATTCCGATGTCTAATATAGAGATCAGCTTTCCCTGTGTATAATATAGAAAACAGCAGTTCCCATGTCTAATGTAGAGAACAGCAGTTCCCATGTCTAATTTTGAGAACAGCAGTCCCTGTGCATAATATAGAAAACAGCAGTTCCCATGTCTAATATAGAGAACAGCAGTTCCTGTGTATAATATCGAGAACAGCAGTTCCGATGGCTAATATAGAGAACAGCAGTACCTGTGTATAATCTTGAGAACAGCAGTTCCCATGTCTAATATCGAGAACAGCAGTCCCTGTGTATAATATTGAGAACAGCAGTACCTGTGTATAATATTGAGAACAGCAGTTCCCATGTCTAATATAGAGAACAGAAGTTCCCGTGTATAATATAGAGAACAGCTGTCCCTGTGTATAGTGTAGAGAACAGCAGTTCCCATGTCTAATGTAGAGAACAGAAGTACCCATGTCTAATGTAGAGAACAGGTGTCCCTGTGTATAATATTGAGAACAGCAGTTCCCATATCTAATATTGAGAACAGCAGTTCCCATGTCTAATATAGAGAACAGCAGTACCTGTGTATAATATAGAGAACAGCAGTACGTGTGTATAATATAGAAAACAGCAGTTCCCATGCCTAATATAGAGAACAGCTTTCCCTGTGTATAATATAGAGAACAGCAGTTACCATGTCTAATACAGAGAACAGCAGTTCCCATGTCTAATGTAGAGAACAGCAGTACCTGTGTATAATATAGAGAACAGCATGTCTAATATAGAGAGCAGCAGTTCCCATGTCTAATATACAGAACAGCAGTACCTGTGTAGAATATAGAGAACACCAATCCCTGTGTATAATATAGAGAACAGCAGTTCCCATCTCGAATATAGAGAACCGCAGTACCTTTGTTTAATAAACAGAACAGCAGTTCCCATGTCTAAGATAGAGAACAGCTGTCGCTGTGTATAACATGGGTTACATAACTCCCCATGAGTAACATCGAGAACAGCAGTCCCTGTGTATAATATAGAGAACAGCTGTCCTTGTGTTTAATATAAAGTAAAGAAGATCCCATGTCTAATATAGAGAACAGCAGTCCCTGTGTCTTATGTACAGAACAGCTGTCCCTGTGCATAATATAGAGAACAGTGGTTCCCATGCCTATTATAGAGGACAGCAGTACCTGTTTATAATATAGGGAATAGCCGTTCTCATGTGTAAAATAGAGAACAGCAGTCCCAATGTATAACATAGTCATGGGAACTGATGTTGTCTAATATATAGTACTGCAGTCCCTATGTATAATATAGGGAACAGCAGTTCCCATGTCTCATATAGAGAACAGCAGTCCCAGTGTATAATATAGAACAGTAGTTCCTGTGTATATTATAGAGAACAGCTGTCCCTGTGTCTAATATGAGCACAGCAGTCCCTGAGCATAATATAAAGAAGAGCTTTTCCCATGTATAATAAAGAGAACAGCAGTCCCTGTGTTTAATATGGAGATCTGCAGTTCCTGTGTATATTAACGAGAACAGCTGTCCCTGTGTCTTATATGAGAACAGCTGTCCCTGAGCATAATATAAAGAACAGCTTTTCCCATGTATAATAAAGAGAACAGCAGTCCCTGTGTATAATATAGAGAACAGCAGTGCCTGTGTATAATATGGAGAACAGCAGTTCCCATGTCGAATATAGAGAACAGTAGTTCCTGTGCATATTATAGAGAACAGCTGTCCCTGTGTATAATAAAGAGAACAGTAGTCCCTGTGTCAAATTTAGAAAATAGCAGTTCCTGTGTACAATATAGAGAACAGCAGTCCCTGTGTATAATAAAGAGAACAGCAGTACCTGTGTATAATATAGAGAACAGCAGTACCTGTGTATAATATAGAGAACAGCAGTTCCCATGTCTAATATAGAGAACACCTGTCCCTGTGTATAATTTCGAGAACAGCAGTCCCTGTGTGTAATATAGAGAACACCTGTCCCTGTGTATAATATAGAGAACAGCAGTTCCTGTGTATAACATAGAGAACATCAGTTCCCCTGTCTAACATGGAGAAAAGCAGTTTCTGTCCATAATATAGAGAACACCTGTCCCTGTGTCAAATTTAGAGAATAGCAGTTCCTGTGTACAATATAGAGAACAGAAGTTCCTGTGTATAATTTCGAGAATAGCAGTTTTCATGTCTAATATAGAGAACAGAAGAACCTGTGTATAATATAGAGAACAGCAGTCCCTGTATATAATATTGAGAATAGCAGTTCCCATGTCTAATATAGAGAATAGCAGTCCCTGTGTATAATATAGAGAACAGCAGTCACTGTGTATAATATAGAGAATAGCAATTCCCATGTCTAATATGGAGAACAGCTGTACCTGTGTATAATATAGAGAACAGCAGTCCCTGTGTATAATATTGAGAACAGCAGTACCTGTGTAGAATATAGAGAACAGCAATCCCTGTGTATAATATAGAAAACAGTAGTTCCCATATCTAATATAGAGAACAGCAGGACCTGTGTATAATAAAGAGAACAGCAGTTCCCGTGTCTAATATAGAGAACAGCAGTACCTGTGTATAAAAAAGAGAACAGCAGTTCCCGTGTCTAATATAGAGAACAGCAGTTCCTGTAATTAATATAGAGAACAGCAGATACCATAAGTAATGTGGAGAACAGCAGTACCTGTGTATAACATAGAGAACAGCAGTCCCTGTGTATAATTTAGAGAATAGCAGTTCCCATGTCTAATATAGAGAATAGCAGTCCCTGTGTATAATACAGAGAACAGCAGTCCCTGTGTATAATACAGTGAACAGCAGTCACTGTGTATAATATAGAGAATAGCAATTCCAATGTCTAATATGGAGAACAGCAGTACCTGTGTATAATATAGAAAACAGCAGTTCCCATGTCTAATATAGAGAACAGAAGTACCCATGTCTAATGTAGAGAACAGCTGTCCCTGTGTATGAGATAGAGAACAGCAGTTCCCATATCTAATATTGAGAACAGCAGTTCCCATGTCTAATATAGAGAACAGCAGTACCTGTGTATAATATAGAAAACAGCAGTTCCCATGCCTACTATAGAGAACAGCTTTCCCTGTGTATAATATAGAGAACCGCAGTTACCATGTCTAATATAGAGAACAGTTGTCCCTGTGTATAATATAGAGAACAGCAGATCCATGTCTAATATAGAGAACACCAGTTCCCGTGTCTAATATAGAGAACAGCAGTCCCTGTGTATAATATAGAAAACAGTAGTTCCCATGTCTCATATAGAGAACAGCAGTACCTGTGTATAAAAAAGAGAACAGCAGTTCCCGTGTCTAATATAGAGAACAGCAGTTCCTGTAATTAATATAGAGAACAGCAGATACCATAAGTAATGTGGAGAACAGCAGTACCTGTGTATAACATAGAGAACAGCAGTCCCTGTGTATAATATAGAGAATAGCAGTTCTCATGTCTAATATAGAGAACAGAAGAACCTGTGTATAATATAGAGAATAAAAGTTCCCATGTCTAATATAGAGAATAGCAGTCCCTGTGTATAATACAGAGAACAGCAGTCACTGTGTATAATATAGAGAACAGCAATTCCCATGTCTAATATGGAGAACAGCTGTACCAGTGTATAATATAGAGAACAGCAGTACCTGTGTATAATATAGAGAACAGCAGTTCCCATGTCTAATACAGAGAACAGAAGTACCCATGTCTAATGTACAGAACAGCAGTACCTGTGTATAATATAGAAAACAGCAGTTCCCATGTCTAATATAGAGAACAGAAGTACCCATGTCTAATGTAGAGAACAGCTGTCCCTGTGTATAATATAGAGAACAGCAGTTCCCATATCTAATATTGAGAACAGCAGTTCCCATGTCTAATATAGAGAACAGCTGTCCCTGTGTATAATATAGAGAACAGCAGTACGTGTGTATAACATAGAAAACAGCAGTTCCCATGCCGACTATAGAGAACAGCAGTCCCTGTGTATAATATAGAGAACAGCAGTTACCATGTCTAATATAGAGAACAGCTGTCCCTGTGTATAATATAGAGAACAGCAGATCCATGTCTAATATAGAGAACAGCAGTTCCCGTGTCTAATACAGAGAACAGCAGTCCCTGTGTATAATATGGAGATCAGCAGTTCCTATGTCAAATATAGAGAACAGTAAGTTCCTGTGTATATTATAGAGAACAGCTGTCCCTGTGTCTAATATGAGAACAGCTGTCCCTGAGCATAATATAAAGAAGAGCTTTTCCGATGTATAATAAAGAGAACAGCAGTTCCTGTAATTAATATAGAGAACAGCAGATACCACAAGTAATATAGAGAACAGCAGATACCATAAGTAATATAAACAACAGCAGTACCTGTGTATAATATAGAGAACATCAGTACCCCTGTCTAATATGGAGGAATGCAGTTTCTGTGCAAAATATGGAGACAGCAGTCGCTGTGTTTAATATGGAGAACAGCAGTTCCCATGTCTAATATAGAGAACACCAGTCCCTGTGTATAATATAGAGAACAGCAGTCCCTGTGTATAATATAGAGAACAGTAGTCCCTGTGTCAAATTTAGAGAATAGCAGTTCCTGTGTACAATATAGAGAACAGCAGTCCCTGTGTATATTATAGAGAACAGCAGTACCTGTGTATAATATAGAGAACAGCAGTACATGTGTATAATATAGAGAACAGCAGTACCTGTGTATAATATTGAGAACAGCAGTTCCCAAGTCTAATATAGAGAACACCAGTCCCTGTGTATAATATAGAGAACAGCAGTACCTGTGTATAATATAGAGAACAGCAGTACCTGTGTATAATATAGAGAACAGCAGTACATGTGTATAATATAGAGAACAGCAGTACATGTGTATAATATAGAGAACAGCAGTACATGTGTATAATATAGAGAACAGCAGTTCCTGTGTATAATATAGAGAACAGCAGTTCCTGTGTATAATATAGAGAATAGCATTCCCTGTGTATAATATAGAGAATAGCAGTTCTCATGTCTAATATAGAGAACAGAAGAACCTGTGTATAATATAGAGAATAAACGTTCCCATGTATAATATAGAGAACAGCAGTCCCTGTGTATAATATAGAGAATAGCAGTTCCCATGTCTAATATGGAGAACAGCTGTACCTGTGTATAATATTGAGAACAGCAGTCCCTGTGTATAATATTGAGAACAGCAGTCCCTGTGTATAATATTGAGAACAGCAGTCCCTGTGTATAATATTGAGAACAGCAGTACCTATGTATAATATTGAGAACAGCAGTTCCCATGTCTAATATCGAGAATAGCTGTCCCTGTGTTCTCATATAGAGAACAGCAGTTACCATGTCTAATATAGAGAACAGCAGTGCCTGTGTATAATATAGAGAACAGCAGTCCCTGTGGAGAATATAGAGAATAGCAGTTCTCATGTCTAATATAGAGAACAGAAGAACCTGTGTATAATATAGAGAATAAAAGTTCCCATGTATAATATAGAGAACAGCAGTCCCTGTGGAAAATACAGAGAACAGCAGTCACTGTGTATAATATAGAGAATAGCAATTCCCATGTCTAATATGGAGAACAGCTGTACCAGTGTATAATATAGAGAACAGCAGTACCTGTGTATAATATAGAAAACAGCAGTTCCCATGTCTAATATAGAGAACAGCAGTACCTGTGTATAATATAGAAAACAGCAGATCCCATGTCTAATATAGAGAACAGAAGTACCCATGTCCAATGTAGAGAACAGCTGTCCCTGTGTATAATATAGAGAACAGCAGTTCCCATATCTAATATTGAGAACAGCAGTTCCCAGGTCTAATACAGAGAAAAGCAGTACCTGTGTATTTTATAGAGAACAGCAGTACCTGTGCATAATATAGAAAACAGTAGTTCCCATGTCGAATATTGAGAACAGCAGTTACTAATGTCTAATATAGAAAATAGCAGTTCCTGTGTATAACATATGAGAACATCAGTTCCTAGGTCTAATATAGAGAAAAGCAATCCCCGTGTATAATGTAGAGAACAGCAGTTCCCATGTAAAATGTAGAGAACAAAAGTTCATGTGTATAATACAGCGAACAGCAGTACCTGTGTATAATATAGAGAACAGCAGTTCCTGTGTATCATGGAGAAAACAGCAGTCCCTGTGTCTAATAAAGAGAACATCTGTCCCTGTTCATAATACAGAGAACAGCGGTTCCCATGTCGAATATAGAGAACAGCAGTACCTTTGTATAATAAACAGAACAGCAATTACCATGTCTAAGATAGAGAACAACTGTCCCTGTGTATAACATGGAGAATATCACTTCCCATGACTAACATAGAGAACAGCAGTCCCTGTGTATAATATAGAGAACAGCAGTTCCCATGTCTAAGATCGAGAACAGCAGTTCCCATGTCTAATATAGAAAACAGCAGTTCCTGTGTATAATATAGAGAACAGCAGTTCCCATGTCGAATATAGAGAACAGCAGTTCCCAATGTCTAATATAGAAAATAGCAGTTCCTGTGTATAATATAGAGAACAGCAGTTCCTGTGTATAACATTGAGAACATCAGTTCCTATGTCTAATACAGAGAAAAGCAATCCCCGTGTATAATGTAGATAACAGCAGTTCCCATGTAAAATATAGAGAATAAACGTTCATGTGTATAATACAGCGAACAGCAGTTCCCATGTCTAATATAGAGAACAGCAGTTCCTGTGTATCATGTAGAAAACAGCAGTCCCTGTGTCTAATAAAGAGAACAGCTGTCCCTGTTCATAATACAGAGAACAGCAGTTTCCATGTCTAATATTGAGAACAGCAGTACCTGTGTATAATATAGAAAACAGCAGTTCCCATGTCTAATATAGAGATCAGCTGTGCCTGTGTCTAATATAGAGAACAGCAGTTCCCAATGTCTAATATAGAAAATAGCAGTTCCTGTGTATAATATAGAGAACAGCAGTTCCTGTGTCTCACATAGAGAACATCAGTTCCTATGTCTAATATAGAGAAAAGCAATCCCCGTGTATAATGTAGAGAACAGTAGTTCCCACGTAAAATATAGAGAACAGCAGTTCCTGTGTATAATATAGAAAACAGCAGTTCCCATGTCTAATATAGAGAACAGCAGTTCCTGTGTATAATATAGGAAACAGCAGTTCCTGTGTATAATTTAGAGAACAGCAGTTCCCATGTCTAATAGAGAGAACAGCAGTACCTGTGTATAATATAGAGAACAGCAGTCCTTGTGTATAATATAGAGAACAGCAGTTCCCATGTCGAATATAGAGAACAGCAGTACCTTTGTATAATAAACAGAACAGCAATTACCATGTCGAAGATAGAGAACAACTGTCCCTGTGTATAACATGGAGAATATCACTTCCCATGACTAACGTAGAGAACAGCAGTCCCTGTGTATAAAAAAGAGAACAGCAGTCCCTGTGTATAATATAGAGAACAGCAGTTCCCATGTCTAAGATAGATAACAGCTGTTGCTGTGTATAACATGGGTAACATAACTCCCCATGAGTAACATCGAGAACAGCAGTCCCTGTGGATATTGAGAGAACAGCTGTCCCTGTGTTTAATATAAAGTAAAGCAGTTTCCATGTCTATTGTAGAGAACAGCAGTCCCTGTGTATAGATTAGATTAGATTACTTACAGTGTGGAAACAGGCCCTTCGGCCCAACAAGTCCACACCGGCCCGCCGAAGCGTAACCCACCCAGACCCATTCACCTATATTTACCCCTTCATCTAACACTACGGGCACATTTTTTTGGATTGTGGGAGGAAACCGGAGCACCCGGAGGAAACCCACGCAGACACGGGGAGAACGTGCAAACTCCACACAGTCAGTCGCCTGAGGCGGGAATTGAACCCGGGTCTCTGGCGCTGTGAGGCAGCAGTACTAACCACTGTGCCACCGTGCCGCCCACTAATATATAATATAGAAACCAGCAGTTCCTATGTCTAATATAGAGAACAGCAGTCCCTGTGTCTTATGTACAGAACAGCTGTCCTTGTGCATGATATAGAGAACAGCTGTCCCTGTGTGTAATATAGAGAACAGCAGTTACCTTGTCTAATATAGATAACAGCTGTCCCTGTGTATAATATAGAGAACAGCAGTTACCATGTCTAATATAGAGAAGAGCAGAGCCTGTGTATCATATAGAGAACAGCAGTTCCCATTCTAATATAGAGAACAGCTGTCCCTGTGTATAATATAGAGAACAGCAGTTCCCATGTCTAATATAGAGAACAGCTGTCCCTGTGTATAATATAGAAAACAGCAGTCCCTGTGTATAATAAAGAAAACAGCAGTTCCTGTGTGTAATATAGAGAACAGCAGTTCCCATTTGTTAAATGGAACAGATGTCCCTGTGTATAACATAGAGAAAATCAGTTGCTATGACTAATATAGAGAAGAGCAATCCCAGTGTATAATTTTGAGAACAGCAGTTCCCATGTAAAATATAGAGAACAGCAGTTCCCATATCGAATATAGAGAACAACAGTCACGGTGTATAATATGGAGATTAGCAGTTCCTATTTCAAAAATAGAGAACAGTAGTTCCTGTGTATAATTTATAGAAAAGAAATCCCCGTGTATAATTTTGAGAACAGCAGTTCCCATATAAAATATAGAGAACAGCAGTTCCTGTGCATAATTTCGTGAAGAGCAGTTCCCATGACTAATATAGAGAACAGCCGTCCGTGTGTATAATAATGAGAACAGCAGTTCCCATTCTAATATAGAGAACAGCTGTCCCTGTGTATAATATGGAGAACATCAGTTCCCATGTCTAATATAGAGAACAGCAGTCCCTGTGTATAATATGGAGAAGAGCAGTTCCAATGTCTAATATAGTGAACAGCTGTTCCTGTGTATAATGTCGAGAACAGCAGTTCCCATGTATAATATAGAGAACAGCAGTTCCTATGTACAATATATAGAACAGCAGTCCCTGTGTCTAACACAGAGAACAGCTGTCCCTGTGTATAATTTAGAGAACAGCAGTTCCCATGTCTAATATAAGAGAAAACCAGTACCTGTGTATGATATAGAGAACAGCAGTTCCCATGTTTAATATAGCGAACAGCTGCCCCTGTATATAATATAGAGAACAGCAGTTCCCATGTCTAATATAGAGAACAGTAGTTCCTGTGTATAACATGGAGAACATCACTTCCCATGACTAATATAGAGAACAGCAGTCTCTTTGTATATTACAGGGAGCAGCAGTTCCAATGTCTAATATAGCGAACAGCTGTCCCTGTGTATAATATAGAGAACAGCAGTTCCCATGTCTGATATAGAGAACAGCTGTTCCTGTGCATAATGTCGAGAACAGCAGTTCGCATGTCTAAGATAGAGAACAGCAGTCTTGTGTGTAATGTGAAGAACAGCAGTTCCTATGTATAATATAGAGAACAGCAGTTCCTATGTACAATATAGAGAACAGCTGTCCCTGTGCACAATACAGAGAACAGCAGTTCCCATGTCTAATATAAGAAAAAACCAGTACCCTGTGTTTAATATCGAGGACAGCAGTTCCCATGTTTAATATAGCGAACAGCTGCCCCTGTGTATAATAAAGAGAACAGCTGTCCCTGTGTATAATATAGAGAACAGCAGTTACCATGTCTAAGAAAGAAACAGCAGTTCCTGCGTATAATACAGGGAACAGCAGTTCCAATGTCTAATATAGAGAACACCTGTCCCTGTGTATAATATAGAGAACAGCAGTTACCATGTCTAATATAGAGAACAGCTGTCCCTGTGTATAATATAGGGAGCAGCAGTTACCATGTCAAAGAACGAAACAGCAGTTCCTGTGTATAATATAGAAAACAGCAGTTCCCATGTCTAATATAGAGAACAGCCGTCCGTGTGTATAATAATGAGAACAGCAGTTCCCATTCTAATATAGAGAACAGCTGTCCCTGTGTATAATATGGAGAACATCAGTTCCCATGTCTAATATAGAGAACACCAGTCCCTGTGTAATATATAGAGAACAGCAGTTCCCATGTCTAATATAGAGAACACCAGTCGCTGTGTACAAATAGAGAACAGCAGTTACCATGTCTAAGATAGAGAACAGCAGTCTTGTGTGTAATGTGAAGAACAGCAGTTCCTATGTCTAATATAGAGAACAGCAGTATCTGTGTATAATACAGGGAACAGCAGTTCCCATGTATAATATAGAGAACAGCAGTTCCTATGTACAATATAGAGAACAGCTGCCCCTGTGCACAATACAGAGAACAGCAGTTCCCATGTCTAATATAAGAGAAAACCAGTACCTGTGTTTAATATCGAGAACAGCAGTTACCATGTCTAATATAGAGAACAGCAGTCCCTGTGTATAATATAGAGAACAGCAGTTCCCATGTTTAATATAGAGAACAGCTGTCCACGTCTAATATAGAGAACAGCAGTTCCATAGCAGTAACATAGAAAAAATACACAGGTACTGCTGTTCTCTATATTAGACATGGTAACTGCTGTTCCCTGTATTATGCACAGGAACTGCTGTTTCTTTCTTAGACATGGTAACTGCTGTTCTCTATATTGTACACAGCGACTGGTGTTCTCTATATTAGACATGGGAACTGATGTTCTCCATATTATACACAGGGACAGCTGTTCTCTATATTAGAATGGGAACTGCTGTTCTCATTATTATACACACAGACGGCTGTTCTCTATATTAGACATGGGAACTGCTGTTCCCTATATTATACACAGGAACGGCTGTCTCTTTCTTAGACATGGGAACTGCTATTCTCTATATTATACACAGGGACAGCTGTTCTCTATATTAGACGTGGGAACTGCTGTTTTCTATATTATACACAGGTACTGCTGTTCTCTATATTAGACATGGTAACTGCTGTTCTCTATATTATACACAGGGACAGCTGTTCTCTATATTAGACATGGTAACTGCTGTTCTCTATATTGAACACAGCGACTGGTGTTCTCTATATTAGACATGGGAACTGCTGTTCTCTATATATTACACAGGGACTGGTGTTCTCTATATTAGACATGGGAACTGATGTTCTCCATATTATACACAGGGACAGCTGTTCTCTATATTAGAATGGGAACTGCTGTTCTCATTATTATACACACGGACGGCTGTTCTCTATATTAGACATGGGAACTGCTGTTTTCTATATTATACACAGGAACGGCTGTCTCTTTCTTTGACATGGTAACTGCTATTCTCTATATTATACATAGGGGCAGCTGTTCGCTATATTAAACATGGGAACTGCTGTTCTCTATATTATGCACAGGGACACCTGTTCTCTTTATTAGACACAGGGACTGCTGTTCTCAATATTATATACAGGGACAGCTGTTCTCTATATTAGACATGGGAACTGCTGTTCTCTATATTAGACATGGGAACTGCTGTTCTCTATATTATACACAGGAACTGCTGTTTTCTATATTATACACAGGGACAGCTGTTCTCTATATTAGACATGGGAACTGCAGTTCTCTACATTATACACAGGAACTACTGTTCTCTATATTAGACATGGGAACTGTTGATCGCCAAACTATGCACAGGAACTGCTGTTCTCTATATTTTACATGGGAGCTGCTGTTCCCTATATTATACACAGGGACTGCTGATCCCGATATTAGACATGGGAACTCCTGTTCTCCATATTTGACATGGGAACTGCTGTTCTCGATATTATACACAGGGACTGCTGTTCTCTATATTAGATATAGGAACTGTTGTTCTCTATATTATACACAGTAACTGCTGTTCTCGATATTAGACATGGGAACTGCTGTTCTCTATATTATACACAGGGGCAGCTGTTCGCTATATTAGACATGGGAACTGCTGTTCTCTATATTATACACAGGGGCAGCTGTTCGCTATATTAGACATGGGAACTGCTGTTCTCTATATTATACACAGGGACAGCTGTTCTCTATATTAGACATGGTAACTGCTGTTCTCTATATTGAACACAGCGACTGGTGTTCTCTATATTAGACATGGGAACTGCTGTTCTCTATATATTACACAGGGACTGGTGTTCTCTATATTAGACATGGGAACTGATGTTCTCCATATTATACACAGGGACAGCTGTTCTCTATATTAGAATGGGAACTGCTGTTCTCATTATTATACACACGGACGGCTGTTCTCTATATTAGACATAGGAACTGCTGTTCCCTATATTATACACAGGAACGGCTGTCTCTTTCTTTGACATGGTAACTGCTATTCTCTATATTATACCTAGGGGCAGCTGTTCGCTATATTAAACATGGGAACTGCTGTTCTCTGTATTATGCACAGGGACACCTGTTCTCTTTATTAGACACATGGACTGCTGTTCTCAATATTATATACAGGGACAGCTGTTCTCAAAATTAGACATGGAACTGCTGTTTTGTATATTATACACAGGGACTGCTGTTGTCTGTATGATACACAGGAACTGCTGTTCATTATATTATACATAGGGACAGATGTTCTCTATATTAGACATGGGTACTGCTATTCTCAATATTATACACCGGGACTGCTGATCCCTATATTAGACATGGGAACTGCTGTTTTCTATATTATACACAGGGACTGCTGTTCTCTATATTAGACATGGGAACTGCAGTTCTCTATATTATACACAGGGACAGGTGGTCTCTATATTAGACATGGGAACTGCTGTTCTCTATATTAGACATGGGAACTGCTGTTCTCTATATTATACACAGGAACTGCTGTTTTCTATATTATACACAGGGACTGCTGTTCTCTATATTAGACATGGGAACTGCAGTTCTCTATATTATACACAGGAACTACTGTTCTCTATATTAGTCATGGGAACTGTTGATCGCCAAACTATGCACAGGAACTGCTGTTCTCTATATTTTACATGGGAGCTGCTGTTCTCGATATTATACACAGGGACTGCTGATCCCGATATTAGGCATGGGAACTCCTGTTCTCCATATTTGACATGGGAACTGCTGTTCTCTATATTATACACAGGGACTGCTGTTCTCTATATTAGATATAGGAACTGCTGTTCTCTATATTATACACAGTAACTGCTGTTCTCGGTATTGGACATGGGAACTGCTGTTCTCTATATTATACACAGGGGCAGCTGTTCGCTATATTAGACATGGGAACTGCTGTTCTCTATATTATACACAGGGACAGCTGTTCTCTATATTAGACATGGGAACTGCTGTTCTCTAAATTATACACAGGGACAGCTGTTCTCTATATTAGACATGGTAACTGCTGTTCTCTATATTATACACTGGGGCAGCTGTTCGCTATATCAGACATGGGAACTGCTGTTCTCTATATTATACACAGGGACAGCTGTTCACTATATTAGACATTGGAACTGCTCTTCTCTATATGATACACAGGGTCTGCTGTTCTCTATATTAGACATGGGAACTGCTGCTCTCTGTATTATACACAGAGACTGCTGTTCTCTATATTAGTCATGGGAAGTGATGTTCTCCATGTTATACACAGGGACAGCTGTTCTCTATATTAGACATGGGAACTGGTGTTCTCTGTATTATGCACAGGGACAGCTCTTCTCTATATTAGACATGGGAACTGCTGTTTTCTATATTATACACGTACTGCTGTTCTCTATAAAATACACAGGTACTGCTGTTCTCTATGTTAGACATGGGAACTGTGTATAATATAGAGAATCGCAGTTCCCATGTCTAATATCGAGAACAGCAGTGCCTGTGTATAATATAGAAAACAGCAGTTCCCATGTCTAATATAGAGAAGAGCTTTCCATGTGTATCATATAGAGAACAGCGGTTACCATGTCTAATATAGAGAACAGCTATCCCTGTGTATAATATATAGAACAGCAGATCCATGTCTAATATAGAGAACAGCAGTTCCCATGTCTAATATGGAGAACAGCAGTCCCTGTGTATAATATACAGAACAGCAGTTCCCATGTCCAATATAGAGAACATCTATCCCTGTGTATAATATATAGAACAGCAGATCCATGTCTAATATAGAGAACAGCTGTTCCCATGTCTAATATTGAGAACAGCAGTACCTGTGTATTATATTGAGAACAGCAGTTCCCATGTCTAATATAGAGAACAGATGTTCCCGTGTATAATATAGAGAACAGCTGTCCCTGTGTATCGTGTAGCGAACCGCAGTTCCCATGTCTAATGTAGAGAACAGAAGTACCCATGTCTAATGTAGAGAACAGCTGTCCCTGTGTATAATATAGAGAACAGCAGTTCCCATATCTAATATTGAGAACAGCAGTTCCCATGTCTAATATAGAGAACAGCAGTACCTGTGTATAATATGGAAAACATCAGTTCCCATGTCTAATATAGAGAACAGAAGTTCCCGTGTATAATATAGAGAACAGCTGTCCCTGTGTATCGTGTAGAGAACAGCAGTTCCCATGTCTAATGTAGAGAACAGAAGTACCCATGTCTAATGTAGAGAACAGCTGTCCCTGTGTATAATATAGAGAACAGCAGTTCCCATATCTAATATTGAGAACAGCAGTTCCCATGTCTAATATAGAGAACAGCAGTACCTGTGTCTAATATAGAGAACAGCAGTCCCTGTGTATAATATAGAAAACAGCAGTTCCCGTGTATAATATAGAGAACAGCAGTTCCCATGTCTAATATAGAGAACAGCTGTCCCTGTGTATAATATAGAAAACAGCAGTTCCCATGTCTAATATAGAGAACAGCAGTTCCCATGTCTAATATAGAGAACAGCTGTCCCTGTGTATAATATAGAAAACAGCAGTTCCCATGTCTAATATAGAGAACAGCAGTTCCCATGTCTAATATAGAAAACAGCAGTTCCCGTGTATAATATAGAGAACAGCAGTTCCCATGTCTAATATAGAGAACAGCTGTCCCTGTGTATAATATAGAGAACAGCAGTTCCCATATCTAATATTTAGAATAGCAGTTCCCATGTCTAATATAGAGAACAGCAGTTCCCGTGTATAATATAGAGAACAGCAGTTCCCATGTCTAATATGGAGAACAGCAGTTCCCATGTCTAATATCGAAAACAGCAGTTCCTGTGCATAATTTCGTGAACAGCAGTTCCCATGACTAATATAGAGAACAGCAGTCCCTGTGTATAATATGGAGATCAGCAGTTCCTATGTCAAAAATAGAGAACAGTAGTTCCTGTGTATATTATAGAGAACAGCTGTCCCTGTGTCTAGTATGAGAACAGCTGTCCCTGAGCATAATATAAAGAAGAGCTTTTCCCATGTATAATAAAGAGAACAGCAGTCCATGTGTATAATATACAGAACAGCCGTTCCCATGTCTAATATAGAGAACAGCTGTCCCTGTATAGAATATAGAGAACAGCAGTCCCTGTGTCTAATAAAGAGAACAGCTGTCCCTGTGCATAATACAGAGAACACCAGTTCCCATGTCTAATATAGAGAACAGCTGTCCCTGTGTATAACATGGAGAACATCACTTCCCGTGACTAATATAGAGAACAGCAGTCTCTGTGTTTAATACAGAGAGCAGCAGTTCCCATGTCTAATATAGAGAATAGCAGACCCTGTGTATCATATAGAGAAGAGCAGTTCCAATATCTAATATAGTGAACAGCTGTCCCTGTGTATAATACAGAGAACAGCAGTTCCCATGTCTGATATAGAGAACAGCAGTATCTGTGTATAATACAGGGAACAGCAGTTCCCATGTATAATATAGAGAACAGCAGTTCCCATGTAAAAAAAAGAGAACTGCAGTTCCTGTGCATAATTTCGTGAACAGCAGTTCCCATGACTAATATAGAGAACAGCAGTCCCTGTGTATAATATGGAGATCAGCAGTTCCTATGTCAAAAATAGAGAACAGTAGTTCCTGTGTATATTATAGATAACAGCTGTCCCTGTGTCTAATATGAGAACAGCTGTCCCTGAGCATAATATAAAGAAGAGCTTTTCCCATGTATAATAAAGAGAACAGCAGTTCCTGTAATTAATATTGAGAACAACAGATAACATAAGTAATATAGAGAACAGCAGATACCATAAGTAATATAGAGAACAGCAGTACCTGTGTATAACATAGAGAACATCAGTTCCCCTGTCTAATATGGAGGAATGCAGTTTCTGTGCAAAATATGGAGACAGCAGTCCCTGTATATAATATTGAGAACAGCAGTCCCTGTGTCTAATATAGAGAACAGCTGTCCCTGTGTATAATATGGAGAACAGCAGTTCCCATTCTAATGTAGAGAACAGCAGTACCTGTGTATAATATAGAGAACAGCAGTACCTGTGTATAATATAGAAAACAGCCGTTCCCACGTCTAATATAGAGAACAGCTGTCCCAGTGTATAATATCGAGAACTGCAGTTACCATGTCTAAGAAAGAAACAGCAGTTCCTGTGCATAATACAGGGAACAGCAGTTCCCATGTCTAATATAGAGAACAACAGTCCCTGTGTATCAGAAAGAGAAGAGCAGTTCCCATGTCTAATATAGAGAACAGCTGTCCCTGTGTACAATATAGAGAACAGCAGTTCCCATGTCTAATATAGAAAACAGTTCCTGTGTATAATATAGAGAACAGCAGTTCCCATGTCTAATTTAGAGAACAGCAGTTCCCATGTCTAATATAGAGAACAGCAGTACCTGTGTATAATATAGAAAACAGCAGTTCCCACGTCTAATATAGAGAACAGCAGTTCCTGTGAATGACATAGAGAATATCAGTTCCAATGTCTAATATGGAGAAAAGCAATCCCCGTGCATAATGGAGAGAACAGCAGTTCCCATGTAAAATATAGTGAACAGCAGATCCTGTGCATAATTTCGTGAACAGCAGTTCCCATGACTAATATAGAGAACAGCAGTCCCTGTGTATAATATACAGAACAGCAGTTCCAATGTCTAATATAGTGAACAGCTGTCCCTGTGTATAATATAGAGAACAGCAGTTCGCATGTCTAAGATAGAGAACAGCAGTCTTGTGTGTAATATGAAGAACAGCAGAGAATAACATTCCCTGTGTTTAATATAGAGAACAGCAGTCCCTGTGTATAATATAGAGAACAGCAGTTCCCATGTCTAATATAGAGAACAGCATTACCTGTGTATAATAAACAGAACAGCAGTTACCATGTCTAAGATAGCGAACAGCTGTCCGTGTGTAAAACATGGAGAACATCACTTCCCATGACTAACATAGAGAACAGCAGTCCCTGTGTATAATATAGAAAACAGCAGTTCCCATGTCTAATATAGAAAACAGAAGTACCCATGTCTAATGTAGAGGACAGCAGTACCTGTGTATAATATAGAGAACAGCAGTACCTGTGTATAATATAGAGAACAGCAGTACCTGTGTATAATATAGAGAACAGCAGATCCATGTCTAATATAGAGAACAGCCGTTCCCGTGTCTAATATAGAGAACAGCAGTCCCTGTGTATAATATAGAGAACAGCAGTTCCCATGTCTAATATAGAGAACAGCAGTACCTGTGTATAATATAGAGAACAGCAGTACCTGTGTATAATATAGAGAACAGCAGTTCCCATGTCTAATATAGAGAACAGCAGTCCCTGTGTATAATATTGAGAACAGCAGTCCCTGTGTATAATATTGAGAACAGCAGTCCCTGTGTATAATATTGAGAACAGCAGTCCCTGTGTATAATATTGAGAACAGCAGTACCTGTGTATAATATTGAGAACAGCAGTACCTGTGTATAATATTGAGAACAGCAGTTCCCATGTCTAATATCGAGAATAGCTGTCCCTGTGTATAATATAGAGAACAGCAGTTACCATGTCTAATATCGAGAACAGCTGTCCCTGTGTATAATATAGAGAACATTCGTTACCATGTCGAAGAAAGAAACTGCAGTTCCTGTGTATAATACAGGGAACAGCAGTTTCAATGTCTAATAGAGCGAACACTTGTCCCTGTGTATAATATAGAAAACAGCAGTTTCTGTGTATAATATAGAGAAGAGCAGTTCCAATGTCTAATAGGGAGAACAGCTGTCCCTGTGTACAATAGAGAGAACAGCAGTTCCCATGTCTAATATAGAGAACAGCTGTTCCTGTCTATAAAAAAGAGAACAGCAGTTCCCATTTGTTATATGGAACAGATGTCCCTGTGAAGAACATAGAGAACAACAGTTCCTATGTCTAATATAGAGAAGAGCAATCCCCGTGTATAATATACAGAACAGCAGTTCCTGTGCATAATTTCGAGAACAGCAGTTCCTAATTAATATTGAGAACAACAGATAACATAAGTAATATAGAGAACAGCAGATACCATAAGTAATATAGAGAACAGCAGTACCTGTGTATAACATAGAGAACATCAGTTCCCCTGTCTAATATGGAGGAGTGCAGTTTCTGTGCAAAATATGGAGACAGCAGTCGCTGTGTTTAATATGGAGAACAGCAGTTCCCATGTCTAATTTAGAGAACAGCAGTCCCTGTGTATAATATAGAGAACAGCAGTCCCTGTGTCAAATTTAGAGAATAGCAGTTCCTGTGTACAATATAGACAACAGCAGTTCCCATATAGACAACAGCAGTTCTCAATAATATTGAGAACAGCAGTACCTGCGTATAATATTGAGAACAGCAGTTCCCATGTCTAATATCGAGAATAGCTGTCCCTGTGTATAATATAGAGAACAGCAGTTACCATGTCTAATATCGAGAACAGCTGTCCCTGTGTATAATATAGAGAACATTCGTTACCATGTCTAAGAAAGAAACTGCAGTTCCTGTGTATAATACAGGGAACAGCAGTTTCAATGTCTAATATAGAGAACACTTGTCCCTGTGTATAATATAGAAAACAGCAGTTCCTATGTCTAATATAGAGAACAGCTGTTCCTGTCTATAAAAAAGAGAACAGCAGTTCCCATTTGTTATATGGAACAGATGTCCCTGTGAAGAACATAGAGAACAACAGTTCCTATGTCTAAAATAGAGAAGAGCAATCCCCGTGTATAATATACAGAACAGCAGTTCCCATGTAAACTATAGAGAACTGCAGTTCCTGTGCATAATTTCGCGAACAGCAGTTCCCATGTCAAAAATAGAGAACAGCTGTCCCTGTGTATAATATAGAGAACAGCAGTTCCCATGTCTAATATAGAGAACAGCAGTTCCTGTGTATAATATAGAGAACAACAGTTCCTATGTCTAATATAGAGAACAGCAGTCCCTGTGTATAATATAGAGAACAGCAGTTCCCATATCAAATATGGAGAACAGGAGTTCCCATGACTAATATAGGGATCAGCAGTCCCTGTGTATAAAATACAGAACAGCAGTTCCCATGTAAAATAGAGAGATCAGCAGTTCCTGTGCATAGTTTGGCGATCAACAGTTCCCATGACTAATATAGAGAACAGTAGTTCCTCTGTATAATATAGAGAACAGCCGTTCCCATGACTAATATGGAGAACATTAGTTCCTGTGTTTAATAGAGGGAACAGCAGTTCCCATGTCTAATATAGAGAAAAGCTGTCCCTGTGTATAATATAGAGAATAGCAGTTCCCATATCTAATATAGGGATCAGCAGTCCCTGTGCATAATATGGAGAACAGCAGTTCCCATGTCTCATATAGAGAACAGTAGTTCCCATGTCTAATTTTGAGAACAGCAGTACCTGTGTATAATATAGAGAACAGCAGTTCCCATGTCTAATATAGAGAACAGCTGTCCCTGTGTATAATATAGAAAACAGCAATTCCCATGTCTAATATAGAGAACAGCAGTTCCCATGTCTAATATAGAGAACAGCTGTCCCTGTGTATAATATCGAGAACAGCAGTTCCCATGTCTAATATAGAGAACAGCAGTACCTGTGTATAATATAGAGAACAGCAGTTCCCATGTCGAATATAGAGAACAGCTGTCCCTGTGTAGAAGATAGAAAACAGCAGTTCCCATGTCTAATATAGAGAACAGCAGTTCCTGTGTATAATATCGAGAACAGCAGTTCCCATGTCTAATATAGAGAACAGCAGTACCTGTGTATAATATAGAGAACAGCAGTTCCCATGTCTAATATAGAGATCAGCTTTCCCTGTGTATAATATAGAGAACAGCAGTTCCCATGTCTAATGTAGAGAACAGCAGTTCCCATGTCTAATTTTGAGAACAGCAGTCCCTGTGCATAATATAGAAAACAGCAGTTCCCATGTCTCATATAGAGAACAGCAGTTCCTGTGTATAATATCGAGAACAGCAGTTCCCATGTCTAATATAGTGAACAGCAGTTCCCATATCTAATATAGAGAACTGCAGTACCTGTGTATAAGATAGAAAACAGCAGTTCCTGTGTATAATATAGAAAACAGCAGTTCCTGTGTATAATATAGAGAACAGCAGTTCCAATGTCTAATATTGAGAACAGCAGTTCCCATGTCTAATATAGAGAACTGCAGTCCCTGTGTATAATATAGAAAACAGCAGTTCCTGTGTATAATATAGAGAACAGCAGTTCCCATGTCTAATATCGAGAACAGCAGTTCCCATGTGTGATATAGAGAACAGCAGTTACCATGTCTAATATAGAGAACAGCTGTACCTGTGTATAATATAGAGAACAGCAGAACCTGTGTATAATATAGAGAACAGCAGTTCCCATGTCTAATATAGAGAACAGCACTTCCCATGTCTAATTTTGAGAACAGCAGTCCCTGTGCATAATATAGAAAACAGCAGTTCCCATGTCTAATATAGAGAACAGCAGTACCTGTGTATAATATAGAGAACAGCAGTTCCCATGTCTCACAGAGAGAACAGGTGTCCCTCTGTATAATATAGAGAATAGCAGTTCCTATGTCTAATATAGAGAACAGCTGTCCCTGTGTATAATATAGAAAACAGCAGTTCCCATGTCTAATATAGAGATCAGCTTTCCCTGTGTACAATATAGAAAACAGCAGTTCCCATGTCTAATGTAGAGAACAGCAGTTCCCATGTCTAATGTTGAGAACAGCAGTCCCTGTGCATAATATAGAAAACAGCAGTTCCCATGTCTAATATAGAGAACAGGAGTTCCTGTGTATAATATCGAGAACAGCAGTTCCCATGTCTAATATAGAGAACAGCAGTACCTGTGTATCATTTCGAGATCAACAGTTCCCATGACTAATATAGAGAACAGTAGTTCCTCTGTATAATATAGAGAACAGCCGTTCCCATGACTAATATGGAGAACATTAGTTCCTGTGTTTAATAGAGGGAACAGCAGTTCCCATGTCTAATATAGAGAAAAGCTGTCCCTGTGTATAATATTGAGAATAGCAGTTCCCATATCTAATATAGGGATCAGCAGTCCCTGTGTATAATATAGAGAACAGCAGTTCCCATGTCTAATATAGAGAACAGCAGTTCCCATGTCTAATTTTGAGACCAGCAGTCCCTGTGCATAATATAGAAAACAGCAGTTCCCATGTCTAATATAGAGAACAGCAGTACCTGTGTATAATATAGAGAACAGCAGTTCCCATGTCTCATAGAGAGAACAGCAGTTCCCATGTCTAATTTTGAGAACAGCAGTCCCTGTGCATAATATAGAAAACAGCAGTTCCCATGTCTCATATAGAGAACAGCAGTTCCTGTGTATAATATCGAGAACAGCAGTTCCCATGTCTAATATAGAGAACAGCAGTTCCCATATCTAATATAGAGAACTGCAGTACCTGTGTATAAGATAGAAAACAGCAGTTCCTGTGTATAATATAGAGAACAGCAGTTCCAATGTCTAATATTGAGAACAGCAGTTCCCATGTCTAATATAGAGAACTGCAGTCCCTGTGTATAATATAGAAAACAGCAGTTCCTGTGTATAATATAGAGAACAGCAGTTCCCATGTCTAATATCGAGAACAGCAGTTCCCATGTGTGATATAGAGAACAGCAGTTACCATGTCTAATATAGAGAACAGCAGTACCTGTGTATAATATAGAGAACAGCAGAACCTGTGTATAATATAGAGAACAGCAGTTCCCATGTCTAATATAGAGAACAGCACTTCCCATGTCTAATTTTGAGAACAGCAGTCCCTGTGCATAATATAGAAAACAGCAGTTCCCATGTCTAATATAGAGAACAGCAGTACCTGTGTATAATATAGAGAACAGCAGTTCCCATGTCTCATAGAGAGAACAGCTGTCCCTCTGTATAATATAGAGAACAGCAGTTCCCATGTCTAATATAGAGAACAGCAGTTCCTATATCTAATATAGAGAACTGCAGTACCTGTGTATAAGATAGAAAACAGCAGTTCCTGTGTTTAATATAGAGAACAGCAGTTCCAATGTCTAATATTGAGAACAGCAGTTCCCATGTCTAATATAGAGAACTGCAGTCCCTGTGTATAATATAGAAAACAGCAGTTCCTGTGTATAATATAGAGAACAGCAGTTCCCATGTCTAATATAGAGAACAGCAGTTCCCATGTCTAATATAGAGAACAGCTGTCCCGGTGTATAATATAGAAAACAGCAGTTCCCATGTCTAATATAGAGAACAGCTGTCCCTGTGTATAATATAGAAAACAGCAGTTCTCATGTCTAATATAGAGAACAGCAGTTCCCATGTCTAATATAGAGAACAGCTGTCCCTGTGTATAATATAGAAAACAGCAGTTCCCATGTCTAATATAGAGAACAGCAGTTCCCATGTCTAATTTTGAGAACAGCAGTCCCTGTGCATAATATAGAAAACAGCAGTTCCCATGTCTAATATAGAGAACAGCAGTACCTGTGTATAATATAGAGAACAGCAGTTCCCATGTCTAATATAGAGAACAGCTGTCCCTGTGTATAATATAGAGAACAGCAGTTCCCATGTCTAATATAGAGAACAGCAGTTCCCATGTCTAATATAGAGAACAGCTGTCCCTGTGTATAATATAGAAAACAGCAGTTCCCATGTCTAATATAGAGAACAGCAGTTCCTGTGTATAATATCGAGAACAGCAGTTCCCATGTCTAATATAGAGAACAGCAGTACCTGTGTATCTTTTCGAGATCAACAGTTCCCATGACTAATATAGAGAACAGTAGTTCCTCTGTATAATATAGAGAACAGCCGTTCCCATGACTAATATAGAGAACATTAGTTCCTGTGTTTAATAGAGGGAACAGCAGTTCCCATGTCTAATATAGAGAAAAGCTGTCCCTGTGTATAATATAGAGAATAGCAGTTCCCATATCTAATATAGGGATCAGCAGTCCCTGTGTATAATATAGAGAACAGCAGTTCCCATGTCTAATATAGAGAACAGCAGTTCCCATGTCTAATTTTGAGACCAGCAGTCCCTGTGCATAATATAGAAAACAGCAGTTCCCATGTCTAATATAGAGAACAGCAGTTCCTGTGTATAATATCGAGAACAGCAGTTGCCATGTCTAATATAGAGAACAGCAGTACCTGTGTATAATATAGAGAACAGCAGTTCCCATGTCTAATATAGAGATCAGCTTTCCCTGTGTATAATATAGAGAACAGCAGTTCCCATGTCTAATGTAGAGAACAGCAGTTCCCATGTCTAATTTTGAGAACAGCAGTCCCTGTGCATAATATCGAAAACAGCAGTTCCCATGTCTCATATAGAGAACAGCAGTTCCTGTGTATAATATCGAGAACAGCAGTTCCCATGTCTAATATAGAGAACAGCAGTTCCCATATCTAATATAGAGAACTGCAGTACCTGTGTATAAGATAGAAAACAGCAGTCCCTGTGTATAATATAGAAAACAGCAGTTCCTGTGTATAATATAGAGAACAGCAGTTCCCATGTCTAATATCGAGAACAGCAGTTCCCATGTGTGATATAGAGAACAGCAGTTACCATGTCTAATATAGAGAACAGCTGTACCTGTGTATAATATAGAGAACAGCTGTACCTGTGTATAATATAGAGAACAGCAGTTCCCATGTCTAATATAGAGAACAGCACTGCCCATGTCTAATTTTGAGAACAGCAGTCCCTGTGCATAATATAGAAAACAGCAGTTCCCATGTCTAATATAGAGAACAGCAGTACCTGTGTATAATATAGAGAACAGCAGTTCCCATGTCTCAGAGAGAGAACAGGTGTCCCTCTGTATAATATAGAGAATAGCAGTTCCCATGTCTAATATAGAGATCAGCTTTCCCTGTGTACAATATAGAAAACAGCAGTTCCCATGTCTAATGTAGAGAACAGCAGTTCCCATGTCTAATGTTGAGAACAGCAGTCCCTGTGCATAATATAGAAAACAGCAGTTCCCATGTCTAATATAGAGAACAGCAGTTCCTGTGTATAATATCGAGAACAGCAGTTCCCATGTCTAATATAGAGAACAGCAGTACCTGTGTATCATTTCGAGATCAACAGTTCCCATGACTAATACAGAAAACAGTAGTTCCTCTGTATAATATAGAGAACAGCCGTTCCCATGACTAATATGGAGAACATTAGTTCCTGTGTTTAATAGAGGGAACAGCAGTTCCCATGTCTAATATAGAGAAAAGCTGTCCCTGTGTATAATATTGAGAATAGCAGTTCCCATATCTAATATAGGGATCAGCAGTCCCTGTGTATAATATAGAGAACAGCAGTTCCCATGTCTAATATAGAGAACAGCAGTTCCCATGTCTAATTTTGAGACCAGCAGTCCCTGTGCATAATATAGAAAACAGCAGTTCCCATGTCTAATATAGAGAACAGCAGTACCTGTGTATAATATAGAGAACAGCAGTTCCCATGTCTAATGTAGAGAACAGCAGTTCCCATGTCTAATGTAGAGAACAGCAGTTCCCATGTCTAATTTTGAGAACAGCAGTCCCTGTGCATAATATCGAAAACAGCAGTTCCCATGTCTCATATAGAGAACAGCAGTTCCTGTGTATAATATCGAGAACAGCAGTTCCCATGTCTAATATAGAGAACAGCAGTTCCCATATCTAATATAGAGAACAGCAGTCCCTGTGCATAATATCGAAAACAGCAGTTCCCATGTCTCATATAGAGAACAGCAGTTCCTGTGTATAATATCGAGAACAGCAGTTCCCATGTCTAATATAGAGAACAGCAGTTCCCATGTCTAATTTTGAGAAAAGCAGTCCCTGTGCATAATATAGAAAACAGCAGTTCCCATGTCTAATATAGAGAACAGCTGTCCCTGTGTATAATATAGAGAACAGCAGTTCCCATGTCTAATATCGAGAACAGCAGTTCCTGTGTATAATATCGAGAACAGCAGTTCCCATGTCTAATATAGAGAACAGCAGTACCTGTGTATAATATAGAGAACAGCAGTTCCCATGTCTAATATAGAGATCAGCTTTCCCTGTGTATAATATAGAGAACAGCAGTTCCCATGTCTAATGTAGAGAACAGCAGTTCCCATGTCTAATTTTGAGAACAGCAGTCCCTGTGCATAATATCGAAAACAGCAGTTCCCATGTCTCATATAGAGAACATCAGTTCCTGTGTATAATATCGAGAACAGCAGTTCCCATGTCTAATATAGAGAACAGCAGTTCCCATATCTAATATAGAGAACTGCAGTACCTGTGTATAAGATAGAAAACAGCAGTTCCTGTGTATAATATAGAGAACAGCAGTTCCAATGTCTAATATTGAGAACAGCAGTTCCCATGTCTAATATAGAGAACTGCAGTCCCTGTGTATAATATAGAAAACAGCAGTTCCTGTGTATAATATAGAGAACAGCAGTTCCCATGTCTAATATCGAGAACAGCAGTTCCCATGTGTGATATAGAGAACAGCAGTTACCATGTCTAATATAGAGAACAGCAGTACCTGTGTATAATATAGAGAACAGCAGAACCTGTGTATAATATAGAGAACAGCAGTTCCCATGTCTAATATAGAGAACAGCACTTCCCATGTCTAATTTTGAGAACAGCAGTCCCTGTGCATAATATAGAAAACAGCAGTTCCCATGTCTAATATAGAGAACAGCAGTACCTGTGTATAATATAGAGAACAGCAGTTCCCATGTCTCATAGAGAGAACAGCTGTCCCTCTGTATAATATAGAGAACAGCAGTTCCCATGTCTAATATAGAGAACAGCTGTCCCTGTGTATAATATAGAAAACAGCAGTTCCCATGTCTAATATAGAGATCAGCTTTCCCTGTGTACAATATAGAAAACAGCAGTTCCCATGTCTAATGTAGAGAACAGCAGTTCCCATGTCTAATGTTGAGAACAGCAGTCCCTGTGCATAATATAGAAAACAGCAGTTCCCATGTCTAATATAGAGAACAGCAGTTCCTGTGTATAATATCGAGAACAGCAGTTCCCATGTCTAATATAGAGAACAGCAGTACCTGTGTATCATTTCGAGATCAACAGTTCCCATGACTAATATAGAGAACAGTAGTTCCTCTGTATAATATAGAGAACAGCCGTTCCCATGACTAATATAGAGAACATTAGTTCCTGTGTTTAATAGAGGGAACAGCAGTTCCCATGTCTAATATAGAGAAAAGCTGTCCCTGTGTATAATATAGAGAATAGCAGTTCCCATATCTAATATAGAGAACAGCAGTACCTGTGTATAATATAGAGAACAGCAGAACCTGTGTATAATATAGAGAACAGCAGTTCCCATGTCTAATATAGAGAACAGCACTTCCCATGTCTAATTTTGAGACCAGCAGTCCCTGTGCATAATATAGAAAACAGCAGTTCCCATGTCTAATATAGAGAACAGCAGTTCCTGTGTATAATATCGAGAACAGCAGTTCCCATGTCTAATATAGAGAACAGCAGTACCTGTGTATAATATAGAGAACAGCAGTTCCCATGCCTAATATAGAGATCAGCTTTCCCTGTGTATAATATAGAGAACAGCAGTTCCCATGTCTAATGTAGAGAACAGCAGTTCCCATGTCTAATTTTGAGAACAGCAGTCCCTGTGTATAATATAGAAAACAGCAGTTCCTGTGTATAATATAGAGAACAGCAGTTCCTGTGTATAATATCGAGAACAGCAGTTCCCATGTCTAATATAGAGAACAGCAGTTCCCATATCTAATATAGAGAACTGCAGTACCTGTGTATAAGATAGAAAACAGCAGTCCCTGTGTATAATATAGAAAACAGCAGTTCCTGTGTATAATATAGAGAACAGCAGTTCCCATGTCTAATATCGAGAACAGCAGTTCCCATGTGTGATATAGAGAACAGCAGTTACCATGTCTAATATAGAGAACAGCTGTACCTGTGTATAATATAGAGAACAGCTGTACCTGTGTATAATATAGAGAACAGCAGTTCCCATGTCTAATATAGAGAACAGCACTTCCCATGTCTAATTTTGAGAACAGCAGTCCCTGTGCATAATATAGAAAACAGCAGTTCCCATGTCTAATATAGAGAACAGCAGTACCTGTGTATAATATAGAGAACAGCAGTTCCCATGTCTCAGAGAGAGAACAGGTGTCCCTCTGTATGATATAGAGAATAGCAGTTCCCATGTCTAATATAGAGAACAGCTGTCCCTGTGTATAATATAGAAAACAGCAGTTCCCATGTCTAATATAGAGATCAGCTTTCCCTGTGTACAATATAGAAAACAGCAGTTCCCATGTCTAATGTAGAGAACAGCAGTTCCCATGTCTAATGTTGAGAACAGCAGTCCCTGTGCATAATATAGAAAACAGCAGTTCCCATGTCTAATATAGAGAACAGCAGTTCCTGTGTATAATATCGAGAACAGCAGTTCCCATGTCTAATATAGAGAACAGCAGTACCTGTGTATCATTTCGAGATCAACAGTTCCCATGACTAATACAGAGAACAGTAGTTCCTCTGTATAATATAGAGAACAGCCGTTCCCATGACTAATATGGAGAACATTAGTTCCTGTGTTTAATAGAGGGAACAGCAGTTCCCATGTCTAATATAGAGAAAAGCTGTCCCTGTGTATAATATTGAGAATAGCAGTTCCCATATCTAATATAGGGATCAGCAGTCCCTGTGTATAATATAGAGAACAGCAGTTCCCATGTCTAATATAGAGAACAGCAGTTCCCATGTCTAATTTTGAGACCAGCAGTCCCTGTGCATAATATAGAAAACAGCAGTTCCCATGTCTAATATAGAGAACAGCAGTACCTGTGTATAATATAGAGAACAGCAGTTCCCATGTCTAATGTAGAGAACAGCAGTTCCCATGTCTAATTTTGAGAACAGCAGTCCCTGTGCATAATATCGAAAACAGCAGTTCCCATGTCTCATATAGAGAACAGCAGTTCCTGTGTATAATATCGAGAACAGCAGTTCCCATGTCTAATATAGAGAACAGCAGTTCCCATATCTAATATAGAGAACTGCAGTACCTGTGTATAAGATAGAAAACAGCAGTTCCTGTGTATAATATAGAGAACAGCAGTTCCAATATCTAATATTGAGAACAGCAGTTCCCATGTCTAATATAGAGAACTGCAGTCCCTGTGTATAATATAGAAAACAGCAGTTCCTGTGTCTAATATCGAGAACAGCAGTTCCCATGTCTAATATCGAGAACAGCAGTTCCCATGTGTGATATAGAGAACAGCAGTTACCATGTCTAATATAGAGAACAGCAGTACCTGTGTATAATACAGAGAACAGCAGAACCTGTGTATAATACAGAGAACAGCAGTTCCCATGTCTAATATAGAGAACAGCACTTCCCATGTCTAATTTTGAGAACAGCAGTCCCTGTGCATAATATAGAAAACAGCAGTTCCCATGTCTAATATAGAGAACAGCCGTACCTGTGTATAATATAGAGAACAGCAGTTCCCATGTCTCATAGAGAGAACAGCTGTCCCTCTGTATAATATAGAGAACAGCAGTTCCCATGTCTAATATAGAGAACAGCAGTTCCCATATCTAATATAGAGAACTGCAGTACCTGTGTATAAGATAGAAAACAGCAGTTCCTGTGTTTAATATAGAGAACAGCAGTTCCAATGTCTAATATTGAGAACAGCAGTTCCCATGTCTAATATAGAGAACTGCAGTCCCTGTGTATAATATAGAAAACAGCAGTTCCTGTGTATAATATAGAGAACAGCAGTTCCCATGTCTAATATAGAGAACAGCAGTTCCCATGTCTAATATAGAGAACAGCTGTCCCTGTGTATAATATAGAAAACAGCAGTTCCCATGTCTAATATAGAGAACAGCAGTTCCTGTGTATAATATCGAGAACAGCAGTTCCCATGTCGAATATAGAGAACAGCAGTACCTGTGTATCATTTCGAGATCAACAGTTCCCATGACTAATATAGAGAACAGTAGTTCCTCTGTATAATATAGAGAACAGCCGTTCCCATGACTAATATGGAGAACATTAGTTCCTGTGTTTAATAGAGGGAACAGCAGTTCCCATGTCTAATATAGAGAAAAGCTGTCCCTGTGTATAATATAGAGAATAGCAGTTCCCATATCTAATATAGGGATCAACAGTCCCTGTGTATAATATAGAGAACAGCAGTTCCCATGTCTAATATAGAGAACAGCAGTTCCCATGTCTAATATAGAGAACAGCAGTTCCCGTGTCTAATTTTGAGAAAAGCAGTCCCTGTGCATAATATAGAAAACAGCAGTTCCCATGTCTAATATAGAGAACAGCTGTCCCTGTGTATAATATAGAGAACAGCAGTTCCCATGTCTAATATAGAGAACAGCAGTTCCTGTGTATAATATCGAGAACAGCAGTTCCCATGTCTAATATAGAGAACAGCAGTACCTGTGTATAATATAGAGAACAGCAGTTCCCATGTCTAATATAGAGATCAGCTTTCCCTGTGTATAATATAGAGAACAGCAGTTCCCATGTCTAATGTAGAGAACAGCAGTTCCCATGTCTAATTTTGAGAACAGCAGTCCCTGTGCATAATATCGAAAACAGCAGTTCCCATGTCTCATATAGAGAACAGCAGTTCCTGTGTATAATATCGAGAACAGCAGTTCCCATGTCTGATATAGAGAACAGCAGTTCCCATATCTAATATAGAGAACTGCAGTACCTGTGTATAAGATAGAAAACAGCAGTTCCTGTGTATAATATAGAGAACAGCAGTTCCCATGTCTAATATAGAGAACAGCACTTCCCATGTCTAATTTTGAGAACAGCAGTCCCTGTGCATAATATAGAAAACAGCAGTTCCCATGTCTAATATAGAGAACAGCAGTACCTGTGAAAAATATAGAGAACAGCAGTTCCCATGTCTCATAGAGAGAACAGCTGTCCCTCTGTATAATATAGAGAACAGCAGTTCCCATGTCTAATATAGAGAACAGCTGTCCCTGTGTATAATATAGAAAACAGCAGTTCCCATGTCTAATATAGAGATCAGCTTTCCCTGTGTACAATATAGAAAACAGCAGTTCCCATGTCTAATGTAGAGAACAGCAGTTCCCATGTCTAATGTTGAGAACAGCAGTCCCTGTGCATAATATAGAAAACAGCAGTTCCCATGTCTAATATAGAGAACAGCAGTTCCTGTGTATAATATCGAGAACAGCAGTTCCCATGTCTAATATAGAGAACAGCAGTACCTGTGTATCATTTCGAGATCAACAGTTCCCATGACTAATATAGAGAACAGTAGTTCCTCTGTATAATATAGAGAACAGCCGTTCCCATGACTAATATGGAGAACATTAGTTCCTGTGTTTAATAGAGGGAACAGCAGTTCCCATGTCTAATATAGAGAAAAGCTGTCCCTGTGTATAATATTGAGAATAGCAGTTCCCATATCTAATATAGGGATCAGCAGTCCCTGTGTATAATATAGAGAACAGCAGTTCCCATGTCTAATACAGAGAACAGCAGTTCCCATGTCTAATTTTGAGACCAGCAGTCCCTGTGCAGAAGATAGAAAACAGCAGTTCCCATGTCTAATATAGAGAACAGCAGTACCTGTGTATAATATAGAGAACAGCAGTTCCCATGTCTAATGTAGAGAACAGCAGTTCCCATGTCTAATTTTGAGAACAGCAGTCCCTGTGCATAATATAGAAAACAGCAGTTCCCATGTCTCATATAGAGAACAGCAGTTCCTGTGTATAATATCGAGAACAGCAGTTCCCATGTCTGATATAGAGAACAGCAGTTCCCATATCTAATATAGAGAACTGCAGTACCTGTGTATAAGATAGAAAACAGCAGTTCCTGTGTATAATATAGAGAACAGCAGTTCCAATGTCTAATATTGAGAACAGCAGTTCCCATGTCTAATATAGAGAACTGCAGTCCCTGTGTATAATATAGAAAACAGCAGTTCCTGTGTATAATATAGAGAACAGCAGTTCCCATGTCTAATATCGAGAACAGCAGTTCCCATGTGTGATATAGAGAACAGCAGTTACCATGTCTAATATAGAGAACAGCAGTACCTGTGTATAATATAGAGAACAGCAGAACCTGTGGATAATATAGAGAACAGCAGTTCCCATGTCGAATATAGAGAATAGCACTTCCCATGTCTAATTTTGAGAACAGCAGTCCCTGTGCATAATATAGAAAACAGCAGTTCCCATGTCTAATATAGAGAACAGCAGTACCTGTGTATAATATAGAGAACAGCAGTTCCCATGTCTCATAGAGAGAACAGCTGTCCCTCTGTATAATATAGAGAACAGCAGTTCCCATGTCTGATATAGAGAACAGCAGTTCCCATATCTAATATAGAGAACTGCAGTACCTGTGTATAAGATAGAAAACAGCAGTTCCTGTGTATAATATAGAGAACAGCAGTTCCAATGTCTAATATTGAGAACAGCAGTTCCCATGTCTAATATAGAGAACTGCAGTCCCTGTGTATAATATAGAAAACAGCAGTTCCTGTGTATAATATCGAGAACAGCAGTTCCCATGTCTAATATCGAGAACAGCAGTTCCCATGTGGGATATAGAGAACAGCAGTTACCATGTCTAATATAGAGAACAGCAGTACCTGTGGCAAATATAGAGAACAGCAGAACCTGTGTATAATATAGAGAACAGCAGTTCCCATGTCTAATATAGAGAACAGCACTTCCCATGTCTAATTTTGAGAACAGCAGTCCCTGTGTATAATATAGAAAACAGCAGTTCCCATGTCTAATATAGAGAACAGCAGTACCTGTGTATAATATAGAGAACAGCAGTTCCCATGTCTCATAGAGAGAACAGCTGTCCCTCTGTATAATATAGAAAACAGCAGTTCCCATGTCTAATATAGAGATCAGCTTTCCCTGTGTACAATATAGAAAACAGCAGTTCCCATGTCTAATGTAGAGAACAGCAGTTCCCATGTCTAATGTTGAGAACAGCAGTCCCTGTGCATAATATAGAAAACAGCAGTTCCCATGTCTAATATAGAGAACAGCAGTTCCTGTGTATAATATCGAGAACAGCAGTTCCCATGTCTAATATAGAGAACAGCAGTACCTGTGTATCATTTCGAGATCAACAGTTCCCATGACTAATATAGAGAACAGTACTTCCTCTGTATAATATAGAGAACAGCCGTTCCCATGACTAATATGGAGAACATTAGTTCCTGTGTTTAATAGAGGGAACAGCAGTTCCCATGTCTAATATAGAGAAAAGCTGTCCCTGTGTATAATATTGAGAATAGCAGTTCCCATATCTAATATAGGGATCAGCAGTCCCTGTGTATAATATAGAGAACAGCAGTTCCCATGTCTAATATAGAGAACAGCAGTTCCCATGTCTAATTTTGAGAAAAGCAGTCCCTGTGCATAATATAGAAAACAGCAGTTCCCATGTCTAATATAGAGAACAGCTGTCCCTGTGTATAATATAGAAAACAGCAGTTCCCATGTCTAATATAGAGAACAGCAGTTCCTGTGTATAATATCGAGAACAGCAGTTCCCATGTCGAATATAGAGAACAGCAGTAGCTGTGTATCATTTCGAGATCAACAGTTCCCATGACTAATATAGAGAACAGTAGTTCCTCTGTATAATATAGAGAACAGCCGTTCCCATGACTAATATGGAGAACATTAGTTCCTGTGTTTAATAGAGGGAACAGCAGTTCCCATGTCTAATATAGAGAAAAGCTGTCCCTGTGTATAATATAGAGAATAGCAGTTCCCATATCTAATATAGGGATCAACAGTCCCTGCGTATAATATAGAGTACAGCAGTTCCCATGTCTAATATAGAGAACAGCAGTTCCCATGTCTAATTTTGAGAAAAGCAGTCCCTGTGCATAATATAGAAAACAGCAGTTCCCATGTCTAATATAGAGAACAGCTGTCCCTGTGTATAATATAGAGAACAGCAGTTCCCATGTCTAATATAGAGAACAGCAGTTCCTGTGTATAATATCGAGAACAGCAGTTCCCATGTCTAATATAGAGAACAGCAGTACCTGTGTATAATATAGAGAACAGCAGTTCCCATGTCTAATATAGAGATCAGCTTTCCCTGTGTATAATATAGAGAACAGCAGTTCCCATGTCTAATGTAGAGAACAGCAGTTCCCATGTCTAATTTTGAGAACAGCAGTCCCTGTGCATAATATCGAAAACAGCAGTTCCCATGTCTCATATAGAGAACAGCAGTTCCTGTGTATAATATCGAGAACAGCAGTTCCCATGTCTAATATAGAGAACAGCAGTTCCCATATCTAATATAGAGAACTGCAGTACCTGTGTATAAGATAGAAAACAGCAGTTCCTGTGTATAATATAGAGAACAGCAGTTCCAATGTCTAATATTGAGAACAGCAGTTCCCATGTCTAATATAGAGAACTGCAGTCCCTGTGTATAATATAGAAAACAGCAGTTCCTGTGTATAATATAGAGAACAGCAGTTCCCATGTCTAATATCGAGAACAGCAGTTCCCATGTGTGATATAGAGAACAGCAGTTACCATGTCTAATATAGAGAACAGCAGTACCTGTGTATAATATAGAGAACAGCAGAACCTGTGTATAATATAGAGAACAGCAGTTCCCATGTCTAATATAGAGAACAGCACTTCCCATGTCTAATTTTGAGAACAGCAGTCCCTGTGCATAATATAGAAAACAGCAGTTCCCATGTCTAATATAGAGAACAGCAGTACCTGTGAAAAATATAGAGAACAGCAGTTCCCATGTCTCATAGAGAGAACAGCTGTCCCTCTGTATAATATAGAGAACAGCAGTTCCCATGTCTAATATAGAGAACAGCTGTCCCTGTGTATAATATAGAAAACAGCAGTTCCCATGTCTAATATAGAGATCAGCTTTCCCTGTGTACAATATAGAAAACAGCAGTTCCCATGTCTAATGTAGAGAACAGCAGTTCCCATGTCTAATGTTGAGAACAGCAGTCCCTGTGCATAATATAGAAAACAGCAGTTCCCATGTCTAATATAGAGAACAGCAGTTCCTGTGTATAATATCGAGAACAGCAGTTCCCATGTCTAATATAGAGAACAGCAGTACCTGTGTATCATTTCGAGATCAACAGTTCCCATGACTAATATAGAGAACAGTAGTTCCTCTGTATAATATAGAGAACAGCCGTTCCCATGACTAATATGGAGAACATTAGTTCCTGTGTTTAATAGAGGGAACAGCAGTTCCCATGTCTAATATAGAGAAAAGCTGTCCCTGTGTATAATATTGAGAATAGCAGTTCCCATATCTAATATAGGGATCAGCAGTCCCTGTGTATAATATAGAGAACAGCAGTTCCCATGTCTAATACAGAGAACAGCAGTTCCCATGTCTAATACAGAGAACAGCAGTTCCCATGTCTAATTTTGAGACCAGCAGTCCCTGTGCAGAAGATAGAAAACAGCAGTTCCCATGTCTAATATAGAGAACAGCAGTACCTGTGTATAATATAGAGAACAGCAGTTCCCATGTCTAATGTAGAGAACAGCAGTTCCCATGTCTAATTTTGAGAACAGCAGTCCCTGTGCATAATATAGAAAACAGCAGTTCCCATGTCTCATATAGAGAACAGCAGTTCCTGTGTATAATATCGAGAACAGCAGTTCCCATGTCTGATATAGAGAACAGCAGTTCCCATATCTAATATAGAGAACTGCAGTACCTGTGTATAAGATAGAAAACAGCAGTTCCTGTGTATAATATAGAGAACAGCAGTTCCAATGTCTAATATTGAGAACAGCAGTTCCCATGTCTAATATAGAGAACTGCAGTCCCTGTGTATAATATAGAAAACAGCAGTTCCTGTGTATAATATAGAGAACAGCAGTTCCCATGTCTAATATCGAGAACAGCAGTTCCCATGTGTGATATAGAGAACAGCAGTTACCATGTCTAATATAGAGAACAGCAGTACCTGTGTATAATATAGAGAACAGCAGAACCTGTGGATAATATAGAGAACAGCAGTTCCCATGTCGAATATAGAGAACAGCACTTCCCATGTCTAATTTTGAGAACAGCAGTCCCTGTGCATAATATAGAAAACAGCAGTTCCCATGTCTAATATAGAGAACAGCAGTACCTGTGTATAATATAGAGAACAGCAGTTCCCATGTCTCATAGAGAGAACAGCTGTCCCTCTGTATAATATAGAGAACAGCAGTTCCCATATCTAATATAGAGAACTGCAGTACCTGTGTATAAGATAGAAAACAGCAGTTCCTGTGTATAATATAGAGAACAGCAGTTCCAATGTCTAATATTGAGAACAGCAGTTCCCATGTCTAATATAGAGAACTGCAGTCCCTGTGTATAATATAGAAAACAGCAGTTCCTGTGTATAATATCGAGAACAGCAGTTCCCATGTCTAATATCGAGAACAGCAGTTCCCATGTGGGATATAGAGAACAGCAGTTACCATGTCTAATATAGAGAACAGCAGTACCTGTGGCAAATATAGAGAACAGCAGAACCTGTGTATAATATAGAGAACAGCAGTTCCCATGTCTAATATAGAGAACAGCACTTCCCATGTCTAATTTTGAGAACAGCAGTCCCTGTGTATAATATAGAAAACAGCAGTTCCCATGTCTAATATAGAGAACAGCAGTACCTGTGTATAATATAGAGAACAGCAGTTCCCATGTCTCATAGAGAGAACAGCTGTCCCTCTGTATAATATAGAAAACAGCAGTTCCCATGTCTAATATAGAGATCAGCTTTCCCTGTGTACAATATAGAAAACAGCAGTTCCCATGTCTAATGTAGAGAACAGCAGTTCCCATGTCTAATGTTGAGAACAGCAGTCCCTGTGCATAATATAGAAAACAGCAGTTCCCATGTCTAATATAGAGAACAGCAGTTCCTGTGTATAATATCGAGAACAGCAGTTCCCATGTCTAATATAGAGAACAGCAGTAACTGTGTATCATTTCGAGATCAACAGTTCCCATGACTAATATAGAGAACAGTACTTCCTCTGTATAATATAGAGAACAGCCGTTCCCATGACTAATATGGAGAACATTAGTTCCTGTGTTTAATAGAGGGAACAGCAGTTCCCATGTCTAATATAGAGAAAAGCTGTCCCTGTGTATAATATTGAGAATAGCAGTTCCCATATCTAATATAGGGATCAGCAGTCCCTGTGTATAATATAGAGAACAGCAGTTCCCATGTCTAATATAGAGAACTGCAGTCCCTGTGTATAATATAGAAAACAGCAGTTCCTGTGTATAATATAGAAAACAGCAGTTCCCATATCTAATATAGAGAACAGCAGTACCTGTGTATAATATAGAGAACAGCAGTTACCATGTCTAATATAGAGAACAGCAGTACCTGTGTATAATATAGAGAACAGCAGAACCTGTGTATAATATAGAGAACAGCAGTTCCCATGTCTAATATAGAGAACAGCACTTCCCATGTCTAATTTTGAGAACAGCAGTCCCTGTGCATAATATAGAAAACAGCAGTTCCCATGTCTAATATAGAGAACAGCAGTACCTGTGTATAATATAGAGAACAGCAGTTCCCATGTCTCATAGAGAGAACAGCTGTCCCTCTGTATAATATAGAGAACAGCAGTTCCCATGTCTAATATAGAGATCAGCTTTCCCTGTGTACAATATAGAAAACAGCAGTTCCCATGTCTAATGTAGAGAACAGCAGTTCCCATGTCTAATGTTGAGAACAGCAGTCCCTGTGCATAATATAGAAAACAGCAGTTCCCATGTCTAATATAGAGAACAGCAGTTCCTGTGTATAATATCGAGAACAGCAGTTCCCATGTCTAATATAGAGAACAGCAGTACCTGTGTATCATTTCGAGATCAACAGTTCCCATGACTAATATAGAGAACATTAGTTCCTCTGTATAATATAGAGAACAGCCGTTCCCATGACTAATATGGAGAACATTAGTTCCTGTGTTTAATAGAGGGAACAGCAGTTCCCATGTCTAATATAGAGAAAAGCTGTCCCTGTGTATAATATTGAGAATAGCAGTTCCCATGTCTAATATAGAGAACAGCAGTTCCCATGTCTAATTTTGAGACCAGCAGTCCCTGTGCATAATATAGAAAACAGCAGTTCCCATGTCTAATATAGAGAACAGCAGTACCCGTGTATAATATAGAGAACAGCAGTTCCCATGTCTAATGTAGAGAACAGCAGTTCCCATGTCTAATTTTGAGAACAGCAGTCCCTGTGCATAATATCGAAAACAGCAGTTCCCATGTCTCATATAGAGAACAGCAGTTCCTGTGTATAATATAGAGAACAGCAGTTCCAATGTCTAATATTGAGAACATTAGTTCCCATGTCTAATATAGAGAACTGCAGTCCCTGTGTATAATATAGAAAACAGCAGTTCCTGTGTATAATATAGAGAACAGCAGTTCCCATGTCTAATATCGAGAACAGCAGTTCCCATGTGTGATATAGAGAACAGCAGTTACCATGTCTAATATAGAGAACAGCAGTACCTGTGTATAATATAGAGAACAGCAGAACCTGTGTATAATATTGAGTACAGCAGTTCCCATGTCTAATATAGAGAACAGCAGTTCCCATGTCTAATTTTGAGAACAGCAGTCCCTGTGCATAATATAGAAAACAGCAGTTCCCATGTCTAATATAGAGAACAGCAGTACCTGTGTATAATATAGAGAACAGCAGTTCCCATGTCTCATAGAGAGAACAGCTGTCCCTCTGTATAATATAGAGAACAGCAGTTCCCATGTCTAATATAGAGAACAGCTGTCCCTGTGTATAATATAGAAAACAGCAGTTCCCATGTCTAATGTAGAGAACAGCAGTTCCCATGTCTAATGTTGAGAACAGCAGTCCCTGTGCATAATATAGAAAACAGCAGTTCCCATGTCTAATATAGAGAACAGCAGTTCCTGTGTATAATATCGAGAACAGCAGTTCCCATGTCTAATATAGAGAACAGCAGTACCTGTGTATCATTTCGAGATCAACAGTTCCCATGACTAATATAGAGAACAGTAGTTCCTCTGTACAATATAGAGAACAGCCGTTCCCATGACTAATATGGAGAACATTAGTTCCTGTGTTTAATAGAGGGAACAGCAGTTCCCATGTCTAATATAGAGAAAAGCTGTCCCTGTGTATAATATAGAGAATAGCAGTTCCCATATCTAATATAGGGATCAGCAGTCCCTGTGTATAATATAGAGAACAGCAGTTCCCATGTCTAATATAGAGAACAGCAGTTCCCATGTCTAATATAGAGAACAGCAGTTCCCATGTCTAATATAGAGAACAGCAGTTCCCATGTCTAATTTTGAGACCAGCAGTCCCTATGCATAATATAGAAAACAGCAGTTCCCATGTCTAATATAGAGAACAGCAGTACCTGTGTATAATATAGAGAACAGCAGTTCCCATGTCTAATGTAGAGAACAGCAGTTCCCATGTCTAATTTTGAGAACAGCAGTCCCTGTGCATAATATCGAAAACAGCAGTTCCCATGTCTCATATAGAGAACAGCAGTTCCTGTGTATAATATCGAGAACTGCAGTACCTGTGTATAAGATAGAAAACAGCAGTTCCTGTGTATAATATAGAGAACAGCAGTTCCAATGTCTAATATTGAGAACAGCAGTTCCCATGTCTAATATAGAGAACTGCAGTCCCTGTGTATAATATAGAAAACAGCAGTTCCTGTGTATAATATAGAGAACAGCAGTTCCCATGTCTAATATCGAGAACAGCAGTTCCCATGTGTGATATAGAGAACAGCAGTTACCATGTCTAATATAGAGAACAGCAGTACCTGTGTATAATATAGAGAACAGCAGAACCTGTGTATAATATAGAGAACAGCACTTCCCATGTCTAATATAGAGAACAGCACTTCCCATGTCTAATTTTGAGAACAGCAGTCCCTGTGCATAATATAGAAAACAGCAGTTCCCATGTCTAATATAGAGAACAGCAGTACCTGTGTATAATATAGAGAACAGCAGTTCCCATGTCTCATAGAGAGAACAGCTGTCCCTCTGTATAATATAGAGAACAGCAGTTCCCATGTCTAATATAGAGAACAGCAGTTCCCATATCTAATATAGAGAACTGCAGTACCTGTGTATAAGATAGAAAACAGCAGTTCCTGTGTATAATATAGAGAACAGCAGTTCCACTGTCTAATATTGAGAACAGCAGTTCCCATGTCTAATATAGAGAACTGCAGTCCCTGTGTATAATATAGAAAACAGCAGTTCCTGTGTATAATATAGAGAACAGCAGTTCCCATGTCTAATATAGAGAACAGCAGTTCCCATGTCTCATAGAGAGAACAGCTGTCCCTCTGTATAATATAGAGAACAGCAGTTCCCATGTGTGATATAGAGAACAGCAGTTACCATGTCTAATATAGAGAACAGCAGTACCTGTGTATAATATAGAGAACAGCAGAACCTGTGTATAATATAGAGAACAGCACTTCCCATGTCTAATTTTGAGAACAGCAGTCCCTGTGCATAATATAGAAAACAGCAGTTCCCATGTCTAATAGAGAGAACAGCAGTACCTGTGTATAATATAGAGAACAGCAGTTCCCATGTCTCATAGAGAGAACAGCTGTCCCTCTGTATAATATAGAAAACAGCAGTTCCCATGTCTAATATAGAGATCAGCTTTCCCTGTGTACAATATAGAAAACAGCAGTTCCCATGTCTAATGTAGAGAACAGCAGTTCCCATGTCTAATGTTGAGAACAGCAGTCCCTGTGCATAATATAGAAAACAGCAGTTCCCATGTTTAATATAGAGAACAGCAGTTCCTGTGTATAATATCGAGAACAGCAGTTCCCATGTCTAATATAGAGAACAGCAGTACCTGTGTATCATTTCGAGATCAACAGTTCCCATGACTAATATAGAGAACAGTAGTTCCTCTGTATAATATAGAGAACAGCCGTTCCCATGACTAATATGGAGAACATTAGTTCCTGTGTTTAATAGAGGGAACAGCAGTTCCCATGTCTAATATAGAGAAAAGCTGTCCCTGTGTATAATATTGAGAATAGCAGTTCCCATATCTAATATAGGGATCAGCAGTCCCTGTGTATAATATAGAGAACAGCAGTTCCCATGTCTAATATAGAGAACAGCAGTCCCTGTGTATAATATAGAAAACAGCAGTTCCTGTGTATAATATAGCGAACAGCAGTTCCCATGTCTAATATCGAGAACAGCAGTTCCCATGTGTGATATAGAGAACAGCAGTTACCATGTCTAATTTTGAGAACAGCAGTCCCTGTGCATAATATAGAAAACAGCAGTTCCCATGTCTAATATCGAGAACAGCAGTACCTGTGTATAATATAGAGAACAGCAGTTCCCATGTCTCATAGAGTGAACAGCTGTCCCTCTGTATAATATAGAGAACAGCAGTTCCCATGTCTAATATAGAGAACAGCTGTCCCTGTGTATAATATAGAAAACAGCAGTTCCCATGTCTAATATAGAGATCAGCTTTCCCTGTGTACAATATAGAAAACAGCAGTTCCCATGTCTAATGTAGAGAACAGCAGTTCCCATGTCTAATGTTGAGAACAGCAGTCCCTGTGCATAATATAGAAAACAGCAGTTCCCATGTCTAATATAGAGAACAGCAGTTCCTGTGTAAAATATCGAGAACAGCAGTTCCCATGTCTAATATAGAGAACAGCAGTACCTGTGTATCATTTCGAGATCAACAGTTCCCATGACTAATATCGAGAACAGTAGTTCCTCTGTATAATATAGAGAACAGCCGTTCCCATGACTAATATGGAGAACATTAGTTCCTGTGTTTAATAGAGGGAACAGCAGTTCCCATGTCTAATATAGAGAAAAGCTGTCCCTGTGTATAATATTGAGAATAGCAGTTCCCATATCTAATATAGGGATCAGCAGTCCCTGTGTATAATATAGAGAACAGCAGTTCCCATGTCTAATATAGAGAACAGCAGTTCCCATGTCTAATATAGAGAACAGCAGTTCCCATGTCTAATTTTGAGACCAGCAGTCCCTGTGCATAATATAGAAAACAGCAGTTCCCATGTCTAATATAGAGAACAGCAGTACCTGTGTATAATATAGAGAACAGCAGTTCCCATGTCTAATGTAGAGAACAGCAGTCCCTGTGCATAATATCGAAAACAGCAGATCCCATGTCTCATATAGAGAACAGCAGTTCGTGTGTATAATATCGAGAACAGCAGTTCCCATGTCTAATATAGAGAACAGCAGTTCCCATATCTAATATAGAGAACTGCAGTACCTGTGTATAAGATAGAAAACAGCAGTTCCTGTGTATAATATAGAGAACAGCAGTTCCAATGTCTAATATTGAGAACAGCAGTTCCCATGTCTAATATAGAGAACTGCAGTCCCTGTGTATAATATAGAAAACAGCAGTTCCTGTGTATAATATAGAGAACAGCAGTTCCCATGTCTAATATCGAGAACAGCAGTTCCCATGTGTGATATAGAGAACAGCAGTTACCATGTCTAATATAGAGAACAGCAGTACCTGTGTATAATATAGAGAACAGCAGAACCTGTGTATCATATAGAGAACAGCAGTTCCCATGTCTAATATAGAGAACAGCACTTCCCATGTCTAATTTTGAGAACAGCAGTCCCTGTGCATAATATAGAAAACAGCAGTTCCCATGTCTAATATAGAGAACAGTAGTACCTGTGTATAATATAGAGAACAGCAGTTCCCATGTCTCATAGAGAGAACAGCTGTCCCGCTGTATAATATAGAGAACAGCAGTTCCCATGTCTAATATCGAGAACAGCAGTTCCCATGTGTGATATAGAGAACAGCAGTTACCATGTCTAATATAGAGAACAGCAGTACCTGTGTATAACATAGAGAACAGCAGAACCTGTGTATAATATAGAGAACAGCAGTTCCCATGTCTAATATAGAGAACAGCACTTCCCATGTCTAATTTTGAGAACTGCAGTCCCTGTGCATAATATAGAAAACAGCAGTTCCCATGTCTAATATAGAGAACAGCAGTACCTGTGTATAATATAGAGAACAGCAGTTCCCATGTCTCATAGAGAGAACAGCTGTCCCTCTGAATAATATAGAAAACAGCAGTTCCCATGTCTAATATAGAGATCAGCTTTCCCTGTGTACAATATAGAAAACAGCAGTTCCCATGTCTAATGTAGAGAACAGCAGTTCCCATGTCTAATGTTGAGAACAGCAGTCCCTGTGCATAATATAGAAAACAGCAGTTCCCATGTCTAATATAGAGAACAGCAGTTCCTGTGTATAATATCGAGAACAGCAGTTCCCATGTCTAATATAGAGAACAGCAGTACCTGTGTATCATTTCGAGATCAACAGTTCCCATGACTAATATAGAGAACAGTACTTCCTCTGTATAATATAGAGAACAGCCGTTCCCATGACTAATATGGAGAACATTAGTTCCTGTGTTTAATAGAGGGAACAGCAGTTCCCATGTCTAATATAGAGAAAAGCTGTCCCTGTGTATAATATTGAGAATAGCAGTTCCCATATCTAATATAGGGATCAGCAGTCCCTGTGCATAATATAGAAAACAGCAGTTCCCATGTCTAATATAGAGAACAGCAGTACCTGTTTATAATATAGAGAACAGCAGTTCCCATGTCTAATATAGAGAACAGCTGTCCCTGTGTATAATATTGAGAACAGCAGTTCCCATGTCTAATATTGAGAACAGCAGTTCCCATGTCTAATATTGAGAACAGCAGTTCCCATGTCTAATATAGAGAACTGCAGTCCCTGTGTATAATATAGAAAACAGCAGTTCCTGTGTATAATATAGAGAACAGCAGTTCCCATGTCTAATATCGAGAACAGCAGTTCCCATGTCTGATATAGAGAACAGCAGTTACCATGTCTAATATAGAGAACAGCAGTACCTGTGTATAATATAGAGAACAGCAGTACCTGTGTATAATATAGAGAACAGCAGAACCTGTGTATAATATAGAAAACAGCAGTTCCCATGTCTAATATAGAGATCAGCTTTCCCTGTGTATAATATAGAGAACAGCAGTTCCCATGTCTAATATAGAGAACAGCACTTCCCATGTCTAATTTTGAGAACAGCAGTCCCTGTGCATAATATAGAAAACAGCAGTTCCCATGTCTAATTTCGAGAACAGCAGTACCTGTGTATAGAACATAGAACAATACAGCGCAGTACAGGCCCTTTGGCCCTCGATGTTGCGCCGATCCAAGCCCACCTAACCTATACTAACCCACTATCCTCCATATACCTATCCAATGCCCGCTTAAATGCCCATAAAGAGGGAGAGTGCACCACTGCTACTGACAGGGCATTCCATGAACTTACAACTCGCTGAGTGAAGAACCTACCCCTAACTTCAGTCCTATATCTACCCCCCCTTAATTTAAAGCTATGCCCCCTTGTAATACCCGACTCCATACGCGGGAAAAGGTTCACACTGTCAACCCTATCTAACCCCCTAATCATCTTGTACACCTCAATCAAGTCACCCCTAAACCTTCTTTTCTCTAATGAAAACAGCCCTAAGTGTCTCAGTCTTTCCTCATACGATCTTCCTTCCATACCAGGCAACATCCTGGTAAACCTCCTCTGCACCCGTTCCAGTGCCTCCACATCCTTCCTATAGTATGGCGACCAAAACTGCACACAATATTCCAGATGCGGCCGCACCAGAGTCTTATACAACTGCATCATGACCTCAGGACTCCGGAACTCAATTCCTCTACCAATAAAAGCCAGTACGCCATATGCCTTCCTCACCGCACTATTTACCTGGGTGGCAACTTTCAGAGATCTGTGTACATGGACACCAAGATCCCTCTGCTCATCCACACTACCAAGTATCCGACCATTAGCCCAGTACCCCATCTTTTTGTTATTTTTCCCAAAGTGAATCACCTCACACTTAGCTACATTGAATTCCATTTGCCACCTTTCTGCCCAGCTCTGCAGCTTCTCTATATCCTGCTGTAACCTGCCACATCCTTCCTCACTGTCAACAACTCCTCCGACTTTCGTATCATCCGCAAACTTGCTCACCCAACCTTCTAACCCCTCTTCCAGGTCATTTATAAAAATGACAAACAGCAATGGTCCCAAAACAGATCCTTGCGGAACACCGCTAGTGACGGCACTCCATGAAGAAACTTTGCCATCAACTACTACCCTCTGTCTTCTTCCATCCAGCCAATTCCTAATCCAAACCTCCAACTCACCCTCAATGCCATATCTCCGTATTTTCTGCAGTAGCCGACCATGGGGAACCTTATCAAACGCCTTACTAAAATCCATATATACCACATCTACCGCTTTCCCCTCATCAACCTCCTTCGTCACCTTTTCAAAGAATTCAATAAGGTTTGTGAGGCACGACCTGCCCTTCACAAAACCATGCTGACTATCCTTGATCACATTATTCCTATCCAGATGTGCATAAATCCTATCCCTTACAATTCTCTCTAAGACTTTGCCCACAACAGAAGTGAGACTCACCGGCCTATAGTTACTAGGGTTATCCCTACTCCCCTTTTTGAACAAGGGAACCACATTTGCTATCCTCCAGTCTTCTGGCACTACTCCTGTAGACAAAGAGGACATAAAAATCAAGGCCAATGGCTCTGCAATCTCCTCCCTTGCTTCCCAGAGAATCCTAGGATAAATGCCATCAGGCCCAGGGGACTTATCTATTTTCACCTTTTCCAGGATTTCCAACACCTCTTCTCTACATACCTCAAAGCCATCCATTCTACTTATTTGTGACTCAGTATTCACATCGACGACAATGCCCTGTTCCTGAGTAAATACTGAAGAAAAGTATTCATTCAGTGTCTCTCCAATCTCTTCCGCCTCCACACGCAACTTCCCACTACTATCCTTGACTGGACCTATTCCTACCCTAGTCATTCTTTTATTCCTAACATACCTATAGAAAGCCTTAGGGTTTTCCCTAATCCTACCGACTAAGGACCTTTCATGTCCCCTCCTTGCTGCTCTTAGCTCTCTCTTCAGGTCCTTCCTGGCTACCCTATACCTCTCAATCGCCACAATTGAACCTTCACGTCTCATCTTGAGATAGGCCGCCCTCTTCCATTTAACAAGGGATTCCAATTCCTTATTAAACCACGGCTCCCTCGCACGACCCTTTCCTCCCTGCCTGACAGGTACATAATTATCAAGGACACTCAATAGTTGCTCCTTGAACAAGCTCCACATATCATTTACACTCTTGCCTTGGAGTCTACTTTTCCAAGCCACACATCCTAAGTCATGCCTCACCGCATCATAATTTCCCTGACCCCAGCTATAACTCTTGCCCTGTAGTACACACTTATCCCTCTCCATCACGAGAGTAAAAATCACCGAATTATGGTCACTATCCCCAAAGTGCTCACCTACCTCTAATTCTAACACCTGGCCTGGTTCGTTACCCAGAACCAAATCCAGTATGGCCTCACCTCTTGTTGGCCTGTCTACATATTGTGTCAGGAAACTCTCCTGCACACATTGAACAAACACTGACCCATCTAACGAACTTGAGCTATAGCTTTCCCAATCAATATCAGGAAAGTTAAAGTCCCACATAACAACCACAGTCGCCCATAACAACCACTAATAATATAGAGAACAGCAGTCCCTGTGTATAATATAGAGAACAGCTGTTCCTATGTCAAATATAGAAAACAGCAGTTCCCATGTCTAATATAGAGAACAGCAGTCCCTGTGCATAATATAGAGAACAGCAGTTCCCATGTCTAATATAGGGATCAGCAGTTCCGATGGATAATATAGAGAATAGCAGTACCCATGTCTAATATAGGGATCAGCACTCCCTGTGTATAATATAGAGAACAGCAGTCCCTGTGTCTATTATAGAGAACAGCAGTCCCTGTGTCTATTATAGAGAACAGCAGTTCCCATGTCTAATATAGAGAACAGCAGTTCCCATGTCTAATATAGAGAACAGCAGTTCCCATGTCTAATATAGAGAACAGCAGTTCCCATGTCTAATATAGAGAACAGCAGTTCCCATGTCTAATATAGAGAACAGCAGTTCCTGTGTATAACATAGAGAACAGCAGTTCCCATGTAAAATATAGAGAACAGCAGTTCCTGTGCATAATTTCGCGAACAGCAGTTCCCATGTCTAATATAGAGAACAGCTGTCCCTGTGTATAATATAGAGAACAGCAGTTCCGATGTCTAATATAGAGAACAGCAGTTCCTGTGTATAACATAGAGAACAGCAGTTCCCATGTAAAATATAGAGAACAGCAGTTCCTGTGCATATTTTCGCGAACAGCAGTTCCCATGTCTAATATAGAGAACAGCTGTCCCTGTGTATAATACAGAGAACAGCAGTTCCTATGTCTAATATAGAGAACAGCAGTCCCTGTGTATAATATAGAGAACAGGAGTTCCCATGACTAATATAGGGATCAGCAGTCCCTGTGTATAAAATACAGAACAGCAGTTCCCATGTAAAATATAGAGAACAGCAGTTCCTGTGCATAGTTTGGCGATCAACAGTTCCCATGACTAATATGGAGAACATTAGTTCCTGTGTTTAATAGAGGGAACAGCAGTTCCCATGTCTAATATAGAGAAAAGCTGTCCCTGTGTATAATATAGAGAATAGCAGTTCCCATGTCTAATATAGAAAACAGCAGTTCCCATGTAAAATATAGAAAACAGCAGTTCCTGTGTATAATATGGAGATCAGCAGTTCCTATGTCAAAAATAGAGAACAGTCGCTCCTGTGTATATTATAGAGAACAGCTGTCCCTGTGTCTAATATGAGAACAGCTGTCCCTGAGCATAATATAAAGAAGAGCTTTTCCCATGTATAATAATGAGAACAGCAGTCCGTGTGTATAACATACAGAACAGCAGTTTCCATATTTAATATAGAGAACAGCAGTTCCCATGTCTAATATAGAGAACAGCAGTCCCTGTGTATCATATAGAGAAGAGCAATTCCCATGTCTAATATAGAGAACATCAGTCCCTGTGTATAATATAGAGAACAGCAATTACCATGTCTAAGAAAGAGACAGCAGTTCCTGTGTATAATATAGAGAACAGCAGTTCCCATGTCTAAGATAGAGAACAGCTGTCCCTGTGTAAATATGGAGAACAGCAGTTCCCATGTCTAATATAGAGAACAGCAGTTCCCATGTCTAATATAAAGAACACCAGTACCTGTGTATCATATAGAGAACAGCAGTCCCTGTGTATAATACACAGAACAGCAGTTCGCATATCTAATATACAAAACAACTGTCCCTGTATATCATATAGAGAACAGGAGTCCCTGTGTCTAACAAAGAGAACAGCTGTCCCTGTGCATAATACAGAGAACAGCAGTTTCCATGTCTAATATAGAGAACAGCATTCCCTGTGTATAATATAGAGAACAGCAGTTACCATGTCGAATATAGAGAACAGGTGTCCCTGTGTGTAATATAGAGAACACCATTTCCCATGTAAAATACAGAGAACAACATTTCCTGTGCATAATTTTGAGAACAGCAGTCCCTGTGTATAATATAGAGAACAGCAGTTCCCATGTCTAATATAGAGAACAGCAGTCCCTGTGTATAATATAGAAAACAGCAGTTCATGTGTATAATATAGAGAACAGCAGTTCCCATGTCTAATATAGAGAACAGCAGTTCCCATGTCGAATATAGAGAACAGCTGTTCCTGTCTATAAAAAAGAGAACAGCAGTACCTGTGTATAACATAGAGAACATCAGTTCCCCTGTGTAATATGGAGAAAAGCAGTTTCTGTCCATATTATAGAGAACACCAGTCCCTGTGTATAATATAGAGAACAGTAGTCCCTGTGTCAAATTTAGAGAATAGCAGTTCCTGTGTACAATATAGAGAACAGCCGTTCCTAATGTCTAATATAGAGAACAGCCGTTCCTGTGTACAAAATAGAGAACAGCAGTTCCTGTGTACAAAATAGAGAACAGCAGTACCTGTGTATAATATAGAGAACAGCAGTACCTGTGTATAATATAGAGAACAGCAGTCCCTGTGTACAATATAGAGAACAGCAGTTCCTGTGTATAATATAGAGAACAGCAGTTCCTGTCTATAATATAGAGAACAGCAGTTCCTGTGTATAATATATAGAGCAGCAGTTCCTGTGTATAATATAGAGAACAGCAGTTCCTGTGTATAATATAGAGAACAGCAGTTCCTGTGTATAATATAGAGAACAGCAGTTCCTGTGTATAATATAGAGAACAGCAGTTCCTGTGTACAATATAGAGAACAGCTGTTCCTGTGTATAATATAGAGAACAGCAGTCCCTGTGTATAAAATAGAGTACAGCAGTACCTGTGTATAACATAGAGAACATCAGTTCCCCTGTCTAATATGGAGAAAAGCAGTTTCTGTCCATAATATAGAGAACACCAGTCCCTGTGTATAATATAGAGAACAGCAGTTCCTGTGTATAATATAGAGAACACCTGTCCCTGTGTCAAACTTAGAGAATAGCAGTTCCTGTGTACAATATAGAGAACAGCAGTTACTGTGTATAATATAGAGAACACCTGTCCCTGTGTCAAACTTAGAGAATAGCAGTTCCTGTGTATAATATAGAGAACAGCAGTTCCTGTGTATAATATAGAGAACAGCAGTACCTGTGTATAATATAGAGAATGAAAGTTCCCATGTATAATATAGAGAACAGCAGTCCCTGTGTATAATATAGAGAATAGCAATTCCCATGTCTAATAGAGAATAGCAGTCCCTGTGTATAATATAGAGAATAGCAGTACCTGTGTATAATATAGAAAACAGCAGTTCCCATGTCTAATATCGAGAACAGCTGTCCCTGTGTATAATATAGAGAACAGCTGATCCATGTCTAATATAGAGAACAGCAGTCCCTGTGTATAATATAGAAAACAGCAGTTCTCATGTCTAATACAGAGAACAGCAGTACCTGTGTATAATATAGAGAACAGCAGTTCCCATGTCTAATATAGAGAACAGCAGTCCCTGTGTATAATATTGAGAACAGCAGTCCCTGTGTATAATATTGAGAACAGCAGTCCCTGTGTATAATATTGAGAACAGCAGTACCTGTGTATAATATTGAGAACAGCAGTACCTGTGTATAATATTGAGAACAGCAGTTCCCATGTCTTATATAGAGAATAGCTGTCCCCGTGTATAATATAGAGAATAGCTGTCCCTGTGTATAATATAGAGAACAGCAGTTACCATGTCTAATATCGAGAACAGCTGTCCCTGTGTATAATATAGAGAACATTCGTTACCATGTCTCAGAAAGAAACTGCTGTTCCTGTGTATAATACAGAGAACAGCAGTTTCAATGTCTAATATAGAGAACACTTGTCCCTGTGTATAATATAGAAAACAGCTGTCCCTGTGTACAATAGAGAGAACAGCAGTTCCCATGTCTAATATAGAGAACAGCTGTTCCTGTCTATAAAAAAGAGAACAGCAGTTCCCATTTGTTATATGGAACAGATGTCCCTGTGTATAACATAGAGAACAACATGTCTAATATAGAGAAGAACAATCCCCGTGGATAATATACAGAACAGCAGTTCCCATGTAAACTATAGAGAACTGCAGTTCCTGTGCATAATTTCGCGAACAGCAGTTCCTATGACTGATATGGAGAACACCAGTCCTTGTGTATAATATAGAGATCAGCAGTTCCTATGTCAAATATAGAGAACAGTAGTTCCTGTGTATATTATAGAGAACAGCTGTCCCTGTGTCTAATATGAGAACAGCTGTCCCTGAGCATAATATAAAGAAGAGCTTTTCCGATGTATAATAAAGAGAACAGCAGTTCCTGTAATTAATATAGAGAACAGCAGATACCATAAGTAATATAGAGAACAGCAGATACCATAAGTAATATAGAGAACAGCAGTACCTGTGTATAACATAGACAACATCAGTTCCCCTGTCTAATATGGAGGAATGCAGTTTCTGTGCAAAATATGGAGACAGCAGTCGCTGTGTTTAATATGGAGAACAGCAGTTCCCATGTCTAATTTAGAGAACACCAGTCCCTGTGTATAATATAGAGAACAGCAGTTCCAATGTCTAATAGAGAGAACAGCTGTCCCTGTTAACAATAGAGAGAACAGCAGTTCCCATGTCTAATATAGAGAACAGCTGTTCCTGTCTATAAAAAAGAGAACAGCAGTTCCCATTTGTTATATGGAACAGGTGTCCCTGTGTATAACATAGAGAAGAGCAATCCCCGTGTATAATATCCAGAACAGCAGTTCCCATGTAATCTATAGAGAACTGCAGTTCCTGTGCATAATTTCGCAAACAGCAGTTCCTATGACTGATATGGAGAACACCAGTCCTTGTGTATAATATGGAGATCAGCAGTTCCTATGTCAAATATAGAGAACAGTAAGTTCCTGTGTATATTATAGAGAACAGCTGTCCCTGTGTCCAATATGAGAACAGCTGTCCCTGAGCATAATATAAAGAAGAGCTTTTCCCATGTATAATAAAGAGAACAGCAGTTCCTGTAATGAATATTGAGAACAACAGATAACATAAGTAATATAGAGAACAGCAGATACCATAAGTAATATAGAGAACAGCAGTTCCCCTGTCTAATATGGAGGAATGCAGTTTCTGTGCAAAATATGGAGACAGCAGTCGCTGTGTTTAATATGGAGAACAGCAGTTCCCATGTCGAATTTAGAGAACACCAGTCACTGTGTATAATATAGAGAACAGCAGTCCCTGTGTCAAATTTAGAGAATAGCAGTTCCTGTGTACAATATAGACAACAGCAGTTCCTGTGTATAATATAGAGAACAGCAGTACCTGTGTATAATATAGAGAACAGCAGTGCCTCTGTACAATACAGAGAAAAGCAGTTCCCATGTCTAATATAGAGAACAGCAGTGCCTGTGTATAATATAGAGAACAGCAGTCCCTGTGTATAATATAGAGAATAGCAGTTCTCATGTCTAATATAGAGAACAGAAGAACCTGTGTATAATATAGAGAATAAAAGTTCCCATGTATAATATAGAGAACAGCAGTCCCTGTGTATAATATAGAGAATAGCAGTCCCTGTGTATAATACAGAGAAAAGCAGTCACTGTTTATAATACAGAGAAAGCAATTCCCATGTCTAATATGGAGAACAGCTGTACCAGTGTATAATATAGAAAACAGCAGATCCCATGTCTAAAATAGAGAACAGCTTTCCCTGTGTATAATATAGAGAACAGCAGTTACCATGTCTAATATAGAGAACAGCAGTCCCTGTGTATAATATTGAGAACAGCAGTACCTGTGTATAATTTCGAGAACAGCAGTTCCCATGTCTCAAAAAGAGAACAGCAGTACCTGTGTATAATATTGAGAACAGCAGTACCTGTGTATAATATTGAGAACAGCAGTTTCCATGTCTAATATAGAGAACAGCAGTACCTGTGTATAATATTGAGAACAGCTGTCCCTGTGTATAATATAGAGAACAGCAGTTCCCATGTCTAATATAGAGAACAGCAGTACCTGTGCATAATATAGAGAACAGCAGTTCCCTTGACTATTATAGAGAACAGCAGTACCTGTGTATAATATAGAGAACAGCTGTCCCTGTGTATAATATAGAGAACAGCCGTTACCATGTCTGAGAAAAAAACAGCAGTTCCTGTGTATAATACAGGGAACAGCAGTTTCAATGTCTAATATAGAGAACACCTGTCTCTGTGTATAATATAGAAAACAGCAGTTTCTGTGTATAATATAGAGAACAGCAGTTCCAATGTCTAATAGGGAGAACAGCTGTCCCTGTGTACAATAGTGAGAACAGCAGTTTCAATGTCTAATATAGAGAACACCTGTCTCTGTGTATAATATAGAAAACAGCAGTCCCTGTGTATAATATAGAGAACAGCAGTCCCTGTGTATAATATTGCGAACAGCAGTCCCTGTGTATAATATTGAGAACAGCAGTACCTGTGTATAATATTGAGAACAGCAGTACCTGTGTTTCATCTTGAGAACAGCAGTTCCCATGTCTTATATAGAGAATAGCTGTCCCTGTGTATAATATAGAGAACAGCAGTTCCCATGTCTAATATCGAGAACAGCTGTCCCTGTGTATAATATAGAGAACATTCGTTACCATGTCTAAGAAAGAAACTGCAGTTCCTGTGTATAATACAGGGAACAGCAGTTTCAATGTCTAATATAGAGAACACTTGTCCCTGTGTATAATATAGAAAACAGCAGTTCCCATGTCTAATATAGAGAAGAGCTGTTCCTGTCTATAAAAAAGAGAACAGCAGTTCCCATTTGTTATATGGAACAGATGTCCCTGTGAAGAACATAGAGAACAACAGTTCCTATGTCTAATATAGAGAAGAGCAATCCCCGTGTATAATATACAGAACAGCAGTTCCCATGTAAACTATAGAGAACTGCAGTTCCTGTGCATAATTTCGCGAACAGCAGTTCCTATGACTGATATGGAGAACACCAGTCCTTGTGTATCATATGGAGATCAGCAGTTCCTATGTCAAATGCAGAGAACAGCAGTTCCTGTGTATATTACAGAGAACAGCTGTCCCTGTGTCTAATATGAGAACAGCTGTGCCTGAGCATAATATAAAGAAGAGCTTTTCCGATGTATAATAAAGAGAACAGCAGTTCCTGTAATTAATAAAGAGAATAGCAGATACCACAAGTAATATAGAGAACAGCAGATACCATAAGTAATATAGAGAACAGCAGTACCTGTGTGTAATATAGAGAACATCAGTTCCCCTGTCTAATATGGAGGAATGCAGTTTCTGTGCAAAATATGGAGACAGCAGTCGCTGTGTTTAATATGGAGAACAGCAGTTTCCATGTCTAATATAGAGAACAGTAGTCCCTGTGTCAAATTTAGAGAATAGCAGTTCCTGTGTACAATATAGAGAACAGCAGTCCCTGTGTATAATATAGAGAACAGCAGTACCTGTGTATAATATAGAGAACAGCAGTTACCATGTCTAATATAGAGAACACCAGTCCCTGTGTATAATATAGACAACAGCAGTCCCTGTGTATAATATTGAGAACAGCAGTTCCCATGTCTAATATCGAGAACACCAGTCCCTGTGTATAATATAGACAACAGCAGTCCCTGTGTATAATATAGAGAACACCTGTCCCTGTGTCAAATTTAGAGAACAGCAGTTCCTTTGTATAATATAGAGAACAGCAGTTCCTGTGTATAATATAGAGAACAACATTCCCTGTGTACAATATAGAGAATAGCAGTTCTCATGTCTAATATAGAGAACAGCAGTCCCTGTGTATAATATTGAGAACAGCAGTTCCCATGTCTAATATCGAGAACACCAGTCCCTGTGTATAATATAGAGAATAGCAGTTCCCATGTCTAATATAGAGAATAGCAGTCCCTGTGTATTTTATAGAGAACAGCAGTCACTGTGTATAATACAGAGAACAGCAGTCACTGTTTATAATATAGTGAAAGCAATTCCCATGTCTAATATGGAGAACAGCTGTACCAGTGTATAATATAGAGAACAGCAGTACCTGTGTATAATATACAAAACAGCAGTTCCCATGTCTAATATAGAGAACAACTTTCCCTGTGTATAATATAGAGAACAGCAGTTACCATGTCTAATATAGAGAACAGCTGTCCCTGTGTATAATATAGAGAACAGCAGATCCATGTCTAATATAGAGAACAGCAGATCCATGTCTAATATAGTGAACAGCAGTACCTGTGTATAACATAGAGAACAGCAGTTCCCATGTCTAATATAGAGAACAGCAGTCCCTGTGTATAATATTGAGAACAGCAGTACCTGAGTATAATATTGAGAACAGCAGTTCCCATGTCTAATATAGAGAATAGCTGTCCCTGCGTATAATATAGAGAACAGCAGTTACCATGTCTAATATCGAGAACAGCTGTCCCTGTGTATAATATAGAGAACATTCGTTACCATGTCTAAGAAAGAAACTGCAGTTCCTGTGTATAATACGGGGAACAGCAGTTTCAATGTCTAATATAGAGAACACTTGTCCCTGTGTATAATATAGAAAACAGCAGCTTCTGTGTATAATATAGAGAACAGCAGTTCCAATGTCTAATAGAGAGAACAGCTGTCCCTGTGTACAATAGAGAGAACAGCAGTTCCCATGTCTAATATAGAGAACAGCTGTTCCTGTCTATAAAAAAGAGAACAGCAGTTCCCATTTGTTATATGGAACAGATGTCCCTGTGTATAACATAGAGAACAACATGTCTAATATAGAGAAGAGCAATCCCCGTGTATAATATACAGAACAGCAGTTCCCATGTAAACTATAGAGAACTGCAGTTCCTGTGCATAATTTCGGGAACAGCAGTTCCTATGACTGATATGGAGAACACCAGTCCTTGTGTATAATATGGAGATCAGCAGTTCCTATGTCAAATATAGAGAACAGTAGTTCCTGTGTATATTATAGAGAACAGCTGTCCCTGTGTCTAATATGAGAACAGCTGTCCCTGAGCATAATATAAAGATGGGCTTTTCCCATGTATAATAAAGAGAACAGCAGTTCCTGTAATTAATATTGAGAACAACAGATAACATAAGTAATATAGAGAACAGCAGATACCATAAGTAATATAGAGAACAGCAGTACCTGTGTATAACATAGAGAACATCAGTTCCCCTGTCTAATATGGAGGAATGCAGTTTCTGTGCAAAATATGGAGACAGCAGTCGCTGTGTTTAATATGGAGAACAGCAGTTCCCATGTCTAATTTAGAGAACAGTAGTCCCTGTGTATAATATAGAGAACAGCAGTCCCTGTGTATAATATAGAGAACAGTAGTCCCTGTGTATAATATTGAGAACAGCAGTTCCCATGTCTAATATAGAGAACAGCAGTCCCTGTGTATAGTGTAGAGAACAGCAGTTCCCATGTCTAATGTAGAGAACAGAAGTACCCATGTCTCATGTAGAGAACAGCTGTCCCTGTGTATAATATGGAAAACAGCTGTTCCCATGTCTAATATTGAGAACAGCAGTACCTGTGTATAATATTGAGAACAGCAGTTCCCATGTCTAATATAGAGAACAGCAGTCCCTGTGTATAATATAGAGAACAGCAGTTCCCATGTCTAAGAAAGAGAACAGCAGTACCTGTGTATAATATAGAGAACAGCAGTTCCCGTGTCGAAGATAGAGAACAGCAGTCCCTGTGTATAATATAGAAAACAGCAGTTCCCATGTCTAATATAGAGAACACCTGTCCCTGTGTATAATATAGAAAACAGCAGTTCCCATGTCTAATATAGAGAACAGCTGTCCCTGTGTATAATATAGAGAACAGCAGTTCCCATGTCTAATATAGAGAACAGTAGTCCCTGTGTATAATATTGAGAACAGCAGTTCCCATGTCTAATATAGAGAACAGCAGTTCCCATGTCTAATGTAGAGAACAGCTGTCCCTGTGTATAATATAGAGAACAGCAGTTCCCATGTCTAATATAGAGAACAGCAGTACCTGTGTATAATCTTGAGAACAGCAGTTCCCATGTGTAATGTAGAGAACCGAAGTACCCATGTCTAATGTAGAGAACAGCTGTCCCTGTGTATAATATAGAGAACAGCAGTTCCCATATCTAATATTGAGAACAGCAGTTCCCATGTCTAATATAGAGAACAGCAGTACCTGTGTATAATATAGAGAACAGCAGTTCCCATATCTAATATTGAGAACAGCAGTTCCCATGTCTAATATAGAGAACAGCAGTACCTGCGTATAATATAGAGAACAGCAGTACGTGTGTATAATATAGAAAACAGCAGTTCCCATGCCTAATATAGAGAACAGCTTTCCCTGTGTATAATATAGAGAACAGCAGTTACCATGTCTAATATAGAGAACAGCAGTTCCCATGTCTAATGTAGAGAACAGAAGTACCCATGTCTAATGTAGAGAACAGCTGTCCCTGTGTATAATAGAGAGAACAGCAGTTCCCATATCTAATATTGAGAACAGCAGTTCCCATGTCTAATATCGAGAACAGCAGTACCTGTGTATAATATAGAGAACAGCAGTTCCCATGTCTAATATAGAGAGCAGCAGTTCCCATGTCTAATAGACAGAACAGCAGTACCTGTGTAGAATATAGAGAACAGCAATCCCTGTGTATAATATAGAGAACAGCAGTTCCCATGTCGAATATAGAGAACCGCAGTACCTTTGTTTAATAAACAGAACAGCAGTTCCCATGTCTAAGATAGAGAACAGCTGTCGCTGTGTATAACATGGGTTACATAACTCCCCATGAGTAACATCGAGAACAGCAGTCCCTGTGTATAATATAGAGAACAGCTGTCCCTGTGTTTAATATAAAGTAAAGAAGATCCCATGTCTATTGTAGAGAACAGCAGTCCCTGTGTATAATATAGAAAGCAGCAGTTCCTATGTCTAATATAGAGAACAGCAGTCCCTGTGTCTTATGTACAGAACAGCTGTCCCTGTGCATAATATAGAGAACAGCGGTTCCCATGCCTATTATAGAGGACAGCAGTACCTGTTTATAATATAGGGAATAGCCGTTCTCATGTGTAAAATAGAGAACAGCAGTCCCAATGTATAACATAGACAACATCAGTTCCCATGACTAATATATAGTACTGCAGTCCCTATGTATAATATAGGGAACAGCAGTTCCCATGTCTCATATAGAGAACAGCAGTCCCTGTGCATAATATAGAACAGTAGTTCCTGTGTATATTATAGAGAACAGCTGTCCCTGTGTCTAATATGAGCACAGCAGTCCCTGAGCATAATATAAAGAAGAGCTTTTCCCATGTATAATAAAGAGAACAGCAGTCCCTGTGTATAATATAGAGAACAGCAGTTCCTGTAATTAGTGTAGAAAACAGCAGATACCATAAGTAATATAGAGAACAGCAGTCCCTGTGTTTAATATGGAGATCTGCAGTTCCTGTGTATATTAACGAGAACAGCTGTCCCTGTGTCTTATATGAGAACAGCTGTCCCTGAGCATAATATAAAGAAGAGGTTTTCCCATGTATAATAAAGAGAACAGCAGTCCCTGTGTATAATATAGAGAACAGCAGTTCCCATGTCTAATATAGAGAACAGCAGTGCCTGTGTATAATATGGAGAACAGCAGTGCCTGTATATAACATAGAGAACAGCAGTACCCGTGTATAATATAAAGAACAGCAGTCCCTGTGTATAATATAGAGAACAGCAGTTCCCATGTCGAATATAGAGAACAGTAGTTCCTGTGCATATTATAGAGAACACCTGTCCCTGTGTATAATATAGAGAACAGCAGTTCCTGTGTATAACATAGAGAACATCAGTTCCCCTGTCTGACATGGAGAAAAGCAGTTTCTGTCCATAATATAGAGAACACCTGTCCCTGTGTCAAATTTAGAGAATAGCAGTTCCTGTGTACAATATAGAGAACAGCAGTTCCTGTGTATAATATAGAGAATAGCAGTTTTCATGTCTAATATAGAGAACAGAAGAACCTGTGTATAATATAGAGAATCGCAGTTCCCATGTCTAATATAGAGAATAGCAGTCCCTGTGTATAATATAGAGAACAGCAGTCACTGTGTATAATATAGAGAATAGCAATTCCCATGTCTAATATGGAGAACAGCAGGACCTGTGTAGAATATAGAGAACAGCAATCCCTGTGTATAATATAGAAAACAGTAGTTCCCATGTCTAATATTTTTAGATTAGATTAGATTACAGTGTGGAAACAGGCCCGTCGGCCCAACAAGTCCACACCGACCCGCCGAAGCGAAACCCACCCATACCCCTACATTTACCCCTTACCTAACACTACGGGCAATTTTAGTATGGCCAATTCACCTAACCTGCACATCTTTGGACTGTGGGAGGAAACCGGAGCACCCGGAGGAAACCCACGCAGACACGGGGAGAACGTGCAAACTCCACACAGTCAGTCGCCTGAGTCGGGAATTGAACCCGGGTCTCTGGCGCTGCGAGGCAGCAGTGCTAACCACTGTGCCACCGTGCCGCCCACATGTCTCATATAAGGAACAGCAGTACCTGTGTATAATATAGAGAACAGCAGTTCCCATGTCTAATATAGAGAACAGCAGTACCTGTGTATAATATCAAGAACAGCAGTTCCCATATCTAATAAAGAGAACAGCAGTACCTGTGTATAATAAAGAGAACAGCAGTTCCCGTGTCTAATATAGAGAACAGCAGTACCTGTGTATGAAAAAGAGAACAGCAGTTCCCGTGTCTAATATAGAGAACAGCAGTTCCTGTAATTAATATAGAGAACAGCAGATACCATAAGTAATGTGGAGAACAGCAGTACCTGTGTATAATTTAGAGAATAGCAGTTCCCATGTCTAATATAGAGAATAGCAGTCCCTGTGTATAATACAGAGAACAGCAGTCACTGTGTATAATATAGAGGATAGCAATTCCAATGTCTAATATGGAGAACAGCAGTACCTGTGTATAATATAGAAAACAGCAGTTCCCATGTCTAATATAGAGAACAGAAGTACCCATGTCTAATGTAGAGAACAGCTGTCCCTGTGTATAATATAGAGAACAGCAGTTCCCATATCTAATATTGAGAACAGCAGTTCCCATGTCTAAGAAAGAGAACAGCAGTTCCTGTAATTAATATAGAGAACAGCAGTACGTGTGCATAATATAGAAAACAGCAGTTCCCATGCCTACTATAGAGAACAGCTTTCCCTGTGTATAATATAGAGAACCGCAGGTCCCATGTCTAATATAGAGAACAGCAGTACCTGTGTATAATATCGAGAACAGCAGTTCCCATGTCTAATATAGAGAACACCAGTCCCTGTGTATAATATAGAGAACAGCAGTCCCTGTGTATAATATAGAGAACAGCAGTCCCTGTGTATAATATAGAGAACAGTAGTCCCTGTGTCAAATTTAGAGAATAGCAGTTCCTGTGTACAATATAGAGAACAGCAGTCCCTGTGTATATTATAGAGAACAGCAGTACCTGTGTATAATATAGAGAACCGCAGTTACCATGTCTAATATAGAGAACAGCTGTCCCTGTGTATAATATAGAGAACACCAGTTCCCGTGTCTAATATAGAGAACAGCAGTCCCTGTGTATAATATAGAAAACAGTCGTTCCCATGTCTCATATAGAGAACAGCAGTACCTGTGTATAATATAGAGAACAGCAGTTCCCATGTCTAATATAGAGAACAGCAGTACCTGTGTATAAAAAACAGAACAGCAGTTCCCGTGTCTAATATAGAGAACAGCAGTTCCTGTAATTAATATAGAGAACAGCAGATACCATAAGTAATGTGGAGAACAGCAGTACCTGTGTATAACATAGAGAACAGCAGTCCCTGTGTATAATATAGAGAATAGCAGTTCTCATGTCTAATATAGAGAACAGAAGAACCTGTGTATAATATAGAGAATAAAAGTTCCCATGTATAATCTAGAGAACAGCAGTCCCTGTGTATAATATAGAGAATAGCAGTTCTCATGTCTAATATAGAGAACAGAAGAACCTGTGTATAATATAGAGAATAAAAGTTCCCATGTCTAATATAGAGAATAGCAGTCCCTGTGTATAATACAGAGAACAGCAGTCACTGTGTATAATATAGAGAACAGCAATTCCCATGTCTAATATGGAGAACAGCTGTACCAGTGTATAATATAGAGAACAGCAGTACCTGTGTATAATATAGAGAACAGCAGATCCCATGTCTAATATAGAGAACAGCTGTCCCTGTGCATAATATACAAAACACCAGTTACCATGTCGAATATAGAGAACAGCTGTCCCTGTGTATAACATGGAGAACATCACTTCCCATGACTAATATAGAGAACAGCAGTCTCTGTGTATAATACACGGAACAGCAGTTCCCATGTCTAATATAAGAGAAAAGCAGTACCTGTGTTTAATATCGAGAAGAGCAGTTCCAATGTCTAATATAGCGAACTGCTGCCCCTGTGTATAATATAGTGAACAGCAGTTCCCATGTCTAATAAAGCGAACAGCTGCCCCTGTGTATAATATAGAGAACAGCAGTTCCCATGTCTAATATCGAGAACAGCAGTTACTGTGTATAATATAGAGAACAGCAGTTCCCATGTCAAATATGGAGAACAGGTGTTCCCATGTCTAATATCAGGATCAGCAGTCCCTGTGTATAATATAGAGAACAGCAGCTCCCATGTAAAATATAGAGAACAGCAGTTCCTGTGCATAGTTTGGCGATCAACAGTTCCCATGACTAATATAGAGAACAGTAGTTCCTGTGTATAATAGAGAGAACTGCAGTTACCAAGTCTAAGAAAGAAACAGGAGTTCCTGCGTATAATACAGGGAACAGCAGTTCCAATGTCTAATATAGAGACCACCTGTCCCTGTGTCTAATATCGAGAACAGCAGTCCCCATGTCTAATATAGAGAACAGCAGTCCCTGTGTATAATATAGAAAACAGCAGTTCCTGTGTATAATATAGAGAACATCAGTTCCCATGTCTAATATAGAAAACAGCAGTTCCTGTGTATAATATAAAGAACAGCAGTTCCCATGTAAAATATAGAGAACTGCAGTTCGTTTGTATAATATAGAGAACAGCAGTTCCCATGTCTAATATAGGGATCAGCAGTCCCGGTGTATAATATAGAGAATAGCAGTACCCATGTCTAATATAGAGAACATCTGTCCCTATGTATAATATAATGAACAGCAGTTCCCATGTAAAATATAGAGAACTGCAGTTCGTTTGTATAATATAGAGAACAGCAGTTCCTATATCTAATATAGAGAACAGCAGTCCCTGTGTATAATATACAAAACAGCAGTTCCATGTCTAATATAGAGAACAGCTGTCCCTGTATATAATATTGAGAACAGCAGTCCCTGTGTCTAATAAAGAGAACAGGTGTCCCTGTGCATAATACAGAGAACAGCAGTTCCCATGTTTAATATATCGAACAGCCGTCCGTGTGTATAATAATGAGAACAGCAGTTCCCATTCTAATATAGAGAACAGCTGTCCCTGTGTATAATATGGAGAACAGCAGTTCCCATTCTAATGTAGAGAACAGCAGTACCTGTGTATAATATAGAGAACAGCAGTACCTGTGTATAATATAGAAAACAGCCGTTCCCACGTCTAATATAGAGAACAGCTGTCCCAGTGTATAATATCGAGAACTGCAGTTACCATGTCTAAGAAAGAAACAGCAGTTCCTGTGCATAATACAGGGAACAGCAGTTCCCATGTCTAATATAGAGAACAACAGTCCCTGTGTATCAGAAAGAGAAGAGCAGTTCCCATGTCTAATATAGAGAACAGCTGTCCCTGTGTACAATATAGAGAACAGCCGTTACCATGTCTAATATAGAAAACAGCAGTTCCTGTGTATAATATAGAGAACAGCAGTTCCCATGTCTAATTTAGAGAACAGCAGTTCCTGTGCATAATTTCGTGAACAGCAGTTCCCATGACTAATATAGAGAACAGCAGTCCCTGTGTATAATATACAGAACAGCAGTTCCCATGTCTAATATAGAGAACAGCTGTCCCTGTATAGAATATAGAGAACAGCAGTCCCTGTGTATAATATACAAAACAGCAGTTCCCATGTCTAATATAGAGAACAGCAGTTCCTGTGTATAATATAGAGAACAGCAGTTCCCATGTCTAATATAGAGAACAGCAGTCCCTGTGTATAATATAGAAAACAGCAGTTCCTGTGTATCATATAGAGAAATGCAGCTCCAATGTCTAATGTAGTGAACAGCTGTCCCTGTGTATAACATGGAGAACATCACTTCCCATGACTAATATAGAGAACAGCAGTCTCTGTGTATAATACAGAGAGCAGCAGTTCCCATGTCTAATATAGTGAACAGCAGACCCTGTGTATCATATAGAGAAGAGCAGTTCCAATGTCTAATATAGTGAACAGCTGTCTCTGTGTATAATATAGAGAACAGCAGTTCGCATGTCTAAGAGAGAGAACAGCAGTCTTGTGTGTAATATGAAGAACGGCAGAGAATAACATTCCCTGTGTTTAATATAGGGAACAGCAGTCCCTGTGTATAATATAGAGAACAGCAGTTCCCATGTCTAATATAGAGAACAGCATTACCTGTGTATAATAAACAGAACAGCAGTTACCATGTCTAAGATAGAGAACAGCTGTCCGTGTGTAAAACATGGAGAACATCACTTCCCATGACTAACATAGAGAACAGCAGTCCCTGTGTATAATATAGAGAACAGCAGTCCCTGTGTATAATATAGAAAACAGCAGTTCCCATGTCTAATATAGAAAACAGAAGTACCCATGTCTAATGTAGAGAACAGCAGTACCTGTGTGTAATATAGAGAACAGCAGTACCTGTGTATAATATAGAGAACAGCAGTACCTGTGTATAATATAGAAAACAGCAGTTCCCGTGTCTAATATAGAGAACAGCAGTCCCTGTGTATAATATAGAAAACAGCAGTTCCCATGTCTAATATAGAGAACAGCAGTACCTGTGTATAATATAGAGAACAGCAGTACCTGTGTATAATATAGAGAACAGCAGTTCCCATGTCTAATATCGAGAACAGCAGTCCCTGTGTATAATATTGAGAACAGCAGTCCCTGTGTATAATATTGAGAACAGCAGTCCCTGTGTATAATATTGAGAACAGCAGTACCTGTGTATAATATTGAGAACAGCAGTTCCCATGTCTAATATAGAGAATAGCTGTCCCTGTGTATAATATAGAGAACAGCAGTTACCATGTCTAATATCGAGAACAGCTGTCCCTGTGTATAATATAGAGAACATTCGTTACCATGTCTAAGAAAGAAACTGCAGTTCCTGTGTATAATACAGGGAACAGCAGTTTCAATGTCTAATATAGAGAACACTTGTCCCTGTGTATAATATAGAAAACAGCAGTTTCTGTGTATAATATAGAGAACAGCAGTTCCAATGTCTAATAGAGAGAACAGCTGTCCCTGTGTATAATAGAGAGAACAGCAGTTCCCATGTCTAATATAGAGAACAGCTGTTCCTGTCTATAAAAAAGAGAACAGCAGTTCCCATTTGTTATATGGAACAGATGTCCCTGTGAAGAACATAGAGAACAACAGTTCCTATGTCTAATATAGAGAAGAGCAATCCCCGTGTATAATATACAGAACAGCAGTTCCCATGTAAACTATAGAGAACTGCAGTTCCTGTGCATAATTTCGGGAACAGCAGTTCCTATGACTGATATGGAGAACACCAGTCCTTGTGTATAATATGGAGATCAGCAGTTCCTATGTCAAATATAGAGAACAGTAGTTCCTGTGTATATTATAGAGAACAGCTGTCCCTGTGTCTAATATGAGAACAGCTGTCCCTGAGCATAATATAAAGATGGGCTTTTCCCATGTATAATAAAGAGAACAGCAGTTCCTGTAATTAATATTGAGAACAACAGATAACATAAGTAATATAGAGAACAGCAGATACCATAAGTAATATAGAGAACAGCAGTACCTGTGTATAACATAGAGAACATCAGTTCCCCTGTCTAATATGGAGGAATGCAGTTTCTGTGCAAAATATGGAGACAGCAGTCGTGTGTTTAATATGGAGAACAGCAGTTCCCATGTCTAATTTAGAGAACAGTAGTCCCTGTGTATAATATAGAGAACAGCAGTCCCTGTGTATAATATAGAGAACAGTAGTCCCTGTGTATAATATTGAGAACAGCAGTTCCCATGTCTAATATAGAGAACAGCAGTCCCTGTGTATAGTGTAGAGAACAGCAGTTCCCATGTCTAATGTAGAGAACAGAAGTACCCATGTCTCATGTAGAGAACAGCTGTCCCTGTGTATAATATGGAAAACAGCTGTTCCCATGTCTAATATTGAGAACAGCAGTACCTGTGTATAATATTGAGAACAGCAGTTCCCATGTCTAATATAGAGAACAGCAGTCCCTGTGTATAATATAGAGAACAGCAGTTCCCATGTCTAAGAAAGAGAACAGCAGTACCTGTGTATAATATAGAGAACAGCAGTTCCCGTGTCGAAGATAGAGAACAGCAGTCCCTGTGTATAATATAGAAAACAGCAGTTCCCATGTCTAATATAGAGAACACCTGTCCCTGTGTATAATATAGAAAACAGCAGTTCCCATGTCTAATATAGAGAACAGCTGTCCCTGTGTATAATATAGAGAACAGCAGTTCCCATGTCTAATATAGAGAACAGTAGTCCCTGTGTATAATATTGAGAACAGCAGTTCCCATGTCTAATATAGAGAACAGCAGTTCCCATGTCTAATGTAGAGAACAGCTGTCCCTGTGTATAATATAGAGAACAGCAGTTCCCATGTCTAATATAGAGAACAGCAGTACCTGTGTATAATCTTGAGAACAGCAGTTCCCATGTGTAATGTAGAGAACCGAAGTACCCATGTCTAATGTAGAGAACAGCTGTCCCTGTGTATAATATAGAGAACAGCAGTTCCCATATCTAATATTGAGAACAGCAGTTCCCATGTCTAATATAGAGAACAGCAGTACCTGTGTATAATATAGAGAACAGCAGTTCCCATATCTAATATTGAGAACAGCAGTTCCCATGTCTAATATAGAGAACAGCAGTACCTGCGTATAATATAGAGAACAGCAGTACGTGTGTATAATATAGAAAACAGCAGTTCCCATGCCTAATATAGAGAACAGCTTTCCCTGTGTATAATATAGAGAACAGCAGTTACCATGTCTAATATAGAGAACAGCAGTTCCCATGTCTAATGTAGAGAACAGAAGTACCCATGTCTAATGTAGAGAACAGCTGTCCCTGTGTATAATAGAGAGAACAGCAGTTCCCATATCTAATATTGAGAACAGCAGTTCCCATGTCTAATATCGAGAACAGCAGTACCTGTGTATAATATAGAGAACAGCAGTTCCCATGTCTAATATAGAGAGCAGCAGTTCCCATGTCTAATAGACAGAACAGCAGTACCTGTGTAGAATATAGAGAACAGCAATCCCTGTGTATAATATAGAGAACAGCAGTTCCCATGTCGAATATAGAGAACCGCAGTACCTTTGTTTAATAAACAGAACAGCAGTTCCCATGTCTAAGATAGAGAACAGCTGTCGCTGTGTATAACATGGGTTACATAACTCCCCATGAGTAACATCGAGAACAGCAGTCCCTGTGTATAATATAGAGAACAGCTGTCCCTGTGTTTAATATAAAGTAAAGAAGATCCCATGTCTATTGTAGAGAACAGCAGTCCCTGTGTATAATATAGAAAGCAGCAGTTCCTATGTCTAATATAGAGAACAGCAGTCCCTGTGTCTTATGTACAGAACAGCTGTCCCTGTGCATAATATAGAGAACAGCGGTTCCCATGCCTATTATAGAGGACAGCAGTACCTGTTTATAATATAGGGAATAGCCGTTCTCATGTGTAAAATAGAGAACAGCAGTCCCAATGTATAACATAGACAACATCAGTTCCCATGACTAATATATAGTACTGCAGTCCCTATGTATAATATAGGGAACAGCAGTTCCCATGTCTCATATAGAGAACAGCAGTCCCTGTGCATAATATAGAACAGTAGTTCCTGTGTATATTATAGAGAACAGCTGTCCCTGTGTCTAATATGAGCACAGCAGTCCCTGAGCATAATATAAAGAAGAGCTTTTCCCATGTATAATAAAGAGAACAGCAGTCCCTGTGTATAATATAGAGAACAGCAGTTCCTGTAATTAGTGTAGAAAACAGCAGATACCATAAGTAATATAGAGAACAGCAGTCCCTGTGTTTAATATGGAGATCTGCAGTTCCTGTGTATATTAACGAGAACAGCTGTCCCTGTGTCTTATATGAGAACAGCTGTCCCTGAGCATAATATAAAGAAGAGCTTTTCCCATGTATAATATAGAGAACAGCAGTCCCTGTGTATAATATAGAGAACAGCAGTTCCCATGTCTAATATAGAGAACAGCAGTGCCTGTGTATAATATGGAGAACAGCAGTGCCTGTATATAACATAGAGAACAGCAGTACCCGTGTATAATATAAAGAACAGCAGTCCCTGTGTATAATATAGAGAACAGCAGTTCCCATGTCGAATATAGAGAACAGTAGTTCCTGTGCATATTATAGAGAACACCTGTCCCTGTGTATAATATAGAGAACAGCAGTTCCTGTGTATAACATAGAGAACATCAGTTCCCCTGTCTGACATGGAGAAAAGCAGTTTCTGTCCATAATATAGAGAACACCTGTCCCTGTGTCAAATTTAGAGAATAGCAGTTCCTGTGTACAATATAGAGAACAGCAGTTCCTGTGTATAATATAGAGAATAGCAGTTTTCATGTCTAATATAGAGAACAGAAGAACCTGTGTATAATATAGAGAATAAAAGTTCCCATGTATAATACAGAGAACAGCAGTCCCTGTGTATAATATAGAGAATCGCAGTTCCCATGTCTAATATAGAGAATAGCAGTCCCTGTGTATAATATAGAGAACAGCAGTCACTGTGTATAATATAGAGAATAGCAATTCCCATGTCTAATATGGAGAACAGCAGGACCTGTGTAGAATATAGAGAACAGCAATCCCTGTGTATAATATAGAAAACAGTAGTTCCCATGTCTAATATTTTTAGATTAGATTAGATTACAGTGTGGAAACAGGCCCGTCGGCCCAACAAGTCCACACCGACCCGCCGAAGCGAAACCCACCCATACCCCTACATTTACCCCTTACCTAACACTACGGGCAATTTTAGTATGGCCAATTCACCTAACCTGCACATCTTTGGACTGTGGGAGGAAACCGGAGCACCCGGAGGAAACCCACGCAGACACGGGGAGAACGTGCAAACTCCACACAGTCAGTCGCCTGAGTCGGGAATTGAACCCGGGTCTCTGGCGCTGCGAGGCAGCAGTGCTAACCACTGTGCCACCGTGCCGCCCACATGTCTCATATAAGGAACAGCAGTACCTGTGTATAATATAGAGAACAGCAGTTCCCATGTCTAATATAGAGAACAGCAGTACCTGTGTATAATATCAAGAACAGCAGTTCCCATATCTAATAAAGAGAACAGCAGTACCTGTGTATAATAAAGAGAACAGCAGTTCCCGTGTCTAATATAGAGAACAGCAGTACCTGTGTATGAAAAAGAGAACAGCAGTTCCCGTGTCTAATATAGAGAACAGCAGTTCCTGTAATTAATATAGAGAACAGCAGATACCATAAGTAATGTGAAGAACAGCAGTACCTGTGTATAATTTAGAGAATAGCAGTTCCCATGTCTAATATAGAGAATAGCAGTCCCTGTGTATAATACAGAGAACAGCAGTCACTGTGTATAATATAGAGGATAGCAATTCCAATGTCTAATATGGAGAACAGCAGTACCTGTGTATAATATAGAAAACAGCAGTTCCCATGTCTAATATAGAGAACAGAAGTACCCATGTCTAATGTAGAGAACAGCTGTCCCTGTGTATAATATAGAGAACAGCAGTTCCCATATCTAATATTGAGAACAGCAGTTCCCATGTCTAAGAAAGAGAACAGCAGTTCCTGTAATTAATATAGAGAACAGCAGTACGTGTGCATAATATAGAAAACAGCAGTTCCCATGCCTACTATAGAGAACAGCTTTCCCTGTGTATAATATAGAGAACCGCAGGTCCCATGTCTAATATAGAGAACAGCAGTACCTGTGTATAATATCGAGAACAGCAGTTCCCATGTCTAATATAGAGAACACCAGTCCCTGTGTATAATATAGAGAACAGCAGTCCCTGTGTATAATATAGAGAACAGCAGTCCCTGTGTATAATATAGAGAACAGTAGTCCCTGTGTCAAATTTAGAGAATAGCAGTTCCTGTGTACAATATAGAGAACAGCAGTCCCTGTGTATATTATAGAGAACAGCAGTACCTGTGTATAATATAGAGAACCGCAGTTACCATGTCTAATATAGAGAACAGCTGTCCCTGTGTATAATATAGAGAACACCAGTTCCCGTGTCTAATATAGAGAACAGCAGTCCCTGTGTATAATATAGAAAACAGTCGTTCCCATGTCTCATATAGAGAACAGCAGTACCTGTGTATAATATAGAGAACAGCAGTTCCCATGTCTAATATAGAGAACAGCAGTACCTGTGTATAAAAAACAGAACAGCAGTTCCCGTGTCTAATATAGAGAACAGCAGTTCCTGTAATTAATATAGAGAACAGCAGATACCATAAGTAATGTGGAGAACAGCAGTACCTGTGTATAACATAGAGAACAGCAGTCCCTGTGTATAATATAGAGAATAGCAGTTCTCATGTCTAATATAGAGAACAGAAGAACCTGTGTATAATATAGAGAATAAAAGTTCCCATGTATAATCTAGAGAACAGCAGTCCCTGTGTATAATATAGAGAATAGCAGTTCTCATGTCTAATATAGAGAACAGAAGAACCTGTGTATAATATAGAGAATAAAAGTTCCCATGTCTAATATAGAGAATAGCAGTCCCTGTGTATAATACAGAGAACAGCAGTCACTGTGTATAATATAGAGAACAGCAATTCCCATGTCTAATATGGAGAACAGCTGTACCAGTGTATAATATAGAGAACAGCAGTACCTGTGTATAATATAGAGAACAGCAGTTCCCATGTCTAATACAGAGAACAGAAGTACCCATGTCTAATGTACAGAACAGCAGTACCTGTGTATAATATAGAAAACAGCAGTTCCCATGTCTAATATAGAGAACAGAAGTACCCATGTCTAATGTAGAGAACATCTGTCCCTGTGTATAATATAGAGAACAGCAGTTCCCACATCTAATATTGAGAACAGCAGTTCCCATGTCTAATATAGAGAACAGCTGTCCCTGTGTATAATATAGAGAACAGCAGTACGTGTGTATAATATAGAAAACAGCAGTTCCCATGCCGACTATAGAGAACAGCTTTCCCTGTGTATAATATAGAGAACAGCAGTTACCATGTCTAATATAGAGAACAGCTGTCCCTGTGTATAATATAGAGAACAGCAGATCCATGTCTAATATAGAGAACAGCAGTTCCCGTGTCTAATACAGAGAACAGCAGTCCCTGTGTATAATATGGAGATCAGCAGTTCCTATGTCAAATATAGAGAACAGTAGTTCCTGTGTATATTATAGAGAACAGCTGTCCCTGTGTCTCATATGAGAACAGCTGTCCCTGAGCATAATATAAAGAAGAGCTTTTCCGATGTATAATAAAGAGAACAGCAGTTCCTGTAATTAATATAGAGAACAGCAGATACCACAAGTAATATAGAGAACAGCAGATACCATAAGTAATATAAACAACAGCAGTACCTGTGTATAATATAGAGAACATGAGTACCCCTGTCTAATATGGAGGAATGCAGTTTCTGTGCAAAATATGGAGACAGCAGTCGCTGTGTTTAATATGGAGAACAGCAGTTCCCATGTCTAATATAGAGAACACCAGTCCCTGTGTATAATATAGAGAACAGCAGTCCCTGTGTATAATATAGAGAACAGTAGTCCCTGTGTCAAATTTAGAGAATAGCAGTTCCTGTGTATATTATAGAGAACAGCAGTCCCTGTGTATATTATAGAGAACAGCAGTACCTGTGTATAATATTGAGAACAGCAGTTCCCAAGTCTAATATAGAGAACACCAGTCCCTGTGTATAATATCGAGAACAGCAGTTCCTGTGTATAATATAGAGAACAGCAGTTCCTGTGTATAATATAGAGAATAGCAGTTCTCATGTCTAATATAGAGAACAGAAGAACCTGTGTATAATATAGAGAATAAACGTTCCCATGAAAAATATAGAGAACAGCAGTCCCTGTGTATAATATAGAGAATAGCAGTTCCCATGTCTCATATAGAGAATAGCAGTCCCTGTGTATAATATAGAGAACAGCAGTCACTGTGTATAATATAGAGCATAGCAATTCCCATGTCTAATATGGAGAACAGCTGTACCTGTGTATAATATAGAGAACAGCAGTCCCTGTGTATAATATTGAGAACAGCAGTACCTATCTATAATATTGAGAACAGCAGTTCCCATGTCTAATATAGAGCATAGCTGTCCCTGTGTATAATATAGAGAACAGCAATTACCATGTCTAATTTAGAGAACAGCAGTGCCTGTGTATAATATAGAGAACAGCAGTCCCTGTGTATAATATAGAGAATAGCAATTCCCATGTCTAATATGGAGAACAGCAGTACCTGTGTATTTTATAGAGAACAGCAGTTCCTGTGTATAATATAGAGAATAGCAATTCCCATGTCTAATGTGGAGAACAGCAGTACCTGTGTATTTTATAGAGAACAGCAGTACCTGTGTATTTTATAGAGAACTACTGTTCCCATGTCGAATATAGAGAACAGAAGTACCCATGTCCAATGTAGAGAACAGCTGTCCCTGTGTATAATATAGAGAACAGCAGTTCCCATATCTAATATTGAGAACAGCAGTTCCCAGGTCTAATATAGAGAACAGCAGTACCTGTGTATTTTATAGAGAACAGCAGTTCCTGTGTATAATATAGAAAACAGTAGTTCCCATGTCGAATATAGAGAACAGCAGTTACCAATGTCTAATATAGAAAATAGCAGTTCCTGTGTATAATATAGAGAACAGCAGTTCCTGTGTATAACATATGAGAACATCAGTTCCGACGTCTAATATAGAGAAAAGCAATCCCCGTGTATAATGTAGAGAACAGCAGTTCCCATGTAAAATATAGAGAACAGCAGTTCCTGTGTATAATATAGAAAACAGCAGTTCCTGTGTATAATTTAGAGAACAGCAGTTCCCATGTCTAATAGAGAGAACAGCAGTACCTGTGTATAATATAGAGAACAGCAGTCCTTGTGTATAATATAGAGAACAGCAGTTCCCATGTCTAATATAGAGAACAGCAGTCCCTGTGCATAATATAGAAAACAGCAGTTCCCATGTCTAATATAGAGAACAGCAGTTCCCATGTCTAATATAGAGAACAGCAGTCCCTGTGCATAATATAGAAAACAGCAGTTCCTGAGTATAATATAGAGAACAGCAGTTCCCATGTCTAATATAGAGAACAGCAGTTCCCATGTCTAATATAGAGAACAGCAGTACCTGTGTATAATATAGAGAACAGCAGTCCCTGTGTATAACATTGAGAACATCAGTTCCTATGTCTAATACAGAGAAAAGCAATCCCCGTGTATAATGTAGATAACAGCAGTTCCCATGTAAAATGTAGAGAACAAAAGTTCATGTGTATAATACAGCGAACAGCAGTACCTGTGTATAATATAGAGAACAGCAGTTCCCATGTTTAATATAGCGAACAGCTGCCCCTGTATATAATATAGAGAACAGCAGTTCCCATGTGTAATATAGAGAACAGTAGTTCCTGTGTATAACATGGAGAACATCACTTCCCATGACTAATATAGAGAACAGCAGTCTCTTTGTATATTACAGGGAGCAGCAGTTCCAATGTCTAATATAGCGAACAGCTGTTCCTGTGCATAATGTCGAGAACAGCAGTTCGCATGTCTAAGATAGAGAACAGCAGTCTTGTGTGTAATGTGAAGAACAGCAGTTCCTATGTATAATATAGAGAACAGCAGTTCCTATGTACAATATAGAGAACAGCTGTCCCTGTGCACAATACAGAGAACAGCAGTTCCCATGTCTAATATAAGAAAAAACCAGTACCCTGTGTTTAATATCGAGGACAGCAGTTCCCATGTTTAATATAGCGAACAGCTGCCCCTGTGTATAATAAAGAGAACAGCTGTCCCTGTGTATAATATAGAGAACAGCAGTTACCATGTCTAAGAAAGAAACAGCAGTTCCTGCGTATAATACAGGGAACAGCAGTTCCAATGTCTAATATAGAGAACACCTGTCCCTGTGTATAATATAGAGAACAGCAGTTCCCATGTCTAATATAGAGAACAGCTGTCCCTGTGTATAATATAGAGAACAGCAGTTACCATGTCTAATATAGAGAACAGCTGTCCCTGTGTATAATATAGGGAACAGCAGTTACCATGTCAAAGAACGAAACAGCAGTTCTTGTGTATAATATAGAAAACAGCAGTTCCCATGTCTAATATAGAGAACAGCCGTCCGTGTGTATAATAATGAGAACAGCAGTTCCCATTCTAATATAGAGAACAGCTGTCCCTGTGTATAATATGGAGAACATCAGTTCCCATGTCTAATATAGAGAACACCAGTCCCTGTGTAATATATAGAGAACAGCAGTTCCCATGTCTAATATAGAGAACACCAGTCGCTGTGTACAATATAGAGAACAGCAGTTACCATGTCTAAGATAGAGAACAGCAGTCTTGTGTGTAATATGAAGAACAGCAGTTCCTATGTCTAATATAGAGAACAGCAGTATCTGTGTATAATACAGGGAATAGCAGTTCCCATGTATAATATAGAGAACAGCAGTTCCTATGTACAATATAGAGAACAGCTGCCCCTGTGCACAATACAGAGAACAGCAGATCCCATGTCTAATATAAGAGAAAACCAGTACCTGTGTTTAATATCGAGAACAGCAGTTACCATTTCTAATATAGAGAACAGCTGTCCCTGTGTATAATTTAGAGAACAGCAGTTCCCATGTCTAATATAGAGAACAGCTGTCCCTGTGTATAATATAGAGAACAGCAGTTACCATGTCAAATATAGAGAACAGCAGTTACCATGTCTAATATAGAGAACAGCTGTCCCTGTGTATAATATAGAGAACAGCAGTTACCATGTCTAATATAGAGAACAGCTGTCCCTGTGTATACTATAGAGAACAGCAGTTACCATGTCTAAAAAAGAAACAGCAGTTCCTGCGTATAATACAGGGAACAGCAGTTCCAATGTCTAATATAGAGAACACCTGTCCCTGTGTATAATATAGAGAAGAGCAGTTCCCATGTCTAATATAGAGAACAACAGTTCCCATGTCTAATATAGAAAACAGCAGTTCCTGTGAATAACATAGAGAACATCAGTTCCTATGTCTAATATAGAGAAAAGCAATCCCCGTGTATCATGTAGAGAACAGCAGTTCCTGTGCATAATTTCGCGAACAGCAGTTCCCATGACTAATATAGAGAACAGCAGTCCCTGTGTATAATATGGAGATCAGCAGTTCCTATGTCAAAAATAGAGAACAGTAGTTCCTGTGTATATTATAGAGAACAGCGGTCCCTGTGTCTAATATGTGAACAGCCGTCCCTGAGCATAATATAAAGAATAGCTTTTCCCATGTATAATATAGAGAACAGCTGTCCCTGTGTACAATATAGAAAACAGCAGATCCCATGTCTAATATAGAGAACAGCTGTCCCTGTGCATAATATACAAAACACCAGTTACCATGTCGAATATAGAGAACAGCTGTCCCTGTGTATAACATGGAGAACATCACTTCCCATGACTAATATAGAGAACAGCAGTCTCTGTGTATAATACACGGAACAGCAGTTCCCATGTCTAATATAAGAGAAAAGCAGTACCTGTGTTTAATATCGAGAACAGCAGTTACCATGTCTAATATAGAGAACAGCAGTCCCTGTGTATAATATAGAGAACAACAGTTCCCATGTTTAATATAGCGAACTGCTGCCCCTGTGTATAATATAGTGAACAGCAGTTCCCATGTCTAATAAAGCGAACAGCTGCCCCTGTGTATAATATAGAGAACAGCAGTTCCCATGTCTAATATCGAGAACAGCAGTTACTGTGTATAATATAGAGAACAGCAGTTCCCATGTCAAATATGGAGAACAGGTGTTCCCATGTCTAATATCAGGATCAGCAGTCCCTGTGTATAATATAGAGAACAGCAGCTCCCATGTAAAATATAGAGAACAGCAGTTCCTGTGCATAGTTTGGCGATCAACAGTTCCCATGACTAATATAGAGAACAGTAGTTCCTGTGTATAATATAGAGAACTGCAGTTACCAAGTCTAAGAAAGAAACAGGAGTTCCTGCGTATAATACAGGAAACAGCAGTTCCAATGTCTAATATAGAGACCACCTGTCCCTGTGTCTAATATCGAGAACAGCAGTCCCCATGTCTAATATAGAGAACAGCAGTTCCCATGTCTAATTTTGAGAACAGCAGTCCCTGTGTATAATATAGAGAACATCAGTTCCCATGTCTAATATAGAAAACAGCAGTTCCTGTGTATAATATAAAGAACAGCAGTTCCCATGTAAAATATAGAGAACTGCAGTTCGTTTGTATAATATAGAGAACAGCAGTTCCCATGTCTAATATAGGGATCAGCAGTCCCGGTGTATAATATAGAGAATAGCAGTACCCATGTCTAATATAGAGAACATCTGTCCCTATGTATAATATAATGAACAGCAGTTCCCATGTAAAATATAGAGAACTGCAGTTCGTTTGTATAATATAGAGAACAGCAGTTCCTATATCTAATATAGAGAACAGCAGTCCCTGTGTATAATATACAAAACAGCAGTTCCATGTCTAATATAGAGAACAGCTGTCCCTGTATATAATATTGAGAACAGCAGTCCCTGTGTCTAATAAAGAGAACAGGTGTCCCTGTGCATAATACAGAGAACAGCAGTTCCCATGTTTAATATATCGAACAGCCGTCCGTGTGTATAATAATGAGAACAGCAGTTCCCATTCTAATATAGAGAACAGCTGTCCCTGTGTATAATATGGAGAACAGCAGTTCCCATTCTAATGTAGAGAACAGCTGTCCCAGTGTATAATATCGAGAACTGCAGTTACCATGTCTAAGAAAGAAACAGCAGTTCCTGTGCATAATACAGGGAACAGCAGTTCCCATGTCTAATATAGAGAACAACAGTCCCTGTGTATCAGAAAGAGAAGAGCAGTTCCCATGTCTAATATAGAGAACAGCTGTCCCTGTGTACAATATAGAGAACAGCCGTTACCATGTCTAATATAGAAAACAGCAGTTCCTGTGTATAATATAGAGAACAGCAGTTCCCATGTCTAATTTAGAGAACAGCAGTTCCTGTGCATAATTTCGTGAACAGCAGTTCCCATGACTAATATAGAGAACAGCAGTCCCTGTGTATAATATACAGAACAGCAGTTCCCATGTCTAATATAGAGAACAGCTGTCCCTGTATAGAATATAGAGAACAGCAGTCCCTGTGTATAATATACAAAACAGCAGTTCCCATGTCTAATATAGAGAACAGCAGTTCCTGTGTATAATATAGAGAACAGCAGTTCCCATGTCTAATATAGAGAACAGCAGTCCCTGTGTATAATATAGAAAACAGCAGTTCCTGTGTATCATATAGAGAAATGCAGCTCCAATGTCTAATGTAGTGAACAGCTGTCCCTGTGTATAACATGGAGAACATCACTTCCCATGACTAATATAGAGAACAGCAGTCTCTGTGTATAATACAGAGAGCAGCAGTTCCCATGTCTAATATAGTGAACAGCAGACCCTGTGTATCATATAGAGAAGAGCAGTTCCAATGTCTAATATAGTGAACAGCTGTCTCTGTGTATAATATAGAGAACAGCAGTTCGCATGTCTAAGAGAGAGAACAGCAGTCTTGTGTGTAATATGAAGAACGGCAGAGAATAACATTCCCTGTGTTTAATATAGGGAACAGCAGTCCCTGTGTATAATATAGAGAACAGCAGTTCCCATGTCTAATATAGAGAACAGCATTACCTGTGTATAATAAACAGAACAGCAGTTACCATGTCTAAGATAGAGAACAGCTGTCCGTGTGTAAAACATGGAGAACATCACTTCCCATGACTAACATAGAGAACAGCAGTCCCTGTGTATAATATAGAGAACAGCAGTCCCTGTGTATAATATAGAAAACAGCAGTTCCCATGTCTAATATAGAAAACAGAAGTACCCATGTCTAATGTAGAGAACAGCAGTACCTGTGTGTAATATAGAGAACAGCAGTACCTGTGTATAATATAGAGAACAGCAGTACCTGTGTATAATATAGAAAACAGCAGTTCCCGTGTCTAATATAGAGAACAGCAGTCCCTGTGTATAATATAGAAAACAGCAGTTCCCATGTCTAATATAGAGAACAGCAGTACCTGTGTATAATATAGAGAACAGCAGTACCTGTGTATAATATAGAGAACAGCAGTTCCCATGTCTAATATCGAGAACAGCAGTCCCTGTGTATAATATTGAGAACAGCAGTCCCTGTGTATAATATTGAGAACAGCAGTCCCTGTGTATAATATTGAGAACAGCAGTACCTGTGTATAATATTGAGAACAGCAGTTCCCATGTCTAATATAGAGAATAGCTGTCCCTGTGTATAATATAGAGAACAGCAGTTACCATGTCTAATATCGAGAACAGCTGTCCCTGTGTATAATATAGAGAACATTCGTTACCATGTCTAAGAAAGAAACTGCAGTTCCTGTGTATAATACAGGGAACAGCAGTTTCAATGTCTAATATAGAGAACACTTGTCCCTGTGTATAATATAGAAAACAGCAGTTTCTGTGTATAATATAGAGAACAGCAGTTCCAATGTCTAATAGAGAGAACAGCTGTCCCTGTGTATAATAGAGAGAACAGCAGTTCCCATGTCTAATATAGAGAACAGCTGTTCCTGTCTATAAAAAAGAGAACAGCAGTTCCCATTTGTTATATGGAACAGATGTCCCTGTGAAGAACATAGAGAACAACAGTTCCTATGTCTAATATAGAGAAGAGCAATCCCCGTGTATAATATACAGAACAGCAGTTCCCATGTAAACTATAGAGAACTGCAGTTCCTGTGCATAATTTCGGGAACAGCAGTTCCTATGACTGATATGGAGAACACCAGTCCTTGTGTATAATATGGAGATCAGCAGTTCCTATGTCAAATATAGAGAACAGTAGTTCCTGTGTATATTATAGAGAACAGCTGTCCCTGTGTCTAATATGAGAACAGCTGTCCCTGAGCATAATATAAAGATGGGCTTTTCCCATGTATAATAAAGAGAACAGCAGTTCCTGTAATTAATATTGAGAACAACAGATAACATAAGTAATATAGAGAACAGCAGATACCATAAGTAATATAGAGAACAGCAGTACCTGTGTATAACATAGAGAACATCAGTTCCCCTGTCTAATATGGAGGAATGCAGTTTCTGTGCAAAATATGGAGACAGCAGTCGCTGTGTTTAATATGGAGAACAGCAGTTCCCATGTCTAATTTAGAGAACAGTAGTCCCTGTGTATAATATAGAGAACAGCAGTCCCTGTGTATAATATAGAGAACAGTAGTCCCTGTGTATAATATTGAGAACAGCAGTTCCCATGTCTAATATAGAGAACAGCAGTCCCTGTGTATAGTGTAGAGAACAGCAGTTCCCATGTCTAATGTAGAGAACAGAAGTACCCATGTCTCATGTAGAGAACAGCTGTCCCTGTGTATAATATGGAAAACAGCTGTTCCCATGTCTAATATTGAGAACAGCAGTACCTGTGTATAATATTGAGAACAGCAGTTCCCATGTCTAATATAGAGAACAGCAGTCCCTGTGTATAATATAGAGAACAGCAGTTCCCATGTCTAAGAAAGAGAACAGCAGTACCTGTGTATAATATAGAGAACAGCAGTTCCCGTGTCTAATATAGAGAACACCTGTCCCTGTGTATAATATAGAAAACAGCAGTTCCCATGTCTAATATAGAGAACAGCTGTCCCTGTGTATAATATAGAGAACAGCAGTTCCCATGTCTAATATAGAGAACAGTAGTCCCTGTGTATAATATTGAGAACAGCAGTTCCCATGTCTAATATAGAGAACAGCAGTTCCCATGTCTAATGTAGAGAACAGCTGTCCCTGTGTATAATATAGAGAACAGCAGTTCCCATGTCTAATATAGAGAACAGCAGTACCTGTGTATAATATAGAGAACAGCAGTTCCCATATCTAATATTGAGAACAGCAGTTCCCATGTCTAATATAGAGAACAGCAGTACCTGCGTATAATATAGAGAACAGCAGTACGTGTGTATAATATAGAAAACAGCAGTTCCCATGCCTAATATAGAGAACAGCTTTCCCTGTGTATAATATAGAGAACAGCAGTTACCATGTCTAATATAGAGAACAGCAGTTCCCATGTCTAATGTAGAGAACAGAAGTACCCATGTCTAATGTAGAGAACAGCTGTCCCTGTGTATAATAGAGAGAACAGCAGTTCCCATATCTAATATTGAGAACAGCAGTTCCCATGTCTAATATCGAGAACAGCAGTACCTGTGTATAATATAGAGAACAGCAGTTCCCATGTCTAATATAGAGAGCAGCAGTTCCCATGTCTAATAGACAGAACAGCAGTACCTGTGTAGAATATAGAGAACAGCAATCCCTGTGTATAATATAGAGAACAGCAGTTCCCATGTCGAATATAGAGAACCGCAGTACCTTTGTTTAATAAACAGAACAGCAGTTCCCATGTCTAAGATAGAGAACAGCTGTCGCTGTGTATAACATGGGTTACATAACTCCCCATGAGTAACATCGAGAACAGCAGTCCCTGTGTATAATATAGAGAACAGCTGTCCCTGTGTTTAATATAAAGTAAAGAAGATCCCATGTCTATTGTAGAGAACAGCAGTCCCTGTGTATAATATAGAAAGCAGCAGTTCCTATGTCTAATATAGAGAACAGCAGTCCCTGTGTCTTATGTACAGAACAGCTGTCCCTGTGCATAATATAGAGAACAGCGGTTCCCATGCCTATTATAGAGGACAGCAGTACCTGTTTATAATATAGGGAATAGCCGTTCTCATGTGTAAAATAGAGAACAGCAGTCCCAATGTATAACATAGACAACATCAGTTCCCATGACTAATATATAGTACTGCAGTCCCTATGTATAATATAGGGAACAGCAGTTCCCATGTCTCATATAGAGAACAGCAGTCCCTGTGCATAATATAGAACAGTAGTTCCTGTGTATATTATAGAGAACAGCTGTCCCTGTGTCTAATATGAGCACAGCAGTCCCTGAGCATAATATAAAGAAGAGCTTTTCCCATGTATAATAAAGAGAACAGCAGTCCCTGTGTATAATATAGAGAACAGCAGTTCCTGTAATTAGTGTAGAAAACAGCAGATACCATAAGTAATATAGAGAACAGCAGTCCCTGTGTTTAATATGGAGATCTGCAGTTCCTGTGTATATTAACGAGAACAGCTGTCCCTGTGTCTTATATGAGAACAGCTGTCCCTGAGCATAATATAAAGAAGAGCTTTTCCCATGTATAATAAAGAGAACAGCAGTCCCTGTGTATAATATAGAGAACAGCAGTTCCCATGTCTAATATAGAGAACAGCAGTGCCTGTGTATAATATGGAGAACAGCAGTGCCTGTATATAACATAGAGAACAGCAGTACCCGTGTATAATATAAAGAACAGCAGTCCCTGTGTATAATATAGAGAACAGCAGTTCCCATGTCGAATATAGAGAACAGTAGTTCCTGTGCATATTATAGAGAACACCTGTCCCTGTGTATAATATAGAGAACAGCAGTTCCTGTGTATAACATAGAGAACATCAGTTCCCCTGTCTGACATGGAGAAAAGCAGTTTCTGTCCATAATATAGAGAACACCTGTCCCTGTGTCAAATTTAGAGAATAGCAGTTCCTGTGTACAATATAGAGAACAGCAGTTCCTGTGTATAATATAGAGAATAGCAGTTTTCATGTCTAATATAGAGAACAGAAGAACCTGTGTATAATATAGAGAATAAAAGTTCCCATGTATAATACAGAGAACAGCAGTCCCTGTGTATAATATAGAGAATCGCAGTTCCCATGTCTAATATAGAGAATAGCAGTCCCTGTGTATAATATAGAGAACAGCAGTCACTGTGTATAATATAGAGAATAGCAATTCCCATGTCTAATATGGAGAACAGCAGGACCTGTGTAGAATATAGAGAACAGCAATCCCTGTGTATAATATAGAAAACAGTAGTTCCCATGTCTAATATTTTTAGATTAGATTAGATTACAGTGTGGAAACAGGCCCGTCGGCCCAACAAGTCCACACCGACCCGCCGAAGCGAAACCCACCCATACCCCTACATTTACCCCTTACCTAACACTACGGGCAATTTTAGTATGGCCAATTCACCTAACCTGCACATCTTTGGACTGTGGGAGGAAACCGGAGCACCCGGAGGAAACCCACGCAGACACGGGGAGAACGTGCAAACTCCACACAGTCAGTCGCCTGAGTCGGGAATTGAACCCGGGTCTCTGGCGCTGCGAGGCAGCAGTGCTAACCACTGTGCCACCGTGCCGCCCACATGTCTCATATAAGGAACAGCAGTACCTGTGTATAATATAGAGAACAGCAGTTCCCATGTCTAATATAGAGAACAGCAGTACCTGTGTATAATATCAAGAACAGCAGTTCCCATATCTAATAAAGAGAACAGCAGTACCTGTGTATAATAAAGAGAACAGCAGTTCCCGTGTCTAATATAGAGAACAGCAGTACCTGTGTATGAAAAAGAGAACAGCAGTTCCCGTGTCTAATATAGAGAACAGCAGTTCCTGTAATTAATATAGAGAACAGCAGATACCATAAGTAATGTGGAGAACAGCAGTACCTGTGTATAATTTAGAGAATAGCAGTTCCCATGTCTAATATAGAGAATAGCAGTCCCTGTGTATAATACAGAGAACAGCAGTCACTGTGTATAATATAGAGGATAGCAATTCCAATGTCTAATATGGAGAACAGCAGTACCTGTGTATAATATAGAAAACAGCAGTTCCCATGTCTAATATAGAGAACAGAAGTACCCATGTCTAATGTAGAGAACAGCTGTCCCTGTGTATAATATAGAGAACAGCAGTTCCCATATCTAATATTGAGAACAGCAGTTCCCATGTCTAAGAAAGAGAACAGCAGTTCCTGTAATTAATATAGAGAACAGCAGTACGTGTGCATAATATAGAAAACAGCAGTTCCCATGCCTACTATAGAGAACAGCTTTCCCTGTGTATAATATAGAGAACCGCAGGTCCCATGTCTAATATAGAGAACAGCAGTACCTGTGTATAATATCGAGAACAGCAGTTCCCATGTCTAATATAGAGAACACCAGTCCCTGTGTATAATATAGAGAACAGCAGTCCCTGTGTATAATATAGAGAACAGCAGTCCCTGTGTATAATATAGAGAACAGTAGTCCCTGTGTCAAATTTAGAGAATAGCAGTTCCTGTGTACAATATAGAGAACAGCAGTCCCTGTGTATATTATAGAGAACAGCAGTACCTGTGTATAATATAGAGAACCGCAGTTACCATGTCTAATATAGAGAACAGCTGTCCCTGTGTATAATATAGAGAACACCAGTTCCCGTGTCTAATATAGAGAACAGCAGTCCCTGTGTATAATATAGAAAACAGTCGTTCCCATGTCTCATATAGAGAACAGCAGTACCTGTGTATAATATAGAGAACAGCAGTTCCCATGTCTAATATAGAGAACAGCAGTACCTGTGTATAAAAAACAGAACAGCAGTTCCCGTGTCTAATATAGAGAACAGCAGTTCCTGTAATTAATATAGAGAACAGCAGATACCATAAGTAATGTGGAGAACAGCAGTACCTGTGTATAACATAGAGAACAGCAGTCCCTGTGTATAATATAGAGAATAGCAGTTCTCATGTCTAATATAGAGAACAGAAGAACCTGTGTATAATATAGAGAATAAAAGTTCCCATGTATAATCTAGAGAACAGCAGTCCCTGTGTATAATATAGAGAATAGCAGTTCTCATGTCTAATATAGAGAACAGAAGAACCTGTGTATAATATAGAGAATAAAAGTTCCCATGTCTAATATAGAGAATAGCAGTCCCTGTGTATAATACAGAGAACAGCAGTCACTGTGTATAATATAGAGAACAGCAATTCCCATGTCTAATATGGAGAACAGCTGTACCAGTGTATAATATAGAGAACAGCAGTACCTGTGTATAATATAGAGAACAGCAGATCCCATGTCTAATATAGAGAACAGCTGTCCCTGTGCATAATATACAAAACACCAGTTACCATGTCGAATATAGAGAACAGCTGTCCCTGTGTATAACATGGAGAACATCACTTCCCATGACTAATATAGAGAACAGCAGTCTCTGTGTATAATACACGGAACAGCAGTTCCCATGTCTAATATAAGAGAAAAGCAGTACCTGTGTTTAATATCGAGAACAGCAGTTACCATGTCTAATATAGAGAACAGCAGTCCCTGTGTATAATATAGAGAACAACAGTTCCCATGTTTAATATAGCGAACTGCTGCCCCTGTGTATAATATAGTGAACAGCAGTTCCCATGTCTAATAAAGCGAACAGCTGCCCCTGTGTATAATATAGAGAACAGCAGTTCCCATGTCTAATATCGAGAACAGCAGTTACTGTGTATAATATAGAGAACAGCAGTTCCCATGTCAAATATGGAGAACAGGTGTTCCCATGTCTAATATCAGGATCAGCAGTCCCTGTGTATAATATAGAGAACAGCAGCTCCCATGTAAAATATAGAGAACAGCAGTTCCTGTGCATAGTTTGGCGATCAACAGTTCCCATGACTAATATAGAGAACAGTAGTTCCTGTGTATAATAGAGAGAACTGCAGTTACCAAGTCTAAGAAAGAAACAGGAGTTCCTGCGTATAATACAGGGAACAGCAGTTCCAATGTCTAATATAGAGACCACCTGTCCCTGTGTCTAATATCGAGAACAGCAGTCCCCATGTCTAATATAGAGAACAGCAGTCCCTGTGTATAATATAGAAAACAGCAGTTCCTGTGTATAATATAGAGAACATCAGTTCCCATGTCTAATATAGAAAACAGCAGTTCCTGTGTATAATATAAAGAACAGCAGTTCCCATGTAAAATATAGAGAACTGCAGTTCGTTTGTATAATATAGAGAACAGCAGTTCCCATGTCTAATATAGGGATCAGCAGTCCCGGTGTATAATATAGAGAATAGCAGTACCCATGTCTAATATAGAGAACATCTGTCCCTATGTATAATATAATGAACAGCAGTTCCCATGTAAAATATAGAGAACTGCAGTTCGTTTGTATAATATAGAGAACAGCAGTTCCTATATCTAATATAGAGAACAGCAGTCCCTGTGTATAATATACAAAACAGCAGTTCCATGTCTAATATAGAGAACAGCTGTCCCTGTATATAATATTGAGAACAGCAGTCCCTGTGTCTAATAAAGAGAACAGGTGTCCCTGTGCATAATACAGAGAACAGCAGTTCCCATGTTTAATATATCGAACAGCCGTCCGTGTGTATAATAATGAGAACAGCAGTTCCCATTCTAATATAGAGAACAGCTGTCCCTGTGTATAATATGGAGAACAGCAGTTCCCATTCTAATGTAGAGAACAGCAGTACCTGTGTATAATATAGAGAACAGCAGTACCTGTGTATAATATAGAAAACAGCCGTTCCCACGTCTAATATAGAGAACAGCTGTCCCAGTGTATAATATCGAGAACTGCAGTTACCATGTCTAAGAAAGAAACAGCAGTTCCTGTGCATAATACAGGGAACAGCAGTTCCCATGTCTAATATAGAGAACAACAGTCCCTGTGTATCAGAAAGAGAAGAGCAGTTCCCATGTCTAATATAGAGAACAGCTGTCCCTGTGTACAATATAGAGAACAGCCGTTACCATGTCTAATATAGAAAACAGCAGTTCCTGTGTATAATATAGAGAACAGCAGTTCCCATGTCTAATTTAGAGAACAGCAGTTCCTGTGCATAATTTCGTGAACAGCAGTTCCCATGACTAATATAGAGAACAGCAGTCCCTGTGTATAATATACAGAACAGCAGTTCCCATGTCTAATATAGAGAACAGCTGTCCCTGTATAGAATATAGAGAACAGCAGTCCCTGTGTATAATATAGAGAACAGCAGTCCCTGTGTATAATATAGAGAACAGTAGTCCCTGTGTCAAATTTAGAGAATAGCAGTCCCTGTGTATATTATAGAGAACAGCAGTACCTGTGTATAATATAGAGAACCGCAGTTACCATGTCTAATATAGAGAACAGCTGTCCCTGTGTATAATATAGAGAACACCAGTTCCCGTGTCTAATATAGAGAACAGCAGTCCCTGTGTATAATATAGAAAACAGTCGTTCCCATGTCTCATATAGAGAACAGCAGTACCTGTGTATAATATAGAGAACAGCAGTTCCCATGTCTAATATAGAGAACAGCAGTACCTGTGTATAAAAAACAGAACAGCAGTTCCCGTGTCTAATATAGAGAACAGCAGTTCCTGTAATTAATATAGAGAACAGCAGATACCATAAGTAATGTGGAGAACAGCAGTACCTGTGTATAACATAGAGAACAGCAGTCCCTGTGTATAATATAGAGAATAGCAGTTCTCATGTCTAATATAGAGAACAGAAGAACCTGTGTATAATATAGAGAATAAAAGTTCCCATGTATAATCTAGAGAACAGCAGTCCCTGTGTATAATATAGAGAATAGCAGTTCTCATGTCTAATATAGAGAACAGAAGAACCTGTGTATAATATAGAGAATAAAAGTTCCCATGTCTAATATAGAGAATAGCAGTCCCTGTGTATAATACAGAGAACAGCAGTCACTGTGTATAATATAGAGAACAGCAATTCCCATGTCTAATATGGAGAACAGCTGTACCAGTGTATAATATAGAGAACAGCAGTACCTGTGTATAATATAGAGAACAGCAGTTCCCATGTCTAATATAGAGAACAGAAGTACCCATGTCTAATGTAGAGAACATCTGTCCCTGTGTATAATATAGAGAACAGCAGTTCCCACATCTAATATTGAGAACAGCAGTTCCCATGTCTAATATAGAGAACAGCTGTCCCTGTGTATAATATAGAGAACAGCAGTACGTGTGTATAATATAGAAAACAGCAGTTCCCATGCCGACTATAGAGAACAGCTTTCCCTGTGTATAATATAGAGAACAGCAGTTACCATGTCTAATATAGAGAACAGCTGTCCCTGTGTATAATATAGAGAACAGCAGATCCATGTCTAATATAGAGAACAGCAGTTCCCGTGTCTAATACAGAGAACAGCAGTCCCTGTGTATAATATGGAGATCAGCAGTTCCTATGTCAAATATAGAGAACAGTAGTTCCTGTGTATATTATAGAGAACAGCTGTCCCTGTGTCTCATATGAGAACAGCTGTCCCTGAGCATAATATAAAGAAGAGCTTTTCCGATGTATAATAAAGAGAACAGCAGTTCCTGTAATTAATATAGAGAACAGCAGATACCACAAGTAATATAGAGAACAGCAGATACCATAAGTAATATAAACAACAGCAGTTCCTGTGTATAATATAGAGAACAGCAGTTCCTGTGTATAATATAGAGAATAGCAGTTCTCATGTCTAATATAGAGAACAGAAGAACCTGTGTATAATATAGAGAATAAACGTTCCCATGAAAAATATAGAGAACAGCAGTCCCTGTGTATAATATAGAGAATAGCAGTTCCCATGTCTCATATAGAGAATAGCAGTCCCTGTGTATAATATAGAGAACAGCAGTCACTGTGTATAATATAGAGCATAGCAATTCCCATGTCTAATATGGAGAACAGCTGTACCTGTGTATAATATAGAGAACAGCAGTCCCTGTGTATAATATTGAGAACAGCAGTACCTATCTATAATATTGAGAACAGCAGTTCCCATGTCTAATATAGAGCATAGCTGTCCCTGTGTATAATATAGAGAACAGCAATTACCATGTCTAATTTAGAGAACAGCAGTGCCTGTGTATAATATAGAGAACAGCAGTCCCTGTGTATAATATAGAGAATAGCAATTCCCATGTCTAATATGGAGAACAGCAGTACCTGTGTATTTTATAGAGAACAGCAGTTCCTGTGTATAATATAGAGAATAGCAATTCCCATGTCTAATGTGGAGAACAGCAGTACCTGTGTATTTTATAGAGAACAGCAGTACCTGTGTATTTTATAGAGAACTACTGTTCCCATGTCGAATATAGAGAACAGAAGTACCCATGTCCAATGTAGAGAACAGCTGTCCCTGTGTATAATATAGAGAACAGCAGTTCCCATATCTAATATTGAGAACAGCAGTTCCCAGGTCTAATATAGAGAACAGCAGTACCTGTGTATTTTATAGAGAACAGCAGTTCCTGTGTATAATATAGAAAACAGTAGTTCCCATGTCGAATATAGAGAACAGCAGTTACCAATGTCTAATATAGAAAATAGCAGTTCCTGTGTATAATATAGAGAACAGCAGTTCCTGTGTATAACATATGAGAACATCAGTTCCGACGTCTAATATAGAGAAAAGCAATCCCCGTGTATAATGTAGAGAACAGCAGTTCCCATGTAAAATATAGAGAACAGCAGTTCCTGTGTATAATATAGAAAACAGCAGTTCCTGTGTATAATTTAGAGAACAGCAGTTCCCATGTCTAATAGAGAGAACAGCAGTACCTGTGTATAATATAGAGAACAGCAGTCCTTGTGTATAATATAGAGAACAGCAGTTCCCATGTCTAATATAGAGAACAGCAGTCCCTGTGCATAATATAGAAAACAGCAGTTCCCATGTCTAATATAGAGAACAGCAGTTCCCATGTCTAATATAGAGAACAGCAGTCCCTGTGCATAATATAGAAAACAGCAGTTCCTGAGTATAATATAGAGAACAGCAGTTCCCATGTCTAATATAGAGAACAGCAGTTCCCATGTCTAATATAGAGAACAGCAGTACCTGTGTATAATATAGAGAACAGCAGTCCCTGTGTATAACATTGAGAACATCAGTTCCTATGTCTAATACAGAGAAAAGCAATCCCCGTGTATAATGTAGATAACAGCAGTTCCCATGTAAAATGTAGAGAACAAAAGTTCATGTGTATAATACAGCGAACAGCAGTACCTGTGTATAATATAGAGAACAGCAGTTCCTGTGTATCATGTAGAAAACAGCAGTCCCTGTGTCTAATAAAGAGAACAGCTGTCCCTGTTCATAATACAGAGAACAGCGGTTCCCATGTCGAATATAGAGAACAGCAGTACCTTTGTATAATAAACAGAACAGCAATTACCATGTCTAAGATAGAGAACAACTGTCCCTGTGTATAACATGGAGAATATCACTTCCCATGACTAACATAGAGAACAGCAGTCCCTGTGTATAATATAGAGAACAGCAGTTCCCATGTCGAATATAGAGAACAGCAGTTCCCAATGTCTAATATAGAAAATAGCAGTTCCTGTGTATAATATAGAGAACAGCAGTTCCTGTGTATAACATTGAGAACATCAGTTCCTATGTCTAATACAGAGAAAAGCAATCCCCGTGTATAATGTAGATAACAGCAGTTCCCATGTAAAATGTAGAGAACAAAAGTTCATGTGTATAATACAGCGAACAGCAGTACCTGTGTATAATATAGAGAACAGCAGTTCCTGTGTATCATGTAGAAAACAGCAGTCCCTGTGTCTAATAAAGAGAACAGCTGTCCCTGTTCATAATACAGAGAACAGCAGTTTCCATGTCTGATATTGAGAACAGCAGTACCTGTGTATAATATAGAAAACAGCAGTTCCCATGTCTAATATAGAGATGAGCTGTGCCTGTGTATAATATAGAGAACAGCAGTTCCCATGTCTAATATAGAGAACAGCAGTTCCCAATGTCTAATATAGAAAATAGCAGTTCCTGTGTATAATATAGAGAACAGCAGTTCCTGTGTCTCACATAGAGAACATCAGTTCCTATGTCTAATATAGAGAAAAGCAATCCCCGTGTATAATGTAGAGAACAGCAGTTCCCATGTAAAATATAGAGAACAGCAGTACCTTTGTATAATAAACAGAACAGCAATTACCATGTCGAAGATAGAGAACAACTGTCCCTGTGTATAACATGGAGAATATCACTTCCCATGACTAACGTAGAGAACAGCAGTCCCTGTGTATAAAAAAGAGAACAGCAGTCCCTGTGTATAATATAGAGAACAGCAGTTCCCATGTCTAAGATAGAGAACAGCTGTTGCTGTGTATAACATGGGTAACATAACTCCCCATGAGTAACATCGAGAACAGCAGTCCCTGTGGATATTGAGAGAACAGCTGTCCCTGTGTTTAATATAAAGTAAAGCAGTTGCCATGTCTATTGTAGAGAACAGCAGTCCCTGTGTATAGATTAGATTAGATTACTTACAGTGTGGAAACAGGCCCTTCGGCCCAACAAGTCCACACCGACCCGCCGAAGCGTAACCCACCCAGACCCATTCACCTATATTTACCCCTTCATCTAACACTACGGGCACATTTTTTTGGATTGTGGGAGGAAACCGGAGCACCCGGAGGAAACCCACGCAGACACGGGGAGAACGTGCAAACTCCACACAGTCAGTCGCCTGAGGCGGGAATTGAACCCGGGTCTCTGGCGCTGTGAGGCAACAGTGCTAACTGCTGTGCCACCGTGCCGCCCACTAATATATAATATAGAAACCAGTAGTTCCTATGTCTAATATAGAGAACAGCAGTCCCTGTGTCTTATGTACAGAACAGCTGTCCCTGTGCATGATATAGAGAACAGCTGTCCCTGTGTGTAATATAGAGAACAGCAGTTACCTTGTCTAATATAGATAACAGCTGTCCCTGTGTATAATATAGAGAACAGCAGTTACCATGTCTAAGAAAGAAACAGCAGTTCCTGTGTATAATACAGGGAACAGCAGTTCCAATGTCTCATATAGAGAACACCTGTCCCTGTAAATAATATAGAGAACAGCAGTTCCCATGTCTAATATAGAGAACAGCTGTCCCTGTGTATAATATAGAAAACAGCAGTCCCTGTGTATAATAAAGAAAACAGCAGTTCCTGTGTGTAATATAGAGAACAGCAGTTCCCATTTGTTAAATGGAACAGATGTCCCTGTGTATAACATAGAGAAAATCAGTTGCTATGTCTAATATAGAGAAGAGCAATCCCAGTGTATAATTTTGAGAACAGCAGTTCCCATGTAAAATATAGAGAACAGCAGTTCCCATATCGAATATAGAGAACAACAGTCACGGTATATAATATGGAGATTAGCAGTTCCTATGTCAAAAATAGAGAACAGTAGTTCCTGTGTATAATTTATAGAAAAGAAATCCCCGTGTATAATTTTGAGAACAGCAGTTCCCATATAAAATATAGAGAACAGCAGTTCCTGTGCATAATTTTGCGAAGAGCAGTTCCCATGACGAATATAGAGAACAGCAGACCCTGAGTATAATGTGGAGATCAGCAGTTCCCATGTCAAAAATAGAGAACAGTAGTTCCTGTGTATAACATAGTGAACAGCTGTCCCTGAGCATAATATAAAGAAGAGCTTTTCTCATGTATAGTAAAGAGAACAGCAGTCCCTGTGTATAACATAGAGAACATCAGTTCCCCTGACTAATATGGAGAAAAGCAGTTCCTGTGCATAATACGGAGAATAGCAGTCGCTATGTTTAATATGGAGTACAGCAGTTCCCATGTCTAATATAGAGAACAGCAGTCCCTGTGTATAATTTCGAGAACAGCAGTTCCTGTGTATAATATAGAGAACAGCAGTCCCTGTGTCAAATTTACAGAATATCAGTCCCTGTGCAGAATATAGAGAATAGCAGTCCCTGTGTATAATATAGAGAACAGCAGTTCCCATGTCTAATATTAAGAACAGCAGTTCCCATTTTTAATATAGAGAACAGCAGTTCCCAATGTCTAATATAGAAAATAGCAGTTCCTGTGTATAATATAGTGAACAGCAGTTCCTGTGTATAACATAGAGAACATCAGTTCCAATGTCTAATATGGAGAAAAGCAATCCCCGTGTATAATGTAGAGAACAGCAGTTCCCATGTAAAATATAGAGAACAGCAGTTCCTGTGTATCATATAGAGAACAGCAGTCCCTGTGTCGAATAAAGAGAACAGCAGTCCCTGTGTCGAATAAAGAGAACAGCTGTCCCTGTGCATAACACAGAGAACAGCAGTTCCCATGTCTAATGTAGAGAACCGCAGTTCCTGTGTATCATATAGAGAACAGCAGTCCCTGTGTCTAATAAAGAGAACAGCTGTCCCTGTGCATAATACAGAGAACAGCAGTTACCATGTCTAATATAGAGATCAGCTGTCCCTGTGTATAATATAGAGAACAGCAGTTACCATGTCTAATATAGAGAACAGCTGTCCCTGTGTATAATATAGAGAACAGCGGTTACCATGTCCAAGAAAGAATTTTGAGTTCCTGTTTATAATACAGGGAACAGCAGTTCCAATGTCTAATATAGAGAACACCTGTCCCTTTGTATAATGTAGAGAACAGCAGTTCCCATGTCTAATATAGTGAACAGCAGTTCCCATGTCTAATATAGAGAACAGCAGTCCCTGTGTATAATATAGAAAACAGCAGTTCCCATGTCTAATATAGAGAACAGCAGTTCCCATTTGTTATATGGAACAGCTGTCCCTGTGCATAATACAGAGAACTGCAGATCCCATGTCTAATATAGAGAACATCAGTTGCTATGTCTAATATTGAGAAGAGCAATCCCAGTGTATAATTTTGAGAACAGCAGTTCCCATGTAAAATATAGAGAACAGCAGTTCCTGTGTATAATATAGAGAACAGCAGTTACCATGTCTAATATAGAGAACAGCAGTTCCCATGTCTAATATAGAAAATAGCAGTTCCTGTGTATACTATAGTGAACAGCAGTTCCTGTGTAAAGCATAGAGAACATCAGTTCCTATGTCTCATATAGAGAAAAGCAATCCCCGTGTATAATGTAGAGAACAGCAGTTCCCATGTCAAATATAGAGAACAGCAGTTCCTGTGTGAAGTACAGCGAACAGCAGTTCCCATGTCTAATATAGAGAACAGCTGTCCCTGTGTATCATATAGAGAACAGCAGTCCCTGTGTCTAATAAAGAGAACAGCTGTCCCTGTGCATAATACAGAGAACAGCAGTTCCCATGTCTAATATAGAGAACAGCAGTAGCTGTGTATAATATAGAGAACAGCAGTTCCCATGTCTAATATTAAGAACAGCAGTTCCCATGTCTAATATAGAGAACAGCTGTCCCTGTGTATAACATCGAGAACATCACTTCCCATGACTAATATAGAGAACAGCAGTCTCTTTGTATATTACAGGGAGCAGCAGTTCCAATGTCTAATATAGCGAACAGCTGTCCCTGTGTATAATATAGAGAACAGCAGTTCCCATGTCTGATATAGAGAACAGCAGTTCGCATGTCTAAGATAGAGAACAGCAGTCTTGTGTGTAATGTGAAGAACAGCAGCTCCTATGTCTAATATAGAGAACAGCAGTATATGTGTATAATACAGGGAACAGCAGTTCTCATGTATAATATAGAGAACAGCAGTTCCTATGTACAATATATAGAACAGCAGTCCCTGTGTCTAATACAGAGAACAGCTGTCCCTGTGCACAATACAGAGAACAGCAGTTCCCATGTCTAATATAAGAAAAAACCAATACCTGTGTTTAATATTGAGGACAGCAGTTCCCATGTTTAATATAGCGAACAGCTGCCCCTGTGTATAATAAAGAGAACAGCTGTCCCTGTGTTTAATATAGAGAACAGCAGTTACCATGTCTAAGAAAGAAACAGCAGTTCCTGCGTATAATACAGGCAACAGATGTTCCAATGTCTAATATAGAGAACACCTGTCCCTGTGTATAATGTAGAGAACAGCAGTTCCCATGTCTAATATAGAGAACAGCTGTCCCTGTGTATAATATAGAGAACAGCTGTCCCTGTGTATAATACAGGGAACAGCAGTTCCCATGTCTAATATAGAGAACAGCAGTCCATGTGTATAATTTAGAGAACAGCGGTTCCCATGTCTAATATAGAGAACAGCTGTCCCTGTGTATCATCTAGAGAACAGCAGTTACCATATCTAAAAAAGAAACAGCAGTTCCTGCATATAATACAGGGAACAGCAGTTCCAATGTCTAATATAGAGAACACCTGTCCCTGTGTATAATATAGAGAACAGCAGTTCCCATGTCTAATATAGAGAACAACAGTTCCCATGTCTAATATAGAAAACAGCAGTTCCTGTGAATAACATAGAGAACATCAGTTCCTATGTCTAATATAGAGAAAAGCAATCCCCGTGTATAATGTAGAGAACAGCAGTTCCCATGTAAAATATAGAGAACAGCAGTTCCTGTGCAGAATTTCGCGAACAGCAGTTCCCATGACTAATATAGAGAACAGCTGTCCCTGTGTATAATATACAAAACACCAGTTACCATGTCGAATATAGAGAACAGCTATCCCTGTGTATAACATGGAGAACATCACTTCCCATGACTAATATAGAGAACAGTAGTCTCTGTGTATAATACAGGGAGCAGCAGTTCCCATGTCTAATATGGAGAACAGCAGTCCCTGGGTATAATATAGAAAACAGCAGTCCCTGGGTATAATATAGAAAACAGCAGTTCCCGTGTATAATATAGAGAACAGCAGTTCCCATGTCTAATATAGAGAACAGCAGTTCCCATGTCTAATATAAGAGAAAACCAGTACCTGTGTTTAATATCGAGAACAGCAGTTACCATGTCTAATATAGAGAACAGCAGTCCCTGTGTATAATATAGAGAACAGCAGTTCCCATGTTTAATATAGCGAACAGCTGCTCCTGTATATAATATAGAGAACAGCAGTTCCCATGTCTAATATAGAGAACAGCAGTCACTGTGTATAATATAGAGAACAGCAGTTCCCATGTCAAATATGGAGAACAGGAGTTCCCATGTCTAATATTGGGATCAGCAGTCCCTGTGTATAATATGGTGATCAGCAGTTCCCATGTAAAATATAGTGAACAGCAGTTCGTGTGCATAATTTCGTGAACAGCAGTTCCCATGACTCATATAGAGAACAGCAGTCCCTGTGTATAATATGGAGATCAGCAGTTCCTATGTCAAAAATAGAGAACAGTAGTTCCTGTGTATATTATAGATAACAGCTGTCCCTGTGTCTAATATGAGAACAGCTGTCCCTGAGCATAATATAAAGAAGAGCTTTTCCCATGTATCATTAAGAAAACAGCAGTCCCTGTGTATAATATACAGAACAGCAGTTCCCATGTCTAATATAGAGAACAGCTGTCCCGGTATAGAATATAGAGAACAGCAGTCCCTGTGTCTAATAAAGAGAACAGCTGTCCCTGTGCATAATACAGAGAACACCAGTTCCCATGTCTAATATAGCGAACAGCTGTCCCTGTGTATAATACAGAGAGCAGCAGTTCCCACGTCTAATATAGAGAACAGCAGACCCTGTGTATCATATAGAGAAGAGCAGTTCCAATGTCTAATATAGTGAACAGCTGTTCCTGTGTATAATGTACAAAACAGCAGTTCCCATGTCTAATATAGAGAACAGCTGTCCTTGTGTATAATACAGAGAACAGCAGTTCCCATGTCTAATATAGAGAACAGCAGTCCCTGTGTATAATATAGAAAACAGCAGTTCCTGTGTATCATATAGAGAAATGCAGCTCCAATGTCTAATATAGCGAACAGCTGTCCGTGTGTATAATACAGAGAGCAGCAGTTCCCATGTCTAATATAGTGAACAGCAGACCCTGTGTATCATATAGAGAAGAGCAGTTCCAATGTCTAATATAGTGAACAGCTGTTCCTGTGTATAATGTCGAGAACAGCAGTTCCCATGTATAATATAGAGAACAGCTGTCCCTGTGTATAATATAGAGAACATCACTTCCCATGACTAATATAGAGAACAGCAGTCTCTGTGTATAATACAGAGAGCAGCAGTTCCCATGTCTAATATAGTGAACAGCAGACCCTGTGTATCATATAGAGAAGAGCAGTTCCAATGTCTAATACAGTGAACAGCTGTTCCTGTGTATAATGTCGAGAACAGCAGTTCCCATGTATAATATAGAGAACAGCAGTTCCTATGTACAATATATAGAACAGCAGTCCCTGTGTCTAACACAGAGAACAGCTGTCCCTGTGCACAATACAGAGAACAGCAGTTCCCATGTCTAATATAAGAGAAAACCAGTACCTGTGTATGATATAGAGAACAGCAGTTCCCATGTTTAATATAGCGAACAGCTGTCCCTGTGCATAATATACAAAACACCAGTTACCATGTCGAATATAGAGAACAGCTGTCCCTGTGTATAACATGGAGAACATCACTTCCCATGACTAATATAGAGAACAGCAGTCTCTGTGTATAATACACGGAACAGCAGTTCCCATGTCTAATATAAGAGAAAAGCAGTACCTGTGTTTAATATCGAGAACAGCAGTTACCATGTCTAATATAGAGAACAGCAGTCCCTGTGTATAATATAGAGAACAACAGTTCCCATGTTTAATATAGCGAACTGCTGCCCCTGTGTATAATATAGTGAACAGCAGTTCCCATGTCTAATAAAGCGAACAGCTGCCCCTGTGTATAATATAGAGAACAGCAGTTCCCATGTCTAATATCGAGAACAGCAGTTACTGTGTATAATATAGAGAACAGCAGTTCCCATGTCAAATATGGAGAACAGGTGTTCCCATGTCTAATATCAGGATCAGCAGTCCCTGTGTATAATATAGAGAACAGCAGCTCCCATGTAAAATATAGAGAACAGCAGTTCCTGTGCATAGTTTGGCGATCAACAGTTCCCATGACTAATATAGAGAACAGTAGTTCCTGTGTATAATATAGAGAACTGCAGTTACCAAGTCTAAGAAAGAAACAGGAGTTCCTGCGTATAATACAGGGAACAGCAGTTCCAATGTCTAATATAGAGACCACCTGTCCCTGTGTCTAATATCGAGAACAGCAGTCCCCATGTCTAATATAGAGAACAGCAGTCCCTGTGTATAATATAGAAAACAGCAGTTCCTGTGTATAATATAGAGAACATCAGTTCCCATGTCTAATATAGAAAACAGCAGTTCCTGTGTATAATATAAAGAACAGCAGTTCCCATGTAAAATATAGAGAACTGCAGTTCGTTTGTATAATATAGAGAACAGCAGTTCCCATGTCTAATATAGGGATCAGCAGTCCCGGTGTATAATATAGAGAATAGCAGTACCCATGTCTAATATAGAGAACATCTGTCCCTATGTATAATATAATGAACAGCAGTTCCCATGTAAAATATAGAGAACTGCAGTTCGTTTGTATAATATAGAGAACAGCAGTTCCTATATCTAATATAGAGAACAGCAGTCCCTGTGTATAATATACAAAACAGCAGTTCCATGTCTAATATAGAGAACAGCTGTCCCTGTATATAATATTGAGAACAGCAGTCCCTGTGTCTAATAAAGAGAACAGGTGTCCCTGTGCATAATACAGAGAACAGCAGTTCCCATGTTTAATATATCGAACAGCCGTCCGTGTGTATAATAATGAGAACAGCAGTTCCCATTCTAATATAGAGAACAGCTGTCCCTGTGTATAATATGGAGAACAGCAGTTCCCATTCTAATGTAGAGAACAGCAGTACCTGTGTATAATATAGAGAACAGCAGTACCTGTGTATAATATAGAAAACAGCCGTTCCCACGTCTAATATAGAGAACAGCTGTCCCAGTGTATAATATCGAGAACTGCAGTTACCATGTCTAAGAAAGAAACAGCAGTTCCTGTGCATAATACAGGGAACAGCAGTTCCCATGTCTAATATAGAGAACAACAGTCCCTGTGTATCAGAAAGAGAAGAGCAGTTCCCATGTCTAATATAGAGAACAGCTGTCCCTGTGTACAATATAGAGAACAGCCGTTACCATGTCTAATATAGAAAACAGCAGTTCCTGTGTATAATATAGAGAACAGCAGTTCCCATGTCTAATTTAGAGAACAGCAGTTCCTGTGCATAATTTCGTGAACAGCAGTTCCCATGACTAATATAGAGAACAGCAGTCCCTGTGTATAATATACAGAACAGCAGTTCCCATGTCTAATATAGAGAACAGCTGTCCCTGTATAGAATATAGAGAACAGCAGTCCCTGTGTATAATATACAAAACAGCAGTTCCCATGTCTAATATAGAGAACAGCAGTTCCTGTGTATAATATAGAGAACAGCAGTTCCCATGTCTAATATAGAGAACAGCAGTCCCTGTGTATAATATAGAAAACAGCAGTTCCTGTGTATCATATAGAGAAATGCAGCTCCAATGTCTAATGTAGTGAACAGCTGTCCCTGTGTATAACATGGAGAACATCACTTCCCATGACTAATATAGAGAACAGCAGTCTCTGTGTATAATACAGAGAGCAGCAGTTCCCATGTCTAATATAGTGAACAGCAGACCCTGTGTATCATATAGAGAAGAGCAGTTCCAATGTCTAATATAGTGAACAGCTGTCTCTGTGTATAATATAGAGAACAGCAGTTCGCATGTCTAAGAGAGAGAACAGCAGTCTTGTGTGTAATATGAAGAACGGCAGAGAATAACATTCCCTGTGTTTAATATAGGGAACAGCAGTCCCTGTGTATAATATAGAGAACAGCAGTTCCCATGTCTAATATAGAGAACAGCATTACCTGTGTATAATAAACAGAACAGCAGTTACCATGTCTAAGATAGAGAACAGCTGTCCGTGTGTAAAACATGGAGAACATCACTTCCCATGACTAACATAGAGAACAGCAGTCCCTGTGTATAATATAGAGAACAGCAGTCCCTGTGTATAATATAGAAAACAGCAGTTCCCATGTCTAATATAGAAAACAGAAGTACCCATGTCTAATGTAGAGAACAGCAGTACCTGTGTATAATATAGAGAACAGCAGTACCTGTGTATAATATAGAAAACAGCAGTTCCCGTGTCTAATATAGAGAACAGCAGTCCCTGTGTATAATATAGAAAACAGCAGTTCCCATGTCTAATATAGAGAACAGCAGTACCTGTGTATAATATAGAGAACAGCAGTACCTGTGTATAATATAGAGAACAGCAGTTCCCATGTCTAATATCGAGAACAGCAGTCCCTGTGTATAATATTGAGAACAGCAGTCCCTGTGTATAATATTGAGAACAGCAGTCCCTGTGTATAATATTGAGAACAGCAGTACCTGTGTATAATATTGAGAACAGCAGTTCCCATGTCTAATATAGAGAATAGCTGTCCCTGTGTATAATATAGAGAACAGCAGTTACCATGTCTAATATCGAGAACAGCTGTCCCTGTGTATAATATAGAGAACATTCGTTACCATGTCTAAGAAAGAAACTGCAGTTCCTGTGTATAATACAGGGAACAGCAGTTTCAATGTCTAATATAGAGAACACTTGTCCCTGTGTATAATATAGAAAACAGCAGTTTCTGTGTATAATATAGAGAACAGCAGTTCCAATGTCTAATAGAGAGAACAGCTGTCCCTGTGTATAATAGAGAGAACAGCAGTTCCCATGTCTAATATAGAGAACAGCTGTTCCTGTCTATAAAAAAGAGAACAGCAGTTCCCATTTGTTATATGGAACAGATGTCCCTGTGAAGAACATAGAGAACAACAGTTCCTATGTCTAATATAGAGAAGAGCAATCCCCGTGTATAATATACAGAACAGCAGTTCCCATGTAAACTATAGAGAACTGCAGTTCCTGTGCATAATTTCGAGAACAGCAGTTCCTATGACTGATATGGAGAACACCAGTCCTTGTGTATAATATGGAGATCAGCAGTTCCTGTGACAAATATAGAGAACAGTAAGTTCCTGTGTATATTATAGAGAACAGCTGTCCCTGTGTCTAATATGAGAACAGCTGTCCCTGAGCATAATATAAAGAAGAGCTTTTCCCATGTATAATAAAGAGAACAGCAGTTCCTGTAATTAATATTGAGAACAACAGATAACATAAGTAATATAGAGAACAGCAGATACCATAAGTAATATAGAGAACAGCAGTACCTGTGTATAACATAGAGAACATCAGTTCCCCTGTCTAATATGGAGGAATGCAGTTTCTGTGCAAAATATGGAGACAGCAGTCGCTGTGTTTAATATGGAGAACAGCAGTTCCCATGTCTAATTTAGAGAACACCAGTCCCTGTGTATAATAGGGTCCCTGTGGGCGGCACGGTGGCAGTGGGCGGCACGGTGGCACAGTGGTTAGCACTGCTGCCTCACAGCGCCTGAGACCCGGGTTCAATTCCCGCCTCAGGCGACTGACTGTGTGGAGTTTGCACGTTCTCCCCGTGTCTGCGTGGGTTTCCTCCGGGTGCTCCGGTTTCCTCCCACAGTCCAAAAAGATGTGCAGGGTCAGGTGAATTGGCCATGCTAAATTGCCCGTAGTGTTAGGTAGGGGGTAAATGTGGGGGTATGGGTGGGTTTCGCTTCGGCGGGTCGGTGTGGACTTGTTGGGCCGAAGGGCCTGTTTCAACACTGTAATGTAATCTAATGTAATCTAATCTAATCTAATATAGAGAACAGCAGTCCCTGTGTCAAATTTAGAGAATAGCAGTTCCTGTGCACAATATAGACAACAGTAGTCCCTGTGTATAATATAGAGAACAGCAGTCCCTGTGTATAATATAGAGAACAGCAGTCCCTGTGTCAAATTTAGAGAATAGCAGTTCCTGTGTACAATATAGACAACAGCAGTTCCCATGTCTAATATAGAGAACAGCAGTGCCTCTGTATAATATAGAGAATAGCAGTTCTCATGTCTAATATCGAGAACAGAAGAACCTGTGTATAATATAGAGAATAAAAGTTCCCATGTATAATATAGAGAACAGCAGTCCCTGTGTATAATACAGAGAACAGCAGTCACTGTGTATAATATAGAGAATAGCAATTCCCATGTCTAATATGGAGAACAGCTGTACCAGTGTATAATATAGAGAACAGCAGTACCTGTGTATAATATAGAGAACAGCAGTTCCCATGTCTAATATAGACAACAGCAGTACCTGTGTATAATATACAGAACAGCAGTTAACATGTCTAGGAAAGAGACAGCAGTTCCTGTGTATAATATAGAGAACAGCAGTTCCCATGTCTAATATAGAGAACAGCTGCCCCTGTATCTCATATAGTGAACAGCAGTCCCTCTGTCTAATAAAGAGAACAGCTGTCCCTGTGCATAATATAGAGAACAGCAGATCCCATGTCTAATATAGAGAACAGCAGTACCTGTGTATAATATAGAGAACACCATTTCCCATGTAAAATATTGAGAACAGCAGTTCCTGTGCATAATATAGAGAACAGCAGATCCCATGTCTAATATAGAGAACAGCTGTCCCTGTGTATAATATAGAGAACAGCAGTTACCATGTCTAATATAGAGAACAGCTGTCCCTGTGTATAATATAGAGAACACCATTTCCCATGTAAAATATAGAGAATAGCAGTTCCTGTGCATAATTTCGAGAACATCACTTCCCATGACTAATATACAGAACAGCAGTCTCTGTGTCTCATATAGAGAACAGCAGTTCCCATGTTTGATATAGAGAACAGCTGTTCCTGTGTATAATGTTGAGAACAGCAGTTCCTATGTCTAATAAAGAGAACAGCTGTCCCTGTGTACAATATAGAGACCAGCAGTTCCCATGTCTAATATCGAGAACAGCAGTATCTGTGAATAATAAAGAGAAAAGCAGTTCCTGTGTATCATATAGAGAACAGCAGTTCCCATGTCGAATATAGAGAACAGCAGTCCCTATGTATAATATAGAGAACAGCAGTCCCTGTGTATAATATACAGAACAGCAGTTCCCATATCTAATATAGAGAACAGCTGTCCCTGTATATAATATAGAGATTAGCAGTCCCTGTGTCTAATAAAAAGAACAGCTGTCCCTGTGCATAATACAGAGAACAGCAGTTCCCATGATTAAAATACAGAACAGCAGTCTCTGTGTCTCAGAGAGAGAACAGCAGTTCCCATGTTTGATATAGAGAACAGCTGTTCCCTGTGTATAATATAGAGAACAGCAAATCCCATGTCTAATATAGAGAAGAGCAGTACCTGTGTATAATATAGAAAACAGCAGTTCCCATGTCTAATATAGAGAACAGCTGTCCGTGTGTATAATATAGAGAACAGCAGTCCCTGTGTATAATATACAGAACAGCAGTTCCCATGTCTAATATAGAGAACAGCAGTTCCCATTTGTTATATGGAACAGATGTCCCTGTGTATAACATAGTGAACATCAGTTGCTATGTCTAATATAGAGAAGAGCAATCCCAGTGTATAATTTTGAGAACAGCAGTTCCCAAGTAAAGTATAGAGAACAGCAGTTCCTGTGCATAATATACGGAACAGCAGTTCCCATATCTAATACAGAGAACAACAGTCCCTGTGTATAATATGGAGATTAGCAGTTCCTATGTCAAAAATAGCGAACAGTAGTTCGTGTGTATATTATAGAGAACAGCTGTCCCTGTGTCGAATATGAGAACAGCTGTCCTTGAGCATAATATAATGAAGAGCTTTTCCCATGTATAATAAAGAGAACAGCAGTCCCTGTGTATAATGTTGAGAACAGCAGTTCCAGTAATTAATATGGAGAACAGCAGATACCATAATGAACTTGCAGCGTTGGTTGGTACCTGGGACTTCGATGTTGTGGCTATTACGGAGACATGGCTAGAACAGGGACAGGATTGGCTGTTGCAGGTTCCGGGATTTAAATGTTTTAGTAGGGTCAGAGGTGGGGGTAAAAGAGGGGGAGGTGTGGCATTGCTTGTCAAAGATAGTATTACAGCGGTGGAAAGGACGATGGATGAGGACTTGCCATCTGAGGTAGTTTGGGCTGAGGTTAGGAATAGGAAAGGAGAGGTCACCCTGTTAGGAGTCTTTTACAGGCCTCCTAATAGTCCTAGAATCATTGAAGAAAGGATTGGGAAGGTGATTCAGGAGATGAGTGACAGTAATAGGGTGGTTGTTATGGGGGACTTTAACTTTCCTGATATTGATTGGGAAAGCTATAGCTCAAGTTCGTTAGATGGGTCAGTGTTTGTTCAATGTGTGCAGGAGAGTTTCCTGACACAATATGTAGACAGGCCAACAAGAGGTGAGGCCATACTGGATTTGGTTCTGGGTAACGAACCAGGCCAGGTGTTAGAATTAGAGGTAGGTGAGCACTTTGGGGATAGTGACCATAATTCGGTGATTTTTACACTCGTGATGGAGAGGGATAAGTGTGTACTACAGGGCAAGAATTATAGCTGGGGTAAGGGAAATTATGATGCGGTGAGGCATGACTTAGGATGTGTGGCTTGGAAAAGTAGACTCCAAGGCAAGAGTGTAAATGATATGTGGAACTTGTTCAAGGGGCAACTATTGAGTGTCCTTGATAATTATGTACCTGTCAGGCAGGAAGGAAAGGGTCGTGCGAGGGAGCCGTGGTTTAATAAGGAATTGGAATCCCTTGTTAAATGGAAGAGGGCGGCCTATCTCAAGATGAGACGTGAAGGTTCAATTGGGGCGATTGAGAGTTATAGGGTAGCCAAGAAGGACCTGAAGAGAGAGCTAAAAGCAGCAAGGAGGGGACATGAAAGGTCCTTAGTAGATAGGATTAGGGAAAACCCTAAGGCTTTCTATAGGTATGTTAGGAATAAAAGAATGACTAGGGTAGGAATAGGTCCAGTCAAGGATAGTAGGGGGAAGTTGCGTGTGGAGGCGGAAGAGATTGGGGAGACACTGAATGAATACTTTTCTTCAGTATTCACTCAGGAACAGGGCATTGTTGTCGATGAGAATACTGAGGCACAAATAAGTAGAATGGATGGCTTTGAGGTATGTAGAGAAGAGGTGTTGGAAATCCTGGAAAAGGTGAAAATAGATAAGTCCCCTGGGCCTGATGGCATTTATCCTAGGATTCTCTGGGAAGCAAGGGAGGAGATTGCAGAGCCATTGGCCTTGATTTTTATGTCCTCTTTGTCTACAGGAGTAGTCCCAGAAGACTGGAGGATAGCAAATGTGGTTCCCTTGTTCAAAAAGGGGAGTAGGGATAGCCCTAGTAACTATAGGCCGGTGAGTCTCACTTCTGTTGTGGGCAAAGTCTTAGAGAGAATTGTAAGGGATAGGATTTATGCACATCTGGATAGGAATAATGTGATCAAGGATAGTCAGCATGGTTTTGTGAAGGGCAGGTCGTGCCTCACAAACCTTATTGAATTCTTTGAAAAGGTGACGAAGGAGGTTGATGAGGGGAAAGCGGTAGATGTGGTATATATGGATTTTAGTAAGGCGTTTGATAAGGTTCCCCATGGTAGGCTACTGCAGAAAATACGGAGATATGGCATTGAGGGTGAGTTGGAGGTTTGGATTAGGAATTGGCTGGATGGAAGAAGACAGAGGGTAGTAGTTGATGGCAAAGTTTCTTCATGGAGTGCCGTCACTAGCGGTGTTCCGCAAGGATCTGTTTTGGGACCATTGCTGTTTGTCATTTTTATAAATGACCTGGAAGAGGGGTTAGAAGGTTGGGTGAGCAAGTTTGCGGATGATACGAAAGTCGGAGGAGTTGTTGACAGTGAGGAAGCATGTGGCAGGTTACAGCAGGATATAGAGAAGCTGCAGAGCTGGGCAGAAAGGTGGCAGATGGAATTCAATGTAGCTAAGTGCGAGGTGATTCACTTTGGGAAGAATAACAAAAAGATCGGGTACTGGGCTAATGGTCGGATACTTGGTAGTGTGGATGAGCAGAGGGATCTTGGTGTCCATGTACACAGATCTCTGAAAGTTGCCACCCAGGTAAATAGTGCGGTGAGGAAGGCATATGGCGTACTGGCTTTTATTGGTAGAGGAATTGAGTTCCGGAGTCCTGAGGTCATGATGCAGTTGTATAGGACTCTGGTACGGCCGCATCTGGAATATTGTGTGCAGTTTTGGTCACCATACTATAGGAAGGATGTGGAGGCATTGGAACGGGTGCAGAGGAGGTTTACCAGGATGTTGCCTGGTATGGAAGGAAAATCGTATGAGGAAAGACTGAGGCACTTGGGGCTGTTTTCACTAGAGAAAAGAAGGTTTAGGGGTGACTTGATTGAGGTGTACAAGATGATTAGGGGGTTAGATAGGGTCGACAGTATGAACCTTTTCCCGCGTATTGAGTCGGGTATTACAAGGGGGCATAGCTTTAAATTAAGGGGGGGTAGATATAGGACTGATGTTAGGGGTAGGTTCTTCACTCAGCGAGTCGTTAGTTCATGGAATGCCCTGCCAGTAACAGTGGTGGACTCTCCCTCTTTATGGGCATTTAAGAGGGCATTGGATAGGTATATGGAGGATAGTGGGTTAGTGTAGTTTAGGTGGGCTTGGATCGGCGCAACATCGAGGGCCCAAGGGCCTGTACTGCGCTGTATTCTTCTATGTTCTATGTTCTATGTTCTATAATATATGGTATAACAACAGTCCATACCATAACAACAGTCCCTGTGTATAACACAGAGAACATCAGTTCCCCTGACTAATATGGAGAAAAGCAGTTCCTGTGCATAATACGGAGAACAGCAGTCGCTATGTTTAATATGGAGTACAACAGTTCCCATGTCTAATATAGAGAACAGCAGTCCCTGTGTATAATATAGAGAACAGCAGTCCCTGTGTATAATATAGAGAACAGCAGTTCCCATGTCTAATATAGAGAACAGCAGTCCCTGTGTATAATATAGAGAACAGCAGTCCCTGTGTATAATATAGAGAACAGCAGTCCCTGTGTATAATATAGAGAACAGCAGTTCCTGTGTATAATATAGAGAACAGCAGTCCCTGTGTCAAATTTAGAGAATAGCAGTCCCTGTGCATAATATAGAGAATAGCAGTCCCTGTGTATAATATAGAGAACAGCAGTTCCCATGTCTAATATTGAGAACAGAAGTTCCCATGTCTAATATAGAGAACAGCAGTTACCAATGTCTAATATAGAAAATAGCAGTTCCTGTGTATAATATAGAGAACAGCAGTCCCTGTGTATAATATAGAGAACAGCAGTTCCTGTGTATAATATAGAGAACAGCAGTCCCTGTGTCAAATTTAGAGACTAGCAGTCCCTGTGCATAATATAGAGAATAGCAGTCCCTGTGTATAATATAGAGAACAGCAGTTCCCATGTCTAATATTGAGAACAGAAGTTCCCATGTCTAATATAGAGAACAGCAGTTACCAATGTCTAATATAGAAAATAGCAGTTCCTGTGTATAATATAGAGAACAGCAGTTCCTGTGTATAACATATGAGAACATCAGTTCCTATGTCTAATATAGAGAAAAGCAATCCCCTTGTATAATGTAGAGAACAGCAGTTCCCATGTAAAATATAGAGAATAGCAGTCCCTGTGTATAATATAGAGAACAGCAGTTCCCATGTCTCATAGAGAGAACAGCAGTACCTGTGTATAATATAGAGAACAGCAGTCCTTGTGTATAATATAGAGAACAGCAGTTCCCATGTCGAATATAGAGAACAGCAGTACCTTTGTATAATAAACAGAACAGCAATTACCATGTCTAAGATAGAGAACAACTGTCCCTGTGTATAACATGGAGAACATCACTTCCCATGACTAACATCGAGAACAGCAGTCCCTGTCTATAAAAAAGAGAACAGCAGTCCCTGTGTTTAATATAGAGAACAGCAGTTCCCATGTCGAAGATAGAGAACAGCTGTCGCTGTGTATAACATGGGCAACATAACTCCCCATGAGTAACATCGAGAACAGCAGTCCCTGTGTATAATATAGAGAACAGCTGTCCCTGTGTTTAATATAAAGTAAAGCAGTTGCCATGTCTATTGTGGAGAACAGCAGTCCCTGTGTATAATATAGAAACCAGCAGTTCCTATGTCTAATATAGAGAACAGCAGTCCCTGTGTCTCAGATAGAGAACAGCAGTTCCCATGTTTGATATAGAGAACAGCTGTCCCTGTGTATAATATAGAGAACAGCAGCTCCCATGTCTAATATAGAGAACAGCCGTCCCTGTTTATAATATAGAGAATACCATTTCCCATGTAAAATATAGAGAACAGCAGTTCCTGTGCATAATTTCGAGAACATCACTTCCCATGACCAATTTACAGAACAGCAGTCTCTGTGTCTCATATAGAGAACAGCAGTTCCCATGTTTGATGTGGAGAACAGCTGTTCCTGTGCATAATGTCGAGAACAGCAGTTCCTATGTCTAATAAAGAGAACAGCAGTTCCTGTGTATAATACAGGGAACAGCAGTTCCCATGTCTAATATAGAGAACAGTAGTTCCTGTGTATAATATAGAGAACAGCTGTCCCTGTATATACTATAGAGAACAGCAGTCCCTGTGTCTAATAAAGAGAACAGCTGTCCCTGTGCATAATACAGAGAACAGCAGTTCCCATGTCTAATATAGAGAACAGTAGTTCCTGTGTATAATATTGAGAACAGCAGTTCCTGTAAATAATACAGAGAACAGCAGATACCATAACTAGTATAGAGAACAGCAGTCCCTGTGTATAACATAGAGAACATCAGTTCCCCTGTCTAATATGGAGAAAAGCAGTTCCTGTGCATAATATGGAGAACAGCAGTCGCTATGTTTAATATGGAGTACAGCAGTTCCCATGTCTAATAGAGAGAACAGCAGTCCCTGTGTATAATATAGAGAACAGCAGTTCCTGTGTATAATATAGAGAACAGCAGTTCCTGTGTATAATATAGAGAACAGCAGTCCCTGTGTCAAATTTAGAGAGTAGCAGTTCCTGTGCATAATATAGTGAATAGCAGTCCCTGTGTATAACATAGAGAACATCAGTTGCTATGTCTAATATAGAGAAGAGCAATCCCAGTGTATAATTTTGAGAACAGCAGTTCCCATGTAAAATGTAGAGAACAACAGTCCCTGTGTATAATATGGAGATCAGCAGTTCCTATGTCAAAAATAGAGAACAGTAGTTCCTCTGTATAATATAGAGAAGAGCAATCCCAGTGTATAATTTTGAGAACAGCAGTTCCCATGTAAAATATAGAGAACAGCAGTTCCTGTGTATAACATAGAGAACAGCTGTCCCTGAGCATAATATAAAGAAGAGCTTTTCCCATGTATAATAAAGAGAACAGCAGTCCCTGTGTATAATATAGAGAACAGCAGTTCCTGTAATTAATATAGAGAACAGCAGATACCATAACTAATATAGAGAACAACAGTCCCTGTGTATAACATAGATAACATCTGTTCCCCTGTCTAATATGGAGAAAAGAGATGGAAATGTGTTGCTGGAAAAGCGCAGCAGGTCAGGCAGCATCTAGGGAACAGGAGAATCGACGTTTCGGTCATTAGCCCTTCTTCAGGAATGAGGAAAGTTGGTCCAGCAGGCTAAGATAAAAGATAGGGAGGAGGGATTTGGGGGAGGGGCGTCGGAAATGTGATAGGTGGAAAGAGGTCAAGGTGAGGGTGATAGGTCAGACTGGGGTGGGGGCGGAGAGGTCGGGAAGAAAATTGCAGGTGAGGAAGGCGGTGCTGAATTTGATGGATTTGACTGAGACAGGCTGGGGGGAGGGGAAATGAGGAAACTGGTGAAATCCGAGTTCATCCCTTGTGGTTGGAGGGTTCCTAGGCGGACGATGAGGCGCTCTTCCTCCAACCATCGTGTTGTTGTGGTCTGACGATGGAGGAGTCCAAAGACCTGCATATCCTTGGTGGAGTGGGAGGGGGAATTGAAATGTTGAGCTACAGGGTGGTTGGGTTGGTTGGTCCGGGTGTCCCAGAGGTGTTCCCTGAAACGCTCCGCAAGTAGGCAGCCCGTCTCCCCAATATAGAGGAGGCCACATCGGGTGCAAAGGATGCAATAGATGATATGTGTGGAGGTGCAGGTGAATCTGTGGCGGATATGGAAGTTTCCTTTGGGGCCTTGGAGGGAGGTGAGGGGGGAGGTGTGGGCGCAAGTCTTGCACCTCCTGCGGTTGCAGGGGAAGGTGCCGGGAGTGGAGGTTGGGTTGGTGGGGGGTGTGGATCTGACGAGGGAGTCACGGAGGGAGTGGTCTTTACGGAATGCTGATAGGGGAGGGGAGGGAAATATATCCTTGGTGGTGGGGTCCGTTTGGAGGTGGCGGAAATGGCGGCGGATGATGCGCTGTACATGGAGGTTAGTGGGGTGGTAGGTGAGGACCAGTGGGGCGTCCTGGTGGCGGTTGGAGGGGCGGGGTTCAAGGGCGGAGGATCGGGAAGTGGAAGAGATGCGGTGGAGGGCATCGTCGACCACGTCGGGGGGGAAATTGCGGTCCTTGAAGAAGGAGGCCATCTGGGATGTGCGTTTTTGGAACTGGTCCTCCTGGGAGCAGATGCGGCGGAGTCAAAGGAATTGGGAGAATGGGATGGCGTTTTTATAGGGGGCAGGATGGGAGGAGGTGTAGTCCAGGTAGCTGTGGGAGTCGGTTGGTTTGTAGTAGATGTCCGTGTTGATTCGGTCGCCTGAGATAGAAATAGAAAGGTCGAGGAAGGGGAGGGAGGAATCTGAGACTGTCCAGGTGAATTTGAGGTCGGGGTGGAAGGTGTTGGTGAAGTGGATGAACTGTTCAACCTCCTCGTGGGAGCACGAGGCGGCACCGATACAGTCATCGATGTAGCGGAGGAAAAGGTAGGGGGTGGGGCCAGTGTAGTTGCGGAAGATGGATTGTTCCACATATCCTACGAAGAGGCAGGCATAGCTGGGGCCCATGCAGGTGCCCATGGCTACTCCTTTCGTTTGGAGGAAGTGCGAGGATTGGAAAGAGAAGTTGTTCAGGGTGAGGACCAGTTCAGTCAGTCGAAGGAGGGTGTCTGTGGAAGGGTACTGGTCGGTACGGCGGGAAAGAAAGAAGCGGAGGGCTTTGAGTCCTTCGTGATGGGGGATGGAGGTGCACAGGGACTGGATGTCCATGGTGAAAATAAGGCGTTGGGGACCGGGGAAGCGAAAATCATGGAGCAGGTGGAGGGCATGGGTGGTGTCCCGAACGTAGGTGGGGAGTTCTTGGACTAAGGGGGACAGGACGGTGTCAAGGTATGCGGAGATGAGTTCGGTGGGGCAGGAGCAGGCGGAGACAATGGGTCGGCCGGGGCAGTCAGGTTTGTGGATTTTGGGCAGGAGGTAGAAGCGGGAGGTGCGGGGTTGTGGGACTATGAGGTTGGAGGTGGTGGATGGGAGATCCCCCATGTGTTTCCAGCAACACATTTCCATCTCTGATCTCCAGCATCTGCAGACCTCACTTTCTCCTCTAATATGGAGAAAAGCAGTTCCTGTGCATAATATGGAGAACAGCAGTCGCTATGTTTAATATGGAGTACAGCAGTTCCCATGTCTAATATAGAGAACAGCAGTCCCTGTGTACAATATAGAGAACAGCAGTTCCTGTGTATAATATAGAGAATAGCAGTCCCTGTGCCAAGTTTAGAGAATAGCAGTCCCTGTGCCAAATTTAGAGAATAGCAGTCCCTGTGCATAATATAGAGAATAGCAGTCCCTGTGTATAATATAGAGAACAGCAGTTCCCATGTCTAATATGGAGTACAGCAGTCCCTGTGTATAATATAGAGAACAGCAGTTCCTGTGTATAATATAGAGAATAACAGTCCCTGTGCCAAGTTTAGAGAATAGCAGTCCCTGTGCCAAATTTAGAGAATAGCAGTCCCTGTGCATAATATGGAGAATAGCAGTCCCTGTGTATAATATAGAGAACTGCAGTTCCTGTGTATAATATGGAGTACAGCAGTTCCCATGTCTAATATTGAGAACAGCAGTTCCCATGTCTAATATAGAGAAGAGCAGTACCTGTGTATATTGTAGAAAACAGCAGTTCCCATGTCTAATATAGAGAACAGCAGTCCCTGTGTATAATACAGAGAACAGCAGTCCCTGTGTATAATATACAGAACAGCAGTTCCCATGTCTAATATAGAGAACAGCTGTCCCTGTATATAATATAGAGAACAGCTGTCCCTGTGCATAATACAGAGAACTGCAGATCCCATGTCTAATATAGAGAACAGCAGTCCCTGTGTATCATACAGAGAACAGCAGTCCCTTTGTATAATATACAGAACAGCAGTTCCCATGTCTAACATAGAGAACAGATGTCCCTGTGTATAACATCGAGAACATCAGTTGCTATGTCTAATATTGAGAACAGCAGTTCCCATGTCTAATATAGAGAACAGCAGTTCCCATTTGTTATATGGAACAGATGTCCCTGTGTATAACATAGAGAACGTCAGTTGCTATGTCTAATATAGAGAAGAGCAATCCCAGTGTATAATTTTGAGAACAGCAGTTCCCATGTAAAATATAGAGAACAGCAGTTCCTGTGCATAATATACGGAACAGCAGTTCCCATATCTAATACAGAGAACAACAGTCCTTGTGTATAATATGGAGATTAGCAGTTCCTATGACAAAAATAGAGAACAGTAGTTCCTGTGTATAATATAGAGAAAAGAAATCCCCGTGTATAATTTTGAGAACAGCAGTTCCCATGTAAAATATCGAGAACAGCAGTTCCTGTGCATAATTTTGCGAAGAGCAGTTCTCATGACTAATATAGAGAACAGCAGACCCTGTGTATAATATGGAGATCAGCAGTTCCTATGTCAAAAATAGCGAACAGTAGTTCGTGTGTATATTATAGAGAACAGCAGTCCCTGTGTCGAATATGAGAACAGCTGTCCTTGAGCATAATATAATGAAGAGCTTTTCCCATGTATAATAAAGAGAACAGCAGTCCCTGTGTATAATATAGAGAACAGCAGTTCCAGTAATTAATAGAGAGAACAGCAGATACCATAACTAATATAGAGAACAACCGTCCCTGTGTATAACACAGAGAACATCACTTCCCCTGACTAATATGGAGAAAAGCAGTTCCTGTGCATAATACGGAGAACAGCAGTCGCTATGTTTAATATGGAGAACAGCAGTTCCCATGTCTAATATAGAGAACAGCAGTCCCTGTGTATAATATAGAGAACAGCAGTCACTGTGTATAATATAGAGAACAGCAGTCCCTGTGTCAAATTTAGAGAATAGCAGTCCCTGTGCATAATATAGAGAATAGCAGTCCCTGTGTATAATATAGAGAACAGCAGTTCCCATGCCTAATATTGAGAACAGCAGTTCCCATGCCTAATATTGAGAACAGCAGTTCCCATGTCTAATCTAGAGAACAGCAGTACCTGTGTATAATATAGTAAACAGCAGTTCCCATGTCTAATATAGAGAACAGCTGTCCCTGCGAATAATATACAGAACAGCAGTTCCCATGTCTAATATAGAGAACAGCTGACCCTGTATATAATGTAGAGAACAGCAGTCCCTGTGTCTAATAAAGAGAACAGCTGTCCCTGTGCATAATACAGAGAACTGCAGATCCCATGTCTAATATGGAGAACAGCAGTACCTGTGTATAATATAGAGAACAGCAGTCCCTGTGTATAATATAGAGAACAGCAGTTCCCATGTCTAATATAGAGAACAGCAGTACCTTTGTATAATAAACAGAACAGCAGTCCCTGTGTATAATATAGAGAACAGCAGTCCCTGTGTATAATATAGAGAACAGCAGTCCCTGTGTATAATATAGAGAACAGCAGTCCCTGTGTATAATATAGAGAACAGCAGTTCCGATGTCTAAGATAAAGAACAGCTGTCGCTCTGTATAACATGGAGAACATAACTCCCCATGAATAACATCGAGAACAGCAGTCCCTGTGTATAATATAGAGAACAGCTGTCCCTGTGTTTAATATAAAGTAAAGCAGTTCCCATGTCTATTGTAGAGAACAGCAGTCCTTGTGTATGATATAGAAAACAGCAGTTCCTATGTCTAATATAGAGAACAGCAGTCCCTGTGTCTTATGTACAGAACAGCTGTCCCTGTGCATAATATAGAGAACAGCAGTTCCCATGCCTAATATAGAGGACAGCAGTACCTGTTTATAATATAGAGAATAGCCGTTCCCATGTGTAAAATAGAGAACAGCAGTCCCAATGTATAACATAGACAACATCAGTTCCCATGACTAATATATAGTACTGCAGTCCCTATGTATAATATAGGGAACAGCAGTTCCCATGTCTAATATAGAGAACAGCAGTACCTGTGTATAATATAGAAAACAGCTGTCCCTGTGTATAATATAGAGAACAGCAGTTACCATGTCGAAGAAAGAGACAGCAGTTCCCGTGTATAATATAGAGATCAGCAATCCCTGTGTATTACATACAGAACAGCAGTTCCCATATCTAATATAGAGAACAGCTGTCCCTGTGTACAATATAGAGAACAACAGTCCCTGTGTATAATATGGAGATTAGCAGTTCTTATGTCAAAAATAGAGAACAGTAGTTCCTGAGTATAATTTTGACAAAAGCAATTCCCGTGTATAATATAGAGAACAACAGTTCCCATGTAAAATATCGAGAGCAGCAGTTCCTGTGCATAATTTCGCGAACAGCAGTTCCCCTGACTAATATAGAGAACAGCAGTCCCTCTGTATAATATGGAGATCAGCAGTTCCTCTGTCCCTCTTTCTGGGGACGGTGGGACCTCTATAAACAGGATGGTCTACACCTGAACCTGAGGGGAACCAGTATCCTTGGGGGGAGGTTTGCTAGTGCTCTTGGGGGGGGTTTAAACTAACTCGGCAGGGGCATGGGAACCCAGATTGTAGCTTCAGGGTGCAGGGCCTGGAGTGTAGGGAGGTGAGGAACATGGCATCAATTTCCAAGGAGGGTGCCTGTAAACAGGGAAGTGGCTTGAAGTGTGTATACTTCAATGCAAGAAGTATACGAAATAAGGTAGGTGAACTTGCAGCGTGGGTTGGTACCTGGGACTTCGATGTTGTGGCTATTACGGAGACATGGCTAGAACAGGGACAGGATTGGCTGTTGCAGGTTCCGGGATTTAAATGTTTTAGTAGGGTCAGAGGTGGGGGTAAAAGAGGGGGAGGTGTGGCATTGCTTGTCAAAGCTAGTATTACAGCGGTGGAAAGGACGATGGATGAGGACTTGCCATCTGAGGTAGTTTGGGCTGAGGTTAGGAATAGGAAAGGTGAGGTCACCCTGTTAGGAGTCTTTTACAGGCCTCCTAATAGTCCTAGAATCATTGAAGAAAGGATTGGGAAGGTGATTCAGGAGATGAGTGACAGTAATAGGGTGGTTGTTATGGGGGACTTTAACTTTCCTGATATTGATTGGGAAAGCTATAGCTCAAGTTCGTTAGATGGGTCAGTGTTTGTTCAATGTGTGCAGGAGAGTTTCCTGACACAATATGTAGACAGGCCAACAAGAGGAGAGGCCATACTGGATTTGGTTCTGGGTAACGAACCAGGCCAGGTGTTAGAATTAGAGGTAGGTGAGCACTTTGGGGATAGTGACCATAATTCGGTGATTTTTACACTCGTGATGGAGAGGGATAAGTGTGTACTACAGGGCAAGAGTTATAGTTGGGGTAAGGGAAATTATGATGCGGTGAGGCATGACTTAGGATGTGTGGCTTGGAAAAGTAGACTCCAAGGCAAGAGTGTAAAGGATATGTGGAACTTGTTCAAGGGGCAACTATTGAGTGTCCTTGATAATTATGTACCTGTCAGGCAGGAAGGAAAGGGTCGTGCGAGGGAGCCGTGGTTTAATAAGGAATTGGAATCCCTTGTTAAATGGAAGAGGGCGGCCTATCTCAAGATGAGACGTGAAGGTTCAATTGGGGCGATTGAGAGTTATAGGGTAGCCAGGAAGGACCTGAAGAGAGAGCTAAAAGCAGCAAGGAGGGGACATGAAAGGTCCTTAGTCGATAGGATTAGGGAAAACCCTAAGGCTTTCTATAGGTATGTTAGGAATAAAAGAATGACTAGGGTAGGAATAGGTCCAGTCAAGGATAGTAGTGGGAAGTTGCGTGTGGAGGCGGAAGAGATTGGGGAGACACTGAATGAATACTTTTCTTCAGTATTTACTCAGGAACAGGGCATTGTTGTAGATGAGAATACTGAGTCACAAATAAGTAGAATGGATGGCTTTGAGGTATGTAGAGAAGAGGTGTTGGAAATCCTGGAAAAGGTGAAAATTGATAAGTCCCCTGGGCCTGATGGCATTTATCCTAGGATTCTCTGGGAAGCAAGGGAGGAGATTGCAGAGCCATTGGCCTTGATTTTTATGTCCTCTTTGTCTACAGGAGTAGTCCCAGAAGACTGGAGGATAGCAAATGTGGTTCCCTTGTTCAAAAAGGGGAGTAGGGATAGCCCTAGTAACTATAGGCCGGTGAGTCTCACTTCTGTTGTGGGCAAAGTCTTAGAGAGAATTGTAAGGGATAGGATTTATGCACATCTGGATAGGAATAATGTGATCAAGGATAGTCAGCATGGTTTTGTGAAGGGCAAGTCGTGCCTCACAAACCTTATTGAATTCTTTGAAAAGGTGACGAAGGAGGTTGATGAGGGGAAAGCGGTAGATGTGGTATATATGGATTTTAGTAAGGCGTTTGATAAGGTTCCCCATGGTAGGCTACTGCAGAAAATACGGAGATATGGCATTGAGGGTGAATTGGAGGTTTGGATTAGGAATTGGCTGGATGGAAGAAGACAGAGGGTAGTAGTTGATGGCAAAGTTTCTTCATGGAGTGCCGTCACTAGCGGTGTTCCGCAAGGATCTGTTTTGGGACCATTGCTGTTTGTCATTTTTATAAATGACCTGGAAGAGGGGTTAGAAGGTTGGGTGAGCAAGTTTGCGGATGATACGAAAGTCGGAGGAGTTGTTGACAGTGAGGAAGCATGTGGCAGGTTACAGCAGGATATAGAGAAGCTGCAGAGCTGGGCAGAAAGGTGGCAGATGGAATTCAATGTAGCTAAGTGCGAGGTGATTCACTTTGGGAAGAATAACAAAAAGATGGGGTACTGGGCTAATGGTCGGATACTTGGTAGTGTGGATGAACAGAGGGATCTTGGTGTCCATGTACACAGATCTCTGAAAGTTGCCACCCAGGTAAATAGTGCGGTGAGGAAGGCATATGGCGTACTGGCTTTTATTGGTAGAGGAATTGAGTTCCGGAGTCCTGAGGTCATGATGCAGTTGTATAAGACTCTGGTACGGCCGCATCTGGAATATTGTGTGCAGTTTTGGTCGCCATACTATAGGAAGGATGTGGAGGCATTGGAACGGGTGCAGAGGAGGTTTACCAGGATGTTGCCTGGTATGGAAGGAAAATCGTATGAGGAAAGACTGAGGCACTTGGGGCTGTTTTCACTAGAGAAAAGAAGGTTTAGGGGTGACTTGATTGAGGTGTACAAGATGATTAGGGGGTTAGATAGGGTCGACAGTATGAACCTTTTCCCGCGTATGGAGTCGGTTATTACAAGGGGGCATAGCTTTAAATTAAGGGGGGGTAGATATAGGACTGATGTTAGGGGTAGGTTCTTCACTCAGCGAGTCGTTAGTTCATGGAATGCCCTGCCAGTAACAGTGGTGGACTCTCCCTCTTTATGGGCATTTAAGAGGGCATTGAATAGGTATATGGAGGATAGTGGGTTAGTGTAGTTTAGGTGGGCTTGGATCGGCGGAACATCGAGGGCCCAAGGGCCTGTACTGCGCTGTATTCTTCTATGTTCTATGTTCTAAAATAGAGAACAGTAGTTCCTGTGTATAATATGGAGAACAGCACTTCCTGTGTATAACATAGAGAACAGCTGTCCCTGAGCATAATATAAAGAAGAACTTTTCCCATGTATAATAAAGAGAACAACAGTCCCTGTGTATAACATAGAGAACATCAGTTCCCCTGTCTAATATGGAGAAAAGCAGTTCCTGTGCATAATATGGAGAACAGCAGTCGCTATGTTTAATATGGAGTACAGCAGTTCCCATGTCGAATATAGAGAACAGCAGTCCCTGTGTATAATATAGAGAACAGCAGTCCCTGTGTATAATATAGAGAACAGCAGTCCCTGTGTATAATATAGAGAACAGCAGTTCCCGTGTCCAATATTGAGAACAACAGTTCCTGTGAATAATATAGAAAACAGCAGGTCCCATGTCTAATATAGAGAACAGCTGTCCCTGTGTATAATATAGAGAACAGCAGTTACCATGTCTAATATAGAGAACACCTGTCCCTGTGTATAATAGAGACAACAGCAGTTCCCATGTCTCATATAGAGAACAGCAGTTCCTGTGTATAATATAGAGAACAGCAGTTCCCATGTCTAATATAGAGAACAGCAGTTCCTCTGTCTAATATAGAGAACAGCTGTTCCCATGACTAATATAGAGAACAGCAGTCCCTCTGTATAATATGGAGATCAGCAGTTCCAATGTCAAAAATAGAGAACAGTTGTTCCTGTGTCGAATATGAGCACAGCTGTCCCTGAGCATAATATAAAGAAGAGCTTTTCCCATGTATAATAAAGAAAACAGCAGTCCCTGTGTATAACATACAGAACAGCAGTTCCCATATCTAATATAGAGAATAGCTGTCCCTGTGTACAATATAGAGAACAGCACTTCCCATGTCTAATATAGAGAACAGCAGTATCTGTGAATAATAAAGAGAACAGCAGTCCCTGTGTATAATGTAGAGAACAGCAGTTAACATGTCTAGGAAAGAGACAGCAGTTCCTGTGTACAATATAGAGAACAGCATTCCCTGTGTCGAATAAACAGAACAGCTGTCCCTGTGCATAATACAGAGAACAGCAGTTCCCATGTCTAATACAGAGAACAGCAGTACCTGTGTATAATATAGAGAACAGCAGTTACCATGTCTAATATAGAGAACAGCTGTCCCTGTGTATAATATAGAGAACACCATTTCCCATGTAAAACATAGAGAACAGCAGTTCCTGTGCATAATTTCGAGAACATCACTTCCCATGAGTAATACACAGAACAGCAGTCTCTGTGTCTCATATCGAGAACAGCAGTTCCCTTGTTTGATATAGAAAACAGCTGTTCCTGTGTATAATGTCGAGAACAGCAGTTCCTATGTCTAATATAGAGAACAGTTGTCCCTGTATATAATATGGAGAAAAGCAGTCCCTGTGTCCAATAAAGAGAACAGCAGTTCCTGTGTATAATATAGAGAATAGCAGTTCCCATATCTAATATAGGGATCAGCAGTCCCTGTGCATAATATAGAGAACAGCAGTTCCCATGTCTCATATAGAGAACAGCAGTTCCCATGTCTAATTTTGAGAACAGCAGTCCCTGTGCATAATATAGAAAACAGCAGTTCCCATGTCTCATATAGAGAACAGCAGTACCTGTGTATAATATAGAGAACAGCAGTTCCCATGTCTAATATAGAGAACAGCTGTCCCTGTGTACAATATAGAAAACAGCAGTTCCCATGTCTAATATAGAGAACAGCAGTTCCCATGTCTAATTTTGAGAACAGCAGTCCCTGTGCATAATATAGAAAACAGCAGTTCCCATGTCTAATATAGAGAACAGCAGTACCTGTGTATAATATAGAGAACAGCAGTTCCCATGTCTAATATAGAGAACAGCTGTCCCTGTGTATAATATAGAAAACAGCAGTTCCCATGTCTAATATAGAGAACAGCAGTTCCCATGTCTAATATAGAGAACAGCTGTCCCTGTGTATAATATAGAAAACAGCAGTTCCCATGTCTAATATAGAGAACAGCAGTTCCTGTGTATAATATCGAGAACAGCAGTTCCCATGTCTAATATAGAGAACAGCAGTTCCTGTGTATCATTTCGAGATCAACAGTTCCCATGACTAACATAGAGAACAGTAGTTCCTCTGTATAATATTGAGAACAGCCGTTCCCATGTCTAATATAGAGAACAGCAGTTCCCATATCTAATATAGATAACTGCAGTACCTGTGTATAATATAGAGAACAGCAGTCCCTGTGTATAATATAGAGAATAGCAGTTCCCATGTCTAATATAGAGAATAGCAGTCCCTGTGTATAATATAGAAAACAGCAGTTCCTGTGTATAATATAGAGAACAGCAGTTCCCATGTCTCATATCGAGAACAGCAGTTCCCATGTCTGATATAGAGAACAGCAGTACCTGTGTATAATATAGAGAACAGCAGAACCTGTGTATAATATAGAAAACAGCAGTTCCCATGTCTAATATAGAGATCAGCTTTCCCTGTGTATAATATAGAGAACAGCAGTTCCCATGTCTAATATGGAGAACAGCACTTCCCATGTCTAATTTTGAGAACAGCAGTCCCTGTGAATAATATAGAAAACAGCAGTTCCCATGTCTAATATAGAGAACAGCAGTACCTGTGTATAATATAGAGAACAGCAGTTCCCATGTCTAATATAGAGAACAGCTGTCCCTGTGTATAATATAGAAAACAGCAGTTCCCATGTCTAATATAGAGAACAGCTGTCCCTGTGTATAATATAGAAAACAGCAGTTCCCATGTCTAATATAGAGATCAGCTTTCCCTGTGTATAATATAGAAAACAGCAGTTCCCATGTCTAATGTAGAGAACAGCAGTTCCCATGTCTAATTTTGAGAACAGCAGTCCCTGTGCATAATATAGAAAACAGCAGTTCCCATGTCTAATATAGAGAACAGCAGTTCCTGTGTATAATATCGAGAACAGCAGTTCCCATGTCTAATATAGAGAACAGCAGTACCTGTGTATCATTTCGAGATCAACAGTTCCCATGACTAATATAGAGAACAGTAGTTCCTCTGTATAATATAGAGAACTGCCGTTCCCATGACTAATATGGAGAACAGCAGTTCCCATGTCTAATATAGAGAACTGCAGTCCCTGTGTATAATATAGAAAACAGCAATTCCTGTGTATAATATAGAGAACAGCAGTTCCCATGTCTAATATTGAGAACAGTAGTTCCCATGTCTAATATAGAGAACTGCAGTCCCTGTGTATAATATAGAAAACAGCAGTTCCTGTGTATAATATAGAGAACAGCAGTTCCCATGTCTAATATTGAGAACAGCAGTTCCCATGTCTAATATAGAGAACAGCAGTTCCCATGTCTAATATAGAGAACTGCAGTCCCTGTGTATAATATAGAAAACAGCAGTTCCTGTGTATAATATAGAGAACAGCAGTTCCCATGTCTAATATCGAGAACAGCAGTTCCCATGTGTGAGAAAGAGAACAGCAGTGACCATGTCTAATATAGAGAACAGCAGTACCTATGTATAATATAGAGAACAGCAGAACCTGTGTATAATATAGAGAACAGCAGTTCCCATGTCTAATATAGAGAACAGCACTTCCCATGTCTAATTTTGAGAACAGCAGTCCCTGTGCATAATATAGAAAACAGCAGTTCCCATGTCTAATATAGAGAACAGCAGTACCTGTTTATAATATAGAGAACAGCAGTTCCCATGTCTCATATAGAGAACAGCTGTCCCTGTGTATAATATAGAGAACAGCAGTTCCCATGTCTAATATAGAGAACAGCTGTCCCTGTGTATAATATAGAAAACAGCAGTTCCCATGTCTAATATAGAGATCAGCTGTCCCTGTGTATAATATAGAAAACAGCAGTTCCCATGTCTAATATAGAGAACAGCAGTTCCTGTGTATAATATCGAGAACAGCAGTTTTCATGTCTAATATAGAGAACAGCAGTACCTGTGTATAATATCGAGAACAGCAGTTCCCATGTCTAATATAGAGAACAGCAGTACCTGTGTATAATATAGAGAACAGCAGTTCCCATGTCTAATATAGAGATCAGCTTTCCCTGTGTATAATATAGAGAACAGCAGTTCCCATGTCAAATGTAGAGAACAGCAGTTCCCATGTCTAATTTTGAGAACAGCAGTCCCTGTGCATAATATCGAAAACAGCAGTTCCCATGTCTCATATAGAGAACAGCAGTTCCTGTGTATAATATGGAGATCAGCAGTTCCCATGTCTAATATAGAGAACAGCTGTGCCAGTGTATAATATAGAGAACAGCAGTTACCATGTCTAATATCGAGAACAGCTGTCCCTGTGTATAATATAGAGAACAGCTGATCCATGTCTAATATAGAGAACAGCAGTTCCCGTGTCTAATATAGAGAACAGCAGTCCCTGTGTATAATATAGAAAACAGCAGTTCCCATGTCTCATATAGAGAACTGCAGTCCCTGTGTATAATATTGAGAACAGCAGTACCTGAGTATAATATTGAGAACAGCAGTTCCCATGTCTAATATAGAGAATAGCTGTCCCTGTGTATAATATAGAGAACAGCAGTTACCATGTCTAATATCGAAAACAGCAGTACCTGTGTATAATATAGAGAACAGCAGTTCCCATGTCTAATATAGAGAACAGCAGTCCCTGTGTATAATATAGAGAACAGCAGTCACCATGTCTAATATCGAGAACAGCTGTCCCTGTGTATAATATAGAGAACAGCTGATCCATGTCTAATATAGAGAACAGCAGTTCCCGTGTCTAGTATAGAGAACAGCAGTCCCTGTGTATAATATAGAAAACAGCAGTTCTCATGTCTAATATAGAGAACAGCAGTACCTGTGTATAATATAGAGAACAGCAGTTCCCATGTCTAATATTGAGAACAGCAGTCCCTGTGTATAATATTGAGAACAGCAGTACCTGTGTATAATATTGAGAACAGCAGTACCTGTGTATAATATTGAGAACAGCAGTTCCCATGTCTTATATAGAGAATAGCTGTCCCTGTGTATAATATAGAGAACAGCAGTTACCATGTCTAATATCGAGAACAGCTGTCCCTGTGTATAATATAGAGAACAGCCGTTACCATGTCTAAGAAAGAAACAGCAGTTCCTGTGTATCATCCAGGGAACAGCAGTTTCAATGTCTAATATAGACAACAACTGTCCCTGTGTATAATATAGAAAACAGCAGTTTCTGTGTATAATATAGAGAACAGCAGTTCCAATGTCTAATAGAGAGAACAGCTGTCCCTGTGTACAATAGAGAGAACAGCAGTTCCCATGTCTAATATAGAGAACAGCAGTCCCTGTGTATAATATTGAGAACAGCAGTACCTGAGTATAATATTGAGAACAGCAGTTCCCATGTCTAATATAGAGAATAGCTGTCCCTGTGTATAATATAGAGAACAGCAGTTACCATGTCTAATATCGAGAACAGCTGTCCCTGTGTATAATATAGAGAACATTCGTTACCATGTCTAAGAAAGAAACTGCAGTTCCTGTGTATAATACAGGGAACAGCAGTTTCAATGTCGAATATAGAGAACACTTGTCCCTGTGTATAATAGAGAGAACAGCAGTTCCCATGTCTAATATAGAGAACAGCTGTTCCTGTCTATAAAAAAGAGAACAGCAGTTCCCATTTGTTATATGGAACAGATGTCCCTGTGTATAACATAGAGAACAACATGTCTAATATAGAGAAGAACAATCCCCGTGTATAATATACTGAACAGCAGTTCCCATGTAAACTATAGAGAACTGCAGTTCCTGTGCATAATTTCGCGAACAGCAGTTCCTATGACTGATATGGAGAACACCAGTCCTTGTGTATAATATGGAGATCAGCAGTTCCTATGTCAAATATAGAGAACAGTAGTTCCTGTGTATATTATAGAGAACAGCTGTCCCTGTGTCTAATATGAGAACAGCTGTCCCTGAGCATAATATAAAGAAGAGCTTTTCCGATGTATAATAAAGAGAACAGCAGTTCCTGTAATTAATATAGAGAACAGCAGATACCATAAGTAATATAGAGAACAGCAGATACCATAAGTAATATAGAGAACAGCAGTACCTGTGTATAACATAGACATCATCAGTTCCCCTGTCTAATATGGAGGAATGCAGTTTCTGTGCAAAATATGGAGACAGCAGTCACTGTGTTTAATATGGAGAACAGCAGTTCCCATGTCTAATTTAGAGAACACCAGTCCCTGTGTATAATATAGAGAACAGCAGTTCCAATGTCTAATAGAGAGAACAGCTGTCCCTGTGTACAATAGAGAGAACAGCAGTTCCCATGTCTAAAATAGAGAACAGCTGTTCCTGTCTATAAAAAAGAGAACAGCAGTTCCCATTTGTTATATGGAACAGATGTCCCTGTGTGTAACATAGAGAACAACAGTTCCTATGTCTAATATAGAGAAGAGCAATCCCCGTGAATAATATACAGAACAGCAGTTCCCATGTAAACTATAGAGAACAGCAGTTCCTGTGCATAATTTCGCGAACAGCAGTTCCTATGACTAATATGGAGAACACCAGTCCTTGTGTATAATATGGAGATCAGCAGTTCCAATGTCAAATATAGAGAACAGTAGTTCCTGTGTATATTATAGAGAACAGCTGTCCCTGTGTCTAATATGAGAACAGCTGTCCCTGAGCATAATATAAAGAAGAGGTTTCCCATGTATAATAAAGAGAACAGCAGTCCCTGTGTATAATATAGAGAACAGCAGTTCCTGTAATTAGTATAGAGAACAGCAGAAACCATAAGTAATATAGAGAACAGCAGTCCCTGTGTATAATATGGAGATCTGCAGTTCCTGTGTATATTATAGAGAACAGCTGTCCCTGTGTCTTATATGAGAACAGCTGTCCCTGAGCATAATATAAAGAAGAGCTCTTCCCATGTATAATAAAGAGAACAGCAGTCCCTGTGTATAATATAGAGAACAGCAGTTCCTGTAATTAATATAGAGAACAGCAGAGACCATAAGTAATATAGAGAACAGCAGTACCTGTGTATAACATAGAGAACATCAGTTCCCCTGTGTAATATGGAGAAAAGCAGTTTCTGTCCATATTATAGAGAACACCAGTCCCTGTGTATAATATAGAGAACAGTAGTCCCTGTGTCAAATTTAGAGAATAGCAGTTCCTGTGTACAATATAGAGAACAGCCGTTCCTAATGTCTAATATAGAGAACAACCGTTCCTGTGTATAATATGGAGAACAGCAGTTCCTGTGTACAAAATAGAGAACAGCAGTACCTGTGTATAATATAGAGAACAGCAGTCCCTGTGTACAATATAGAGAACAGCTGTTCCTGTGTATAATATAGAGAACAGCAGTTCCTGTCTATAATATAGAGAACAGCAGTTCCTGTCTATAATATAGAGAACAGCAGTTCCTGTCTATAATATAGAGAACAGCAGTTCCTGTGTATAATATAGATAACAGCAGTTCCTGTGTACAATATAGAGAACAGCTGTTCCTGTGTATAATATAGAGAACAGCAGTCCCTGTGTATAAAATAGAGTACAGCAGTACCTGTGTATAACATAGGGAACATCAGTTCCCCTGTCTAATATGGAGAAATGCAGTTTCTGTCCATAATATAGAGAACACCAGTCCCTGTGTCAAACTTAGAGAATAGCAGTTCCTGTGTACAATATAGAGAACAGCAGTTCCTGTGTATACTATAGAGAACAGCAGTACCTGTGTATAATATAGAGAATGAAAGTTCCCATGTATAATATAGAGAACAGCAGTTCCTGTGTACAATATAGAGAACAGCAGTTCCTGTCTATAATATAGAGAACAGCAGTTCCTGTGTATAATATAGAGAACAGCAGTTCCTGTCTATAATATAGAGAACAGCAGTTCCTGTCTATAATATAGAGAACAGCAGTTCCTGTGTACAATATAGAGAACAGCAGTCCCTGTGTATAATATAGAGAACACCAGTCCCTGTGTATAATATAGAGAACAGCAGTTCCTGTGTATAATATAGAGAACACCTGTCCCTGTGTCAAACTTAGAGAATAGCAGTTCCGGTGTACAATATAGAGAACAGCAGTTCCTGTGTATAATGTAGAGAACAGCAGTACCTGTGTATAATATAGAGAATGAAAGTTCCCATGTATAATATAGAGAACAGCAGTCCCAGTGTATAATATAGAGAATAGCAATTCCCATGTCTAATATAGAGAATAGCAGTCCCTGTGTATAATATAGAGAATAGCAATTCCCATGTCTAATATAGAGAATAGCAGTCCCTGTGTATAATATAGAGAATAGCAGTACCTGTGTATAATATAGAAAACAGCAGTTCCCATGTCTAATATAGAAAACAGAAGTACACATGTCTAATGTATGGAACAGCAGTACCTGTATATAATATAGAGAACAGCAGTACCTGTGTATTCTATAGAAAACAGCAGTTCCCATGTCTAATATAGAGAACAGCTTTCCCTGTGTATAATATAGAGAACAGCAGTTACCATGTATAATATTGAGAACAGCAGTTCCCATGTCTAATATAGAGAACAGCAGTCCCTGTGTATAATATAGAGAACAGCAGTTACCATGTCTAATATCGAGAACAGCTGTCCCTGTGTATAATATAGAGAACAGCTGATCCATGTCTAATATAGAGAACAGCAGTTCCCGTGTCTAATATAGAGAACAGCAGTCCCTGTGTATAATATAGAAAACAGCAGTTCTCATGTCTAATATAGAGAACAGCAGTACCTGTGTATAATATAGAGAACAGCAGTTCCCATGTCTAATATTGAGAACAGCAGTCCCTGTGTATAATATTGAGAACAGCAGTACCTGTGTATAATATTGAGAACAGCAGTACCTGTGTATAATATTGAGAACAGCAGTTCCCATGTCTTATATAGAGAATAGCTGTCCCTGTGTATAATATAGAGAACAGCAGTTCCAATGTCTAATAGAGAGAACAGCTGTCCCTGTGTACAATAGAGAGAACAGCAGTTCCCATGTCTAATATAGAGAACAGCAGTCCCTGTGTATAATATTGAGAACAGCAGTACCTGAGTATAATATTGAGAACAGCAATTCCCATGTCTAATATAGAGAACAGCAGTCCCTGTGTATAATATTGAGAACAGCAGTACCTGTGTATAATATTGAGAACAGCAGTTCCCATGTCTAATATAGAGAACAGAAGTTCCCGTGTATAATATAGAGAACAGCTGTCCCTGTGCATAGTGTAGAGAACAGCAGTTCCCATATCTAATATAGAGAACAGCAGTTCCCATGTCTAATATTGAGAACAGCAGTCCCTGTGTATAATATTGAGAACAGCAGTACCTGTGTATAATATTGAGAACAGCAGTTCCCATGTCTTATATAGAGAATAGCTGTCTTTGTGTATAATATAGAGAACAGCAGTTCCAATGTCTAATAGAGAGAACAGCTGTCCCTGTGTACAATAGAGAGAACAGCAGTTCCCATGTCTAATATAGAGAACAGCAGTCCCTGTGTATAATATTGAGAACAGCAGTACCTGAGTATAATATTGAGAACAGCAATTCCCATGTCTAATATAGAGAACAGCAGTCCCTGTGTATAATATTGAGAACAGCAGTACCTGTGTATAATATTGAGAACAGCAGTTCCCATGTCTAATATAGAGAACAGAAGTTCCCGTGTATAATATAGAGAACAGCTGTCCCTGTGCATAGTGTAGAGAACAGCAGTTCCCATATCTAATATTGAGAACAGCAGTTCCCATGTCTAATATAGAGAACAGCAGTACCTGTGTATAATATAGAGAACAGCAGTACGTGTGTTTAATATAGAAAACAGCAGTTCCCATGCCGACTATTGTTTTAAAAAATTCTCAAGGTCAGGTTCGTAGGAGAGTAGTCTGACACAGAACAAACGACCAAGAGGCGAGACTGCTAGAATATGGGCATTTTATTCCCTGCAGTGTCGCACAACGGGTCTGGCTTATACTCACTCTACATGTTACAAAAACTGGGAGCCGTCAGTTCTCGTAGAGCGGTTGCCAACAACCCACGCTCGGCGGTTAAACGTAACCCCGGAGCAGACTCACCGAACTGGAGACTTTTCCAGCTGATATACTCCCTTCCAGATATAAACATTCATGTGAACAGCAGAGCAAGGCTAAAAAACACATTCCATTCTGGTTACATACAGATAAGAAGATTCACACGGGACTAAGCAACACCTCCATTCCGGTTAGATTCACACATGTATTGGGACATAATTTTTAACCGTTTCACCACATTCCACTGCTTGGAATTTTACACCACATTCCACTGCTTGGCCCAATACATGTGTTACATTATGCTTAATTCAGTTCAATTCGTTTAAGTTAATTTCAGTTCAGTCAATTCAGTGTAATTCAATTCAGCTCAGTTCAGGTCTGTTCAGTTCAATTCAATTGTGTTCAATTCAGTTCCATTTTGTTCCGTTCAATTTGATTCACTTCAGTTCCACTCAGTTCAGTTCAGTTCAATCCCATTCAATTCTGTTAACTCCGCTTCAGCCTTTTGGACATGCCCACATCCTCCGCTGTACCCCAGGCAAGGGGTTCTTCGGCAGGACTGGGATCCTTTCTCAAACAAACTGCCACGTACATGCCCACATCCATGCCATCCCGGGACGGTCGGGACCTCCACAGTTTGTTCTTCTGGTTTCTTAGTCGTTTTCCAAAACATTGTTCTGTATCAAAATCTCTCCTCAATTGCGATTGATCCTGCCGACTACGCCAAATGTTTTTAAAAATTCTCAAGGTCAGGTTCGTAGGAGAGTAGTCTGACACAGAACAAACGACCAAGAGGCGAGACTGCTAGAATATGGGCATTTTATTCCCCGCAGTGTCGCACAACGGGTCTGGCTTATACTCACTCTACATGTTACAAAAACTGGGAGCCGTCAGTTCTCGTAGAGCGGTTGCCAACAACCCACGCTCGGCGGTTAAACGTAACCCCGGAGCAGACTCACCGAACTGGAGACTTTTCCAGCTGATATACTCCCTTCCAGATATAAACATTCATGTGAACAGCAGAGCAAGGCTAAAAAACACATTCCATTCTGGTTACATACAGATAAGAAGATTCACACGGGACTAAGCAACACCTCCATTCCGGTTAGATTCACACATGTATTGGGACATAATTTTTAACCGTTTCACCACATTCCACTGCTTGGAATTTTACACCACAACTATAGAGAACAGCTTTCCCTGTGTATAATATAGAGAACAGCAGTTCCCATGTCTAATATAGAGAACAGCAGTTCCCATGTCTAATTTTGAGACCAGCAGTCCCTGTGCATAATATAGAAAACAGCAGTTCCCATGTCTAATATAGAGAACAGCAGTACCTGTTTATAATATAGAGAACAGCAGTTCCCATGTCTAATATCGAGAACAGCTGTCCCTGTGTATAATATAGAGAACATTCGTTACCATGTCTAAGAAAGAAACTGCAGTTCCTGCGTATAATACAGGGAACAGCAGTTTCAATGTCTAATATAGAGAACACTTGTCCCTGTGTATAATAGAGAGAACAGCAGTTCCTGTGTATAATATAGAGAACAGCAGTACCTGTGTATAATATAGAGAACAGCATTCCCTGTGTATAATATAAAGAAAAGCAGTTCCAATGTCTAATAGGGAGAACAGCTGTCCCTGTGTACAACAGAGAGAACAGCAGTTCCCATGTCTAATATAGAGAACAGCTGTTCCTGTCTATAAAAAAGAGAACAGCAGTTCCCATTTGTTATATGGAACAGATGTCCCTGTGTATAACATAGAGAACAACAGTTCCTATGTCTAATATAGAGAAGAGCAATCCCCGTGTATAATATACAGAACAGCAGTTCCCATGTAAACTATAGAGAACTGAAGTTCCTGTGCATAATTTCGCGAACAGCAGTTCCTATGACTGATATGGAGAACACCAGTCCTTGTGTATAATATGGAGATCAGCAGTTCCTATGTCAAATATAGAGAACAGTAAGTTCCTGTGTATATTATAGAGAACAGCTGTCCCTGTGTCTAATATGAGAACAGCTGTCCCTGAGCATAATATAAAGAAGAGCTTTTCCCATGTGTAATAAAGAGAACAGCAGTTCCTGTAATTAATATTGAGAACAACAGATAACATAAGTAATATAGAGAACAGCAGATACCATAAGTAATATAGAGAACAGCAGATACCATAAGTAATATAGAGAACAGCAGTTCCTGTGTATATTACAGAGAACAGCTGTCCCTGTGTCTAATATGAGAACAGCGGTGCCTGAGCATAATATAAAGAAGAGCTTTTCCGATGAATAATAAAGAGAACAGCAGTTCCTGTAATTAATATAGAGAATAGCAGATACCAAAAGTAATATAGAGAACAGCAGATACCATAAGTAATATAGAGAACAGCAGTACCTGTGTGTAATATAGAGAACATCAGTTCCCCTGTCTAATATGGAGGAATTCAGTTTCTGTGTCCCATGTCTAATATGGAGAACAGCCGTACCAGTGTATAATATAGAGAACAGCAGTACCTGTGTATAATATAGAGAACAGCAGTTCCCATGTCTAATACAGAGAACAGAAGTACCCATGTCTAATGTACAGAACAGCAGTACCTGTGTATAATATAGAAAACAGCAGTTCCCATGTCTAATATAGAGAACAGAAGTACCCATGTCTAATGTAGAGAACAGCTGTCCCTGTGTATAATATAGAGAACAGCAGTTCCCCTATCTAATATTGAGAACAGCAGTTCCCATGTCAAATATAGAGAACAGCTGTCCCTGTGTATAATATAGAGAACAGCAGTACGTGTGTATAATATAGAAAACAGCAGTTCCCATGCCGACTATAGAGAATAGCTTTCCCTGTGTATAATATAGAGAACAGCAGTTACCATGTCGAATATAGAGAACAGCTGTCCCTGTGGAAAATATAGAGAACAGCAGATCCATGTCTAATATTGAGAACAGCAGTTCCCGTGTCTAATACAGAGAACAGCAGTCCCTGTGTATAATATGGAGATCAGCAGTTCCTATGTCAAATATAGAGAACAGTAGTTCCTGTGTATATTATAGAGAACAGCTGTCCCTGTGTCTAATATGAGAACAGCTGTCCCTGAGCATAATATAAAGAAGAGCTTTTCCGATGTATAATAAAGAGAACAGCAGTTCCTGTAATTAATATAGAGAACAGCAGATACCACAAGTAATATAGAGAACAGCAGATACCATAAGTAATATAAACAACAGCAGTACCTGTGTATAATATAGAGAACATCAGTACCCCTGTCTAATATGGAGGAATGCAGTTTCTGTGCAAAATATGGAGACAGCAGTCGCTGTGTTTAATATGGAGAACAGCAGTTCCCATGTCTAATATAGAGAACACCAGTCCCTGTGTATAATATAGAGAACAGCAGTCCCTGTGTATAATATAGAGAACAGTAGTCCCTGTGTCAAATTTAGAGAATAGCAGTTCCTGTGTACAATATAGAGAACAGCAGTCCCTGTGTATATTATAGAGAACAGCAGTACCTGTGTATAATATAGAGAACAGCCGTACATGTGTATAATATAGAGAACAGCAGTACCTGTGTATAATATTGAGAACAGCAGTTCCCAAGTCTAATATAGAGAACACCAGTCCCTGTGTATAATATAGAGAACAGCAGTTCCTGTGTATAATATAGAGAACAGCAGTTCCTATGTATAATATAGAGAATAGCAGTTCTCATGTCTAATATAGAGAACAGAAGAACCTGTGTATAATATAGAGAATAAACGTTCCCATGAAAAATATAGAGAACAGCAGTCCCTGTGTATAATATAGAGAATAGCAGTTCCCATGTCTCATATAGAGAATAGCAGTCCCTGTGTATAATATAGAGAACAGCAGTCACTGTGTATAATATAGAGCATAGCAATTCCCATGTCTAATATGGAGAACAGCTGTACCTGTGTATAATATAGAGAACAGCAGTCCCTGTGTATAATATTGAGAACAGCAGTACCTATGTATAATATTGAGAACAGCAGTTCCCATGTCTAATATAGAGAATAGCTGTCCCTGTGTATAATATAGAGAACAGCAGTTACCATGTCTAATTTAGAGAACAGCAGTGCCTGTGTATAATATAGAGAACAGCAGTCCCTGTGGAGAATATAGAGAATAGCAGTTCTCATGTCTAATATAGAGAACAGAAGAACCTGTGTATAATATAGAGAATAAAAGTTCCCATGTATAATATAGAGAACAGCAGTCCCTGTGTATAATATAGAGAATAGCAATTCCCATGTCTAATATGGAGAACAGCAGTACCTGTGTATTTTATAGAGAACAGCAGTTCCTGTGTATAATATAGAAAACAGTAGTTCCCATGTCGAATATAGAGAACAGAAGTACCCATGTCCAATGTAGAGAACAGCTGTCCCTGTGTATAATATAGAGAACAGCAGTTCCCATATCTAATATTGAGAACAGCAGTTCCCAGGTCTAATATAGAGAACAGCAGTACCTGTGTATTTTATAGAGAACAGCAGTTCCTGTGTATAATATAGAAAACAGTAGTTCCCATGTCGAATATAGAGAACAGCAGTTACCAATGTCTAATATAGAAAATAGCAGTTCCTGTGTATAATATAGAGAACAGCAGTTCCTGTGTATAACATATGAGAACATCAGTTCCTACGTCTAATATAGAGAAAAGCAATCCCCGTGTATAATGTAGAGAACAGCAGTTCCCATGTAAAATATAGAGAACAGCAGTTCCTGTGTATAATATAGAAAACAGCAGTTCCTGTGTATAATTTAGAGAACAGCAGTTCCCATGTCTAATAGAGAGAACAGCAGTACCTGTGTATAATATAGAGAACAGCAGTCCTTGTGTATAATATAGAGAACAGCAGTTCCCATGTCTAATATAGAGAACAGCAGTCCCTGTGCATAATATAGAAAACAGCAGTTCCCATGTCTAATATAGAGAACAGCAGTTCCCATGTCTAATATAGAGAACAGCAGTCCCTGTGCATAATATAGAAAACAGCAGTTCCTGAGTATAATATAGAGAACAGCAGTTCCCATGTCTAATATAGAGAACAGCAGTCCCTGTGCATAATATAGAAAACAGCAGTCCCTGTGTATAATATTGAGAACAGCAGTCACTGTGTATAATATAGAGAATAGCAATTCCCATGTCTAATATGGAGAACAGCTGTACCTGTGTTATAATATAGAGAACAGCAGTCCCTGTGTATAATATAGAGAATAGCAGTTCCCATGTCTAATATAGAGAATAGCAGTCCCTGTGTATAATATAGAGAACAGCAGTCACTGTGTATAATATAGAGAATAGCAATTCCCATGTCTAATATGGAGAACAGCTGTCCCTGTGTATAATATAGAGAACAGCAGATCCATGTCTAATATAGAGAACAGCGACTGCTATTCTCTATATTAGACATGGGAACTGCTATTCTCTAAATTATACACAGGGACTGCTGTTCTCTATGTTATACACAGGTACTGCTGTTCTCCACATTACTTATGGTATCTGCTGTTCTCTATATTAATTACAGGAACTGCTGTTCTCTATATTAGACACGGGAACTGCTGTTCTCTTTTTTATACACAGGTACTGCTGTTCTCTATATTAGACACGGGAACTGCTGTTCTCTTTTTTATACACAGGTACTGCTGTTCTCTATATTAGACACGGGAACTGCTGTTCTCTTTATTATACACAGGTACTGCTGTTCTCTATATTAGACATGGGAACTGCTGTTCTCTATGTTATACACAGGTACTGCTGTTCTCTATATTAGACATGGGAACTACTGTTTTCTATATTATACACAGGGATTGCTGTTCTCAATATTCTACACAGGTACTGCTGTTCTCAATATTATACACAGGGACTGCTGTTCTCTATATTATACACAGGTGCAGCATGTCTCATATAGAGAACAGCAGTACCTGTGTATAATATAGAGAACAGCAGTTCCCATGTCTAATATAGAGAACAGCAGTACCTGTGTATAAAAAACAGAACAGCAGTTCCCGTGTCTAATATAGAGAACAGCAGTTCCTGTAATTAATATAGAGAACAGCAGATACCATAAGTAATGTGGAGAACAGCAGTACCTGTGTATAACATAGAGAACAGCAGTCCCTGTGTATAATATAGAGAATAGCAGTTCTCATGTCTAATATAGAGAACAGAAGAACCTGTGTATAATATAGAGAATAAAAGTTCCCATGTATAATATAGAGAACAGCAGTCCCTGTGTATAATATAGAGAATAGCAGTTCTCATGTCTAATATAGAGAACAGAAGAACCTGTGTATAATATAGAGAATAAAAGTTCCCATGTCTAATATAGAGAATAGCAGTCCCTGTGTATAATACAGAGAACAGCAGTCACTGTGTATAATATAGAGAACAGCAATTCCCATGTCTAATATGGAGAACAGCTGTACCAGTGTATAATATAGAGAACAGCAGTACCTGTGTATAATATAGAGAACAGCAGTTCCCATGTCTAATACAGAGAACAGAAGTACCCATGTCTAATGTACAGAACAGCAGTACCTGTGTATAATATAGAAAACAGCAGTTCCCATGTCTAATATAGAGAACAGAAGTACCCATGTCTAATGTAGAGAACAGCTGTCCCTGTGTATAATATAGAGAACAGCAGTTCCCATATCTAATATTGAGAACAGCAGTTCCCATGTCTAATATAGAGAACAGCTGTCCCTGTGTATAATATAGAGAACAGCAGTACGTGTGTATAATATAGAAAACAGCAGTTCCCATGCCGACTATAGCGAACAGCTTTCCCTGTGTATAATATAGAGAACAGCAGTTACCATGTCTAATATAGAGAACAGCTGTCCCTGTGTATAACATAGAGAACAGCAGATCCATGTCTAATATAGAGAACAGCAGTTCCCGTGTCTAATACAGAGAACAGCAGTCCCTGTGTATAATATGGAGATCAGCAGTTCCTATGTCAAATATAGAGAACAGTAGTTCCTGTGTATATTATAGAGAACAGCTGTCCCTGTGTCTCATATGAGAACAGCTGTCCCTGAGCATAATATAAAGAAGAGCTTTTCCGATGTATAATAAAGAGAACAGCAGTTCCTGTAATTAATATAGAGAACAGCAGATACCACAAGTAATATAGAGAACAGCAGATACCATAAGTAATATAAACAACAGCAGTACCTGTGTATAATATAGAGAACATGAGTACCCCTGTCTAATATGGAGGAATGCAGTTTCTGTGCAAAATATGGAGACAGCAGTCGCTGTGTTTAATATGGAGAACAGCAGTTCCCATGTCTAATATAGAGAACACCAGTCCCTGTGTATAATATAGAGAACAGCAGTCCCTGTGTATAATATAGAGAACAGTAGTCCCTGTGTCAAATTTAGAGAATAGCAGTTCCTGTGTACAATATAGAGAACAGCAGTCCCTGTGTATATTATAGAGAACAGCAGTCCCTGTGTATATTATAGAGAACAGCAGTACCTGTGTATAATATAGAGAACAGCAGTACATGTGTATAATATAGAGAACAGCAGTACCTGTGTATAATATTCAGAACAGCAGTTCCCAAGTCTAATATAGAGAACACCAGTCCCTGTGTATAATATAGAGAACAGCAGTTCCTGTGTATAATATAGAGAACAGCAGTTCCTGTGTATAATATAGAGAATAGCAGTTCTCATGTCTAATATAGAGAACAGAAGAACCTGTGTATAATATAGAGAATAAACGTTCCCATGAAAAATATAGAGAACAGCAGTCCCTGTGTATAATATAGAGAATAGCAGTTCCCATGTCTCATATAGAGAATAGCAGTCCCTGTGTATAATATAGAGAACAGCAGTCACTGTGTATAATATAGAGCATAGCAATTCCCATGTCTAATATGGAGAACAGCTGTACCTGTGTATAATATAGAGAACAGCAGTCCCTGTGTATAATATTGAGAACAGCAGTACCTATGTATGATATTGAGAACAGCAGTTCCCATGTCTAATATAGAGCATAGCTGTCCCTGTGTATAATATAGAGAACAGCAGTTACCATGTCTAATTTAGAGAACAGCAGTGCCTGTGTATAATATAGAGAACAGCAGTCCCTGTGTATAATATAGAGAATAGCAATTCCCATGTCTAATATGGAGAACAGCAGTACCTGTGTATTTTATAGAGAACAGCAGTTCCTGTGTATAATATAGAGAATAGCAATTCCCATGTCTAATATGGAGAACAGCAGTACCTGTGTATTTTATAGAGAACAGCAGTACCTGTGTATTTTATAGAGAACTACTGTTCCCATGTCGAATATAGAGAACAGAAGTACCCATGTCCAATGTAGAGAACAGCTGTCCCTGTGTATAATATAGAGAACAGCAGTTCCCATATCTAATATTGAGAACAGCAGTTCCCAGGTCTAATATAGAGAACAGCAGTACCTGTGTATTTTATAGAGAACAGCAGTTCCTGTGTATAATATAGAAAACAGTAGTTCCCATGTCGAATATAGAGAACAGCAGTTACCAATGTCTAATATAGAAAATAGCAGTTCCTGTGTATAATATAGAGAACAGCAGTTCCTGTGTATAACATATGAGAACATCAGTTCCGACGTCTAATATAGAGAAAAGCAATCCCCATGTATAATGTAGAGAACAGCAGTTCCCATGTAAAATATAGAGAACAGCAGTTCCTGTGTATAATATAGAAAACAGCAGTTCCTGTGTATAATTTAGAGAACAGCAGTTCCCATGTCTAATAGAGAGAACAGCAGTACCTGTGTATAATATAGAGAACAGCAGTCCTTGTGTATAATATAGAGAACAGCAGTTACCATGTCTAATATAGAGAACAGCAGTCCCTGTGCATAATATAGAAAACAGCAGTTCCCATGTCTAATATAGAGAACAGCAGTTCCCATGTCTAATATAGAGAACAGCAGTCCCTGTGCATAATATAGAAAACAGCAGTTCCTGAGTATAATATAGAGAACAGCAGTTCCCATGTCTAATATAGAGAACAGCAGTTCCCATGTCTAATATAGAGAACAGCAGTACCTGTGTATAATATAGAGAACAGCAGTCCCTGTGTATAACATTGAGAACATCAGTTCCTATGTCTAATACAGAGAAAAGCAATCCCCGTGTATAATGTAGATAACAGCAGTTCCCATGTAAAATGTAGAGAACAAAAGTTCATGTGTATAATACAGCGAACAGCAGTACCTGTGTATAATATAGAGAACAGCAGTTCCTGTGTATCATGTAGAAAACAGCAGTCCCTGTGTCTAATAAAGAGAACAGCTGTCCCTGTTCATAATACAGAGAACAGCGGTTCCCATGTCGAATATAGAGAACAGCAGTACCTTTGTATAATAAACAGAACAGCAATTACCATGTCTAAGATAGAGAACAACTGTCCCTGTGTATAACATGGAGAATATCACTTCCCATGACTAACATAGAGAACAGCAGTCCCTGTGTATAATATAGAGAACAGCAGTTCCCATGTCTAAGATCGAGAACAGCAGTTCCCATGTCTAATATAGAAAACAGCAGTTCCTGTGTATAATATAGAGAACAGCAGTTCCCATGTCGAATATAGAGAACAGCAGTTCCCAATGTCTAATATAGAAAATAGCAGTTCCTGTGTATAATATAGAGAACAGCAGTTCCTGTGTATAACATTGAGAACATCAGTTCCTATGTCTAATACAGAGAAAAGCAATCCCCGTGTATAATGTAGATAACAGCAGTTCCCATGTAAAATATAGAGAACAAACGTTCATGTGTATAATACAGCGAACAGCAGTTCCCATGTCTAATATGGAGAACAGCTGTACCTGTGTTATAATATAGAGAACAGCAGTCCCTGTGTATAATATAGAGAATAGCAGTTCCCATGTCTAATATAGAGAATAGCAGTCCCTGTGTATAATATAGAGAACAGCAGTCACTGTGTATAATATAGAGAATAGCAATTCCCATGTCTAATATGGAGAACAGCTGCACCTGTGTATAATATAGAGAACAGCAGTCCCTGTGTATAATATTGAGAACAGCAGTACCTGTGTAGAATATAGAGAACAGCAATCCCTGTGTATAATATAGAAAACAGTAGTTCCCATGTCTAATATAGAGAACAGCAGTACCTGTGTATAACATAGAGAACAGCAGTTCCCATGTCTAATATAGAGAACAGCAGTACCTGTGTATAATAAAGAGAACAGCAGTTCCCGTGTCTAATATAGAGAACAGCAGTACCTGTGTATAAAAAAGAGAACAGCAGTTCCCGTGTCTAATATAGAGAACAGCAGTTCCTGTAATTAATATAGAGAACAGCAGATACCATAAGTAATGTGGAGAACAGCAGTACCTGTGTATAACATAGAGAACAGCAGTCCCTGTGTATAATTTAGAGAATAGCAGTTCCCATGTCTAATATAGAGAATAGCAGTCCCTGTGTATAATACAGAGAACAGCAGTCACTGTGTATAATATAGAGTATAGCAATTCCAATGTCTAATATGGAGAACAGCAGTACCTGTGTATAATATAGAAAACAGCAGTTCCCATGTCTAATATAGAGAACAGAAGTACCCATGTCTAATGTAGAGAACAGCTGTCCCTGTGTATAATATAGAGAACAGCAGTTCCCATATCTAATATTGAGAACAGCAGTTCCCATGTCTAATATAGAGAACAGCAGTACCTGTGTATAATATAGAGAACAGCAGTACGTGTGTATAATATAGAAAACAGCAGTTCCCATGCCTACTATAGAGAACAGCTTTCCCTGTGTATAATATAGAGAACCGCAGTTACCATGTCTAATATAGAGAACAGCTGTCCCTGTGTATAATATAGAGAACAGCAGATCCATGTCTAATATAGAGAACACCAGTTCCCGTGTCTAATATAGAGAACAGCAGTCCCTGTGTATAATATAGAAAACAGTCGTTCCCATGTCTCATATAGAGAACAGCAGTACCTGTGTATAATATAGAGAACAGCAGTTCCCATGTCTAATATAGAGAACAGCAGTACCTGTGTATAAAAAACAGAACAGCAGTTCCCGTGTCTAATATAGAGAACAGCAGTTCCTGTAATTAATATAGAGAACAGCAGATACCATAAGTAATGTGGAGAACAGCAGTACCTGTGTATAACATAGAGAACAGCAGTCCCTGTGTATAATATAGAGAATAGCAGTTCTCATGTCTAATATAGAGAACAGAAGAACCTGTGTATAATATAGAGAATAAAAGTTCCCATGTATAATATAGAGAACAGCAGTCCCTGTGTATAATATAGAGAATAGCAGTTCTCATGTCTAATATAGAGAACAGAAGAACCTGTGTATAATATAGAGAATAAAAGTTCCCATGTCTAATATAGAGAATAGCAGTCCCTGTGTATAATACAGAGAACAGCAGTCACTGTGTATAATATAGAGAACAGCAATTCCCATGTCTAATATGGAGAACAGCTGTACCAGTGTATAATATAGAGAACAGCAGTACCTGTGTATAATATAGAGAACAGCAGTTCCCATGTCTAATACAGAGAATAGCAATTCCCATGTCCAATGTAGAGAACAGCTGTCCCTGTGTATAATATAGAGAACAGCAGTTCCCATATCTAATATTGAGAACAGCAGTTCCCAGGTCTAATATAGAGAACAGCAGTACCTGTGTATTTTATAGAGAACAGCAGTTCCTGTGTATAATATAGAAAACAGTAGTTCCCATGTCGAATATAGAGAACAGCAGTTACCAATGTCTAATATAGAAAATAGCAGTTCCTGTGTATAATATAGAGAACAGCAGTTCCTGTGTATAACATATGAGAACATCAGTTCCGACGTCTAATATAGAGAAAAGCAATCCCCGTGTATAATGTAGAGAACAGCAGTTCCCATGTAAAATATAGAGAACAGCAGTTCCTGTGTATAATTTAGAGAACAGCAGTTCCCATGTCTAATAGAGAGAACAGCAGTACCTGTGTATAATATAGAGAACAGCAGTCCTTGTGTATAATATAGAGAACAGCAGTTCCCATGTCTAATATAGAGAACAGCAGTCCCTGTGCATAATATAGAAAACAGCAGTTCCCATGTCTAATATAGAGAACAGCAGTTCCCATGTCTAATATAGAGAACAGCAGTCCCTGTGCATAATATAGAAAACAGCAGTTCCTGAGTATAATATAGAGAACAGCAGTTCCCATGTCTAATATAGAGAACAGCAGTTCCCATGTCTAATATAGAGAACAGCAGTCCCTGTGTATAACATTGAGAACATCAGTTCCTATGTCTAATACAGAGAAAAGCAATCCCCGTGTATAATGTAGATAACAGCAGTTCCCATGTAAAATGTAGAGAACAAAAGTTCATGTGTATAATACAGCGAACAGCAGTACCTGTGTATAATATAGAGAACAGCAGTTCCTGTGTATCATGTAGAAAACAGCAGTCCCTGTGTCTAATAAAGAGAACAGCTGTCCCTGTTCATAATACAGAGAACAGCGGTTCCCATGTCGAATATAGAGAACAGCAGTACCTTTGTATAATAAACAGAACAGCAATTACCATGTCTAAGATAGAGAACAACTGTCCCTGTGTATAACATGGAGAATATCACTTCCCATGACTAACATAGAGAACAGCAGTCCCTGTGTATAATATAGAGAACAGCAGTTCCCATGTCTAAGATCGAGAACAGCAGTTCCCATGTCTAATATAGAAAACAGCAGTTCCTGTGTATAATATAGAGAACAGCAGTTCCCATGTCGAATATAGAGAACAGCAGTTCCCAATGTCTAATATAGAAAATAGCAGTTCCTGTGTATAATATAGAGAACAGCAGTTCCTGTGTATAACATTGAGAACATCAGTTCCTATGTCTAATACAGAGAAAAGCAATCCCCGTGTATAATGTAGATAACAGCAGTTCCCATGTAAAATATAGAGAACAAACGTTCATGTGTATAATACAGAGAACAGCAGTTTCCATGTCTGATATTGAGAACAGCAGTACCTGTGTATAATATAGAAAACAGCAGTTCCCATGTCTAATATAGAGATGAGCTGTGCCTGTGTATAATATAGAGAACAGCAGTTCCCATGTCTAATATAGAGAACAGCAGTTCCCAATGTCTAATATAGAAAATAGCAGTTCCTGTGTATAATATAGAGAACAGCAGTTCCTGTGTCTCACATAGAGAACATCAGTTCCTATGTCTAATATAGAGAAAAGCAATCCCCGTGTATAATGTAGAGAACAGCAGTTCCCATGTAAAATATAGAGAACAGCAGTACCTTTGTATAATAAACAGAACAGCAATTACCATGTCGAAGATAGAGAACAACTGTCCCTGTGTATAACATGGAGAATATCACTTCCCATGACTAACGTAGAGAACAGCAGTCCCTGTGTATAAAAAAGAGAACAGCAGTCCCTGTGTATAATATAGAGAACAGCAGTTCCCATGTCTAAGATAGAGAACAGCTGTTGCTGTGTATAACATGAGTAACATAACTCCCCATGAGTAACATCGAGAACAGCAGTCCCTGTGGATATTGAGAGAACAGCTGTCCCTGTGTTTAATATAAAGTAAAGCAGTTGCCATGTCTATTGTAGAGAACAGCAGTCCCTGTGTATAGATTAGATTAGATTACTTACAGTGTGGAAACAGGCCCTTCGGCCCAACAAGTCCACACCGGCCCGCCGAAGCGTAACCCACCCAGACCCATTCACCTATATTTACCCCTTCATCTAACACTACGGGCACATTTTTTTGGATTGTGGGAGGAAACCGGAGCACCCGGAGGAAACCCACGCAGACACGGGGAGAACGTGCAAACTCCACACAGTCAGTCGCCTGAGGCGGGAATTGAACCCGGGTCTCTGGCGCTGTGAGGCAACAGTGCTAACCACTGTGCCACCGTGCCGCCCACTAATATATAATATAGAAACCAGTAGTTCCTATGTCTAATATAGAGAACAGCAGTCCCTGTGTCTTATGTACAGAACAGCTGTCCCTGTGCATGATATAGAGAACAGCTGTCCCTGTGTGTAATATAGAGAACAGCAGTTACCTTGTCTAATATAGATAACAGCTGTCCCTGTGTATAATATAGAGAACAGCAGTTACCATGTCTAAGAAAGAAACAGCAGTTCCTGTGTATAATACAGGGAACAGCAGTTCCAATGTCTAATATAGAGAACACCTGTCCCTGTAAATAATATAGAGAACAGCAGTTCCCATGTCTAATATAGAGAACAGCTGTCCCTGTGTATAATATAGAAAACAGCAGTCCCTGTGTATAATAAAGAAAACAGCAGTTCCTGTGTGTAATATAGAGAACAGCAGTTCCCATTTGTTAAATGGAACAGATGTCCCTGTGTATAACATAGAGAAAATCAGTTGCTATGTCTAATATAGAGAAGAGCAATCCCAGTGTATAATTTTGAGAACAGCAGTTCCCATGTAAAATATAGAGAACAGCAGTTCCCATATCGAATATAGAGAACAACAGTCACGGTATATAATATGGAGATTAGCAGTTCCTATGTCAAAAATAGAGAACAGTAGTTCCTGTGTATAATTTATAGAAAAGAAATCCCCGTGTATAATTTTGAGAACAGCAGTTCCCATATAAAATATAGAGAACAGCAGTTCCTGTGCATAATTTCGCGAAGAGCAGTTCCCATGACTAATATAGAGAACAGCAGACCCTGAGTATAATGTGGAGATCAGCAGTTCCCATGTCAAAAATAGAGAACAGTAGTTCCTGTGTATAACATAGTGAACAGCTGTCCCTGAGCATAATATAAAGAAGAGCTTTTCTCATGTATAGTAAAGAGAACAGCAGTCCCTGTGTATAACATAGAGAACATCAGTTCCCCTGACTAATATGGAGAAAAGCAGTTCCTGTGCATAATACGGAGAATAGCAGTCGCTATGTTTAATATGGAGTACAGCAGTTCCCATGTCTAATATAGAGAACAGCAGTCCCTGTGTATAATTTCGAGAACAGCAGTTCCTGTGTATAATATAGAGAACAGCAGTCCCTGTGTCAAATTTACAGAATATCAGTCCCTGTGCAGAATATAGAGAATAGCAGTCCCTGTGTATAATATAGAGAACAGCAGTTCCCATGTCTAATATTAAGAACAGCAGTTCCCATTTTTAATATAGAGAACAGCAGTTCCCAATGTCTAATATAGAAAATAGCAGTTCCTGTGTATAATATAGTGAACAGCAGTTCCTGTGTATAACATAGAGAACATCAGTTCCAATGTCTAATATGGAGAAAAGCAATCCCCGTGTATAATGTAGAGAACAGCAGTTCCCATGTAAAATATAGAGAACAGCAGTTCCTGTGTAAAGTACAGCGAACAGCAGTTCCCATGTCTAATACAGAGAACAGCAGTTCCTGTGTATCATATAGAGAACAGCAGTCCCTGTGTCGAATAAAGAGAACAGCTGTCCCTGTGCATAATACAGAGAACAGCAGTTACCATGTCTAATATAGAGATCAGCTGTCCCTGTGTATAATATAGAGAACAGCAGTTACCATGTCTAATATAGAGAACAGCTGTCCCTGTGTATAATATAGAGAACAGCGGTTACCATGTCCAAGAAAGAATTTTGAGTTCCTGTTTATAATACAGGGAACAGCAGTTCCAATGTCTAATATAGAGAACACCTGTCCCTTTGTATAATGTAGAGAACAGCAGTTCCCATGTCTAATATAGTGAACAGCAGTTCCCATGTCTAATATAGAGAACAGCAGTACCTGTGTATAATATAGAAAACAGCAGTTCCCATGTCTAATATAGAGAACATCTGTCCCAGTGTATAATGTAGAGAACAGCAGTTCCCATGTCTAATATAGAGAACAGCAATTCCCATTTGTTATATGGAACAGATGTCCCTGTGTATATCAGAGAGAACATCAGTTGCTATGTCTAATATTGAGAAGAGCAATCCCAGTGTATAATTTTGAGAACAGCAGTTCCCATGTAAAATATAGAGAACAGCAGTTCCTGTGTATAATATAGAGAACAGCAGTTACCATGTCTAATATAGAGAACAGCAGTTCCCGTGTCTAATATAGAAAATAGCAGTTCCTGTGTATACTATAGTGAACAGCAGTTCCTGTGTAAAGCATAGAGAACATCAGTTCCTATGTCTCATATAGAGAAAAGCAATCCCCGTGTATAATGTAGAGAACAGCAGTTCCCATGTCAAATATAGAGAACAGCAGTTCCTGTGTGAAGTACAGCGAACAGCAGTTCCCATGTCTAATATAGAGAACAGCTGTCCCTGTGTATCATATAGAGAACAGCAGTCCCTGTGTCTAATAAAGAGAACAGCTGTCCCTGTGCATAATACAGAGAACAGCAGTTCCCATGTCTAATATAGAGAACAGCAGTAGCTGTGTATAATATAGAGAACAGCAGTTCCCATGTCTAATATTAAGAACAGCAGTTCCCATGTCTAATATAGAGAACAGCTGTCCCTGTGTATAACATCGAGAACATCACTTCCCATGACTAATATAGAGAACAGCAGTCTCTTTGTATATTACAGGGAGCAGCAGTTCCAATGTCTAATATAGCGAACAGCTGTCCCTGTGTATAATATAGAGAACAGCAGTTCCCATGTCTGATATAGAGAACAGCTGTTCCTGTGCATAATGTCGAGAACAGCAGTTCGCATGTCTAAGATAGAGAACAGCAGTCTTGTGTGTAATGTGAAGAACAGCAGCTCCTATGTCTAATATAGAGAACAGCAGTATATGTGTATAATACAGGGAACAGCAGTTCTCATGTATAATATAGAGAACAGCAGTTCCTATGTACAATATATAGAACAGCAGTCCCTGTGTCTAATACAGAGAACAGCTGTCCCTGTGCACAATACAGAGAACAGCAGTTCCCATGTCTAATATAAGAAAAAACCAATACCTGTGTTTAATATTGAGGACAGCAGTTCCCATGTTTAATATAGCGAACAGCTGCCCCTGTGTATAATAAAGAGAACAGCTGTCCCTGTGTATAATATAGAGAACAGCAGTTACCATGTCTAAGAAAGAAACAGCAGTTCCTGCGTATAATACAGGCAACAGATGTTCCAATGTCTAATATAGAGAACACCTGTCCCTGTGTATAATGTAGAGAACAGCAGTTACTATGTCTAATATAGAGAACAGCTGTCCCTGTGTATAATATAGAGAACAGCAGTTACCATGTCTAAGAACGAAACAGCAGTTCCTGTGTATAATACAGGGAACAGCAGTTCCCATGTCTAATATAGAGAACAGCAGTCCATGTGTATAATTTAGAGAACAGCGGTTCCCATGTCTAATATAGAGAACAGCTGTCCCTGTGTATAATATAGAGAACAGCAGTTACCATATCTAAAAAAGAAACAGCAGTTCCTGCGTATAATACAGGGAACAGCAGTTCCAATGTCTAATATATAGAACACCTGTCCCTGTGTATAATGTAGAGAACAGCAGTTCCCATGTCTAATATAGAGAACAACAGTTCCCATGTCTAATATAGAAAACAGCAGTTCCTGTGAATAACATAGAGAACATCAGTTCCTATGTCTAATATAGAGAAAAGCAATCCCCGTGTATAATGTAGAGAACAGCAGTTCCCATGTAAAATATAGAGAACAGCAGTTCCTGTGCAGAATTTCGCGAACAGCAGTTCCCATGACTAATATAGAGAACAGCAGTCCCTGTGTATAATATGGAGATCAGCAGTTCCTATGTCAAAAATAGAGAACAGTAGTTCCTGTGTATATTATAGATAACAGCGGTCCCTGTGTCTAATATGTGAACAGCCGTCCCTGAGCATAATATAAAGAACAGCAGTTCCCATGTATAATATAGAGAACAGCTGTCCCTGTGTACAATATAGAAAACAGCAGATCCCATGTCTAATATAGAGAACAGCTGTCCCTGTGTATAATATACAAAACACCAGTTACCATGTCGAATATAGAGAACAGCTGTCCCTGTGTATAACATGGAGAACATCACTTCCCATGACTAATATAGAGAACAGTAGTCTCTGTGTATAATACAGGGAGCAGCAGTTCCCATGTCTAATATAGAGAACAACAGACCCTGTGTATCATATAGAGAAGAGCAGCTCCAATGTCTAATATAGCGAACAGCTGTCCCTGTGTATATTATAGAGAACAGCAGTTCGCATGTCTAATATAGAGAACAGCAGTCTTGTGTGTAATATGAAGAACAGCAGTTCCTGTGTCTAATATAGAGAACAGCAGTATCTGTGTATAATACAGGGAAAAGCAGTTCCCATGTATAATATAGAGAACAGCAGTTCCTATGTACAATATAGAGAACAGCTGCCCCTGTGCACAATACAGAGAACAGCAGTTCCCATGTCTAATATGGAGAACAGCAGTCCCTGGGTATAATATAGAAAACAGCAGTCCCTGGGTATAATATAGAAAACAGCAGTTCCCATGTCTAATATAGAGAACAGCAGTTCCCATGTCTAATATAAGAGAAAACCAGTACCTGTGTTTAATATCGAGAACAGCAGTTACCATGTCTAATATAGAGAACAGCAGTCCCTGTGTATAATATAGAGAACAACAGTTCCTATATCTAATATAGAGAACAGCAGTCACTGTGTATAATATAGAGACCAGCAGTTCCCATGTTTAATATAGCGAACAGCTGCTCCTGTATATAATATAGAGAACAGCAGTTCCCATGTCTAATATAGAGAACAGCAGTTCCTGTGTATAATATAGAGAACAACAGTTCCTATATCTAATATAGAGAACAGCAGTCACTGTGTATAATATAGAGACCAGCAGTTCCCATGTCAAATATGGAGAACAGGAGTTCCCATGTCTAATATTGGGATCAGCAGTCCCTGTGTATAATATGGTGATCAGCAGTTCCCATGTAAAATATAGTGAACAGCAGTTCGTGTGCATAATTTCGTGAACAGCAGTTCCCATGACTCATATAGAGAACAGCAGTCCCTGTGTATAATATGGAGATCAGCAGTTCCTATGTCAAAAATAGAGAACAGTAGTTCCTGTGTATATTATAGATAACAGCTGTCCCTGTGTCTAATATGAGAACAGCTGTCCCTGAGCATAATATAAAGAAGAGCTTTTCCCATGTATCATTAAGAAAACAGCAGTCCCTGTGTATAATATACAGAACAGCAGTTCCCATGTCTAATATAGAGAACAGCTGTCCCGGTATAGAATATAGAGAACAGCAGTCCCTGTGTCTAATAAAGAGAACAGCTGTCCCTGTGCATAATACAGAGAACACCAGTTCCCATGTCTAATATAGAGAACAGCAGTCCCTGTGTATAATATAGAAAACAGCAGATCCCATGTCTAATATAGCGAACAGCTGTCCCTGTGTATAACATGGAGAACATGACTTCCCATGACTAATATAGAGAACATCAGTCTCTGTGTATAATACAGAGAGCAGCAGTTCCCATGTCTAATATAGAGAACAGCAGACCCTGTGTATCATATAGAGAAGAGCAGTTCCAATGTCTAATATAGTGAACAGCTGTTCCTGTGTATAATGTACAAAACAGCAGTTCCCATGTCTAATATAGAGAACAGCTGTCCTTGTGTATAATACAGAGAACAGCAGTTCCCATGTCTAATATAGAGAACAGCAGTCCCTGTGTATAATATAGAAAACAGCAGTTCCTGTGTATCATATAGAGAAATGCAGCTCCAATGTCTAATATAGCGAACAGCTGTCCGTGTGTATAATACAGAGAGCAGCAGTTCCCATGTCTAATATAGTGAACAGCAGACCCTGTGTATCATATAGAGAAGAGCAGTTCCAATGTCTAATATAGTGAACAGCTGTTCCTGTGTATAATGTCGAGAACAGCAGTTCCCATGTATAATATAGAGAACAGCTGTCCCTGTGTATAATATAGAGAACATCACTTCCCATGACTAATATAGAGAACAGCAGTCTCTGTGTATAATACAGAGAGCAGCAGTTCCCATGTCTAATATAGTGAACAGCAGACCCTGTGTATCATATAGAGAAGAGCAGTTCCAATGTCTAATACAGTGAACAGCTGTTCCTGTGTATAATGTCGAGAACAGCAGTTCCCATGTATAATATAGAGAACAGCAGTTCCTATGTACAACATATAGAACAGCAGTCCCTGTGTCTAACACAGAGAACAGCTGTCCCTGTGCACAATACAGAGAACAGCAGATCCCATGTCTAATATAAGAGAAAACCAGTACCTGTGTATGATATAGAGAACAGCAGTTCCCATGTTTAATATAGCGAACAGCTGCCCCTGTATATAACATAGAGAACAGCAGTTCCCATGTCTAATATAGAGAACAGTAGTTCCTGTGTATAACATGGAGAACATCACTTCCCATGACTAATATAGAGAACAGCAGTCTCTTTGTATATTACAGGGAGCAGCAGTTCCAATGTCTAATATAGCGAACAGCTGCCCCTGTATATAACATAGAGAACAGCAGTTCCCATGTCTGATATAGAGAACAGCTGTTCCTGTGCATAATGTCGATAACAGCAGTTCGCATGTCTAAGATAGAGAACAGCAGTCTTGTGTGTAATGTGAAGAACAGCAGTTCCTATGTATAATATAGAGAACAGCAGTTCCTATGTACAATATAGAGAACAGCTGTCCCTGTGCACAATACAGAGAACAGCAGTTCCCATGTCTAATATAAGAAAAAACCAGTACCTGTGTTTAATATCGAGGACAGCAGTTCCCATGTTTAATATAGCGAACAGCTGCCCCTGTGTATAATAAAGAGAACAGCTGTCCCTGTGTATAATATAGAGAACAGCAGTTACCATGTCTAAGAAAGAAACAGCAGTTCCTGCGTATAATACAGGGAACAGCAGTTCCAATGTCTAATATAGAGAACACCTGTCCCTGTGTATAATATAGAGAACAGCAGTTCCCATGTCTAATATAGAGAACAGCTGTCCCTGTGTATAATATAGAGAACAGCAGTTACCATGTCTAATATAGAGAACAGCTGTCCCTGTGTATAATATAGGGAACAGCAGTTACCATGTCAAAGAACGAAACAGCAGTTCCTGTGTATAATATAGAAAACAGCAGTTCCCATGTCTAATATAGAGAACAGCCGTCCGTGTGTATAATAATGAGAACAGCAGTTCCCATTCTAATATAGAGAACAGCTGTCCCTGTGTATAATATGGAGAACATCAGTTCCCATGTCTAATATAGAGAACACCAGTCCCTGTGTAATATATAGAGAACAGCAGTTCCCATGTCTAATATAGAGAACACCAGTCGCTGTGTACAATATAGAGAACAGCAGTTACCATGTCTAAGATAGAGAACAGCAGTCTTGTGTGTAATATGAAGAACAGCAGTTCCTATGTCTAATATAGAGAACAGCAGTATCTGTGTATAATACAGGGAACAGCAGTTCCCATGTATAATATAGAGAACAGCAGTTCCTATGTACAATATAGAGAACAGCTGCCCCTGTGCACAATACAGAGAACAGCAGTTCCCATGTCTAATATAAGAGAAAACCAGTACCTGTGTTTAATATCGAGAACAGCAGTTACCATTTCTAATATAGAGAACAGCTGTCCCTGTGTATAATTTAGAGAACAGCAGTTCCCATGTCTAATATAGAGAACAGCTGTCCCTGTGTATAATATAGAGAACAGCAGTTACCATGTCAAATATTGAGAACAGCAGTTACTATGTCTAATGTAGAGAACAGCTGTCCCTGTGTATAATATAGAGAACAGCAGTTACCATGTCTAATATAGAGAACAGCAGTCCATGTGTATAATTGAGAGAACAGCAGTTCCCATGTCTAATATAGAGAACAGCAGTCCCAGTGTATAATATAGAAAACAGCAGTTCCTGTGTATAATATAGAGAATAGCAGTTCCCATGTCTAACATAGAGAACAACAGTTCCCATGTCTAATATAGAAAACAGCAGTTCCTGTGAATAACATAGAGAACATCAGTTCCTATGTCTAATATAGAGAAAAGCAATCCCCGTGTCTAATACAGAGAACAGCAGTCCCTGTGTATAATATGGAGATCAGCAGTTCCTATGTCAAAAATAGAGAACAGTAGTTCCTGTGTATATTATAGAGAACAGCGGTCCCTGTGTCTAATATGTGAACAGCCGTCCCTGAGCATAATATAAAGAATAGCTTTTCCCATGTATAATATAGAGAACAGCTGTCCCTGTGTACAATATAGAAAACAGCAGATCCCATGTCTAATATAGAGAACAGCTGTCCCTGTGCATAATATACAAAACACCAGTTACCATGTCGAATATAGAGAACAGCTGTCCCTGTGTATAACATGGAGAACATCACTTCCCATGACTAATATTGAGAACAGCAGTCTCTGTGTATAATACACGGAACAGCAGTTCCCATGTCTAATATAAGAGAAAACCAGTACCTGTGTTTAATATCGAGAACAGCAGTTACCATGTCTAATATAGAGAACAGCAGTCCCTGTGTATAATATAGAGAACAGCAGTTCGCATGTTTAATATAGCGAACTGCTGCCCCTGTGTATAATATAGTGAACAGCAGTTCCCATGTCTAATAAAGCGAACAGCTGCCCCTGTGTATAATATAGAGAACAGCAGTTCCCATGTCTAATATCGAGAACAGCAGTTACTGTGTATAATATAGAGAACAGCAGTTCCTATATCTAATATAGAGAACAGCAGTCCCTGTGTATAATATAGAGAACAGCAGTTCCCATGTCAAATATGGAGAACAGGTGTTCCCATGTCTAATATCAGGATCAGCAGTCCCTGTGTATAATATAGAGAACAGCAGCTCCCATGTAAAATATAGAGAACAGCAGTTCCTGTGCATAGTTTGGCGATCAACAGTTCCCATGACAAATATAGAGAACAGTAGTTCCTGTGTATAATATAGAGAACTGCAGTTACCAAGTCTAAGAAAGAAACAGGAGTTCCTGCGTATAATACAGGGAACAGCAGTTCCAATGTCTAATATAGAGACCACCTGTCCCTGTGTATAATATAGAGAACAGCAGTCCCCATGTCTAATATAGAGAACAGCAGTCCCTGTGTATAATATAGAAAACAGCAGTTCCTGTGTATAATATAGAGAACATCAGTTCCCATGTCTAATATAGAAAACAGCAGTTCCTGTGTATAATATAAAGAACAGCAGTTCCCATGTAAAATATAGAGAACTGCAGTTCGTTTGTATAATATAGAGAACAGCAGTGCCCATGTCTAATATAGGGATCAGCAGTCCCGGTGTATAATATAGAGAATAGCAGTACCCATGTCTAATATAGAGAACATCTGTCCCTATGTATAATATAATGAACAGCAGTTCCTGTGTATCATACAGACAACAGCAGTCCCTGTGTATAATATACAAAACAGCAGTTCCATGTCTAATATAGAGAACAGCTGTTCCTGTATATAATATTGAGAACAGCAGTCCCTGTGTCTAATAAAGAGAACAGGTGTCCCTGTGCATAATACAGAGAACAGCAGTTCCCATGTTTAATATAGCGAACAGCCGTCCGTGTGTATAATAATGAGAACAGCAGTTCCCATTCTAATATAGAGAACAGCTGTCCCTGTGTATAATATGGAGAACAGCAGTTCCCATTCTAATGTAGAGAACAGCAGTACCTGTGTATAATATAGAGAACAGCAGTACCTGTGTATAATATAGAAAACAGCCGTTCCCACGTCTAATATAGAGAACAGCTGTCCCAGTGTATAATATCGAGAACTGCAGTTACCATGTCTAAGAAAGAAACAGCAGTTCCTGTGCATAATACAGGGAACAGCAGTTCCCATGTCTAATATAGAGAACAACAGTCCCTGTGTATCAGAAAGAGAAGAGCAGTTCCCATGTCTAATACAGAGAACAGCTGTCCCTGTGTACAATATAGAGAACAGCCGTTACCATGTCTAATATAGAAAACAGCAGTTCCTGTGTATAATATAGAGAACAGCAGTTCCCATGTCTAATTTAGAGAACAGCAGTTCCTGTGCATAATTTCGTGAACAGCAGTTCCCATGACTAATATAGAGAACAGCAGTCCCTGTGTATAATATGCAGAACAGCAGTTCCCATGTCTAATATAGAGAACAGCTGTCCCTGTATAGAATATAGAGAACAGCAGTCCCTGTGTCTAATAAAGAGAACAGCTGTCCCTGTGTATAATATACAAAACAGCAGTTCCCATGTCTAATATAGAGAACAGCAGTTCCTGTGTATAATATAGAGAACAGCAGTTCCCATGTCTAATATAGAGAACAGCAGTCCCTGTGTATAATATAGAAAACAGCAGTTCCTGTGTATCATATAGAGAAATGCAGCTCCAATGTCTAATGTAGTGAACAGCTGTCCCTGTGTATAACATGGAGAACATCACTTCCCATGACTAATATAGAGAACAGCAGTCTCTGTGTATAATACAGAGAGCAGCAGTTCCCATGTCTAATATAGTGAACAGCAGACCCTGTGTATCATATAGAGAAGAGCAGTTCCAATGTCTAATATAGTGAACAGCTGTCTCTGTGTATAATATAGAGAACAGCAGTTCGCATGTCTAAGATAGAGAACAGCAGTCTTGTGTGCAATATGAAGAACAGCAGAGAATAACATTCCCTGTGTTTAATATAGGGAACAGCAGTCCCTGTGTATAATATAGAGAACAGCAGTTCCCATGTCTAATATAGAGAACAGCATTACCTGTGTATAATCAACAGAACAGCAGTTACCATGTCTAAGATAGAGAACAGCAGTCTTGTGTGTAATATGAAGAACAGCAGAGAATAACATTCCCTGTGTTTAATATAGGGAACAGCAGTCCCTGTGTATAATATAGAGAATAGCAATTCCCATGTCTAATATAGAGAATAGCAGTCCCTGTGTATAATATAGAGAACAGCAGTACCAGTGTATAATATAGAAAACAGCAGTTCCCATGTCTAATATAGAAAACAGACGTACACATGTCTAATGTAGGGAACAGCAGTACCTGTGTATAATATAGAGAACAGCAGTCCCTGTGTATAATATAGAAAACAGCAGTTCCCATGTCTAATATAGAGAACAGCAGTACCTGTGTATAATATAGAGAACAGCAGTTCCCATGTCTAATATAGAGAACAGCAGTCCCTGTGTATAATATAGAGAAGCAGTTACCATGTCTAATATCGAGAACAGCTGTCCCTGTGTATAATATAGAGAACAGCTGATCCATGTCTAATATAGAGAACAGCAGTTCCCGTGTCTAATATAGAGAACAGCAGTCCCTGTGTATAATATAGAAAACAGCAGTTCTCATGTCTAATATAGAGAACAGCAGTACCTGTGTATAATATAGAGAACAGCAGTTCCCATGTCTAATATAGAGAACAGCAGTCCCTGTGTATAATATTGAGAACAGCAGTACCTGTGTATAATATTGAGAACAGCAGTTCCCATGTCTTATATAGAGAATAGCTGTCCCTGTGTACAATATAGAGAACAGCAGTTACCATGTCTAATATCGAGAACAGCTGTCCCTGTGTATAATATAGAGAACATTCGTTACCATGTCTAAGAAAGAAACTGCAGTTCCTGTGTATAATATAGAAAACAGCAGTTTCTGTGTATAATATAGAGAACAGCAGTTCCAATGTCTAATAGAGAGAACAGCTGTCCCTGTGTATAATATAGAGAACAGCAGTCCCTGTGTATAATATAGAGAACAGTAGTCCCTGTGTATAATATTGAGAACAGCAGTTCCCATGTCTAATATAGAGAACAGAAGTTCCCATGTCTAATATAGAGAACAGCAGTCCCTGTGTATAGTGTAGAGAACAGCAGTTCCCATGTCCAATGTAGAGAACAGAAGTACCCATGTCTAATGGAGAGAACAGCTGTCCCTGTGTATAATATGGAGAACAGCAGTTCCTACATCTAATATTGAGAACAGCAGTTCCCACATCTAATATAGAGAACAGCAGTCCCTGTGTATAATATAGAAAACAGCTGTTCCCATGTCTAATATTGAGAACAGCAGTACCTGTGTATAACATAGAGAACAACAGTTCCTATGTCTAATATAGAGAAGAGCAATCCCCGTGTATAATATACAGAACAGCAGTTCCCATGTAAACTATAGAGAACAGCAGTTCCTGTGCATAATTTCGCGAACAGCAGTTCCTATGACTGATATGGAGAACACCAGTCCTTGTGTATAATATGGAGATCAGCAGTTCCTATGTCAAATATAGAGAACAGTAGTTCCTGTGTATATTATAGAGAACAGCTGTCCCTGTGTCTAATATGAGAACAGCTGTCCCTGAGCAGAATATAAAGAAGAGCTTTTCCGATGTATAATAAAGAGAACAGCAGTTCCTGTAATTAATATAGAGAACAGCAGATACCATAAGTAATATAGAGAACAGCAGTACCTGTGTATAACATAGAGAACATCAGTTCCCCTGTCTAATATGGAGGAATGCAGTTTCTGTGCAAAATATGGAGACAGCAGTCGCTGTGTTTAATATGGAGAACAGCAGTTCCCATGTCTAATTTAGAGAACACCAGTCCCTGTGTATAATATAGAGAACAGCAGTTCCAATGTCTAATAGAGAGAACAGCTGTCCCTGTGTACAATAGAGAGAACAGCAGTTCCCATGTCTAAAATAGAGAACAGCTGTTCCTGTCTATAAAAAAGAGAACAGCAGTTCCCATTTGTTATATGGAACAGGTGTCCCTGTGTATAACATAGAGAACAACCGTTTCTATGTCTAATATAGAGAAGAACAATCCCCGTGTATAATATACAGAACAGCAGTTCCCATGTAAACTATAGAGAACTGCAGTTCCTGTGCATAATTTCGCGAACAGCAGTTCCTATGACTGATATGGAGAACAGCAGTCCTTGTGTATAATATGGAGATCAGCAGTTCCTATGTCAAAAATAGAGAACTGTAAGTTCCTGTGTATATTATAGAGAACAGCTGTCCCTGTGTCTAATATGAGAACAGCTGTCCCTGAGCATAATATAAAGAAGAGCTTTTCCCATGTATAATAAAGAGAACAGCAGTTCCTGTAATTAATATAGAGAATAGCAGATACCACAAGTAATATAGAGAACAGCAGATACCATAAGTAATATAGAGAACAGCAGTACCTGTGTGTAATATAGAGAACATCAGTTCCCCTGTCTAATATGGAGGAATTCAGTTTCTGTGCAAAATATGGAGACAGCAGTCGCTGTGTTTAATATGGAGAACAGCAGTTCCCATGTCTAATATAGAGAACAGTAGTCCCTGTGTCAAATTTAGAGAATAGCAGTTCATGTGTACAATATAGAGAACAGCAGTCCCTGTGTATAATATAGAGAACAGCAGTACCTGTGTATAATATAGAGAACAGCAGTACCTGTGTATAATATAGAGAACAGCAGTACCTGTGTATAATATTGAGAACAGCAGTTCCCATGTCTAATATCGAGAACACCAGTCCCTGTGTATAATATAGACAACAGCAGTCCCTGTGTATAATATCGAGAACACCTGTCCCTGTGTCAAATTTAGAGAACAGCAGTTCCTTTGTATAATATAGAGAACAGCAGTTCCTGTGTATAATATAGAGAACAACATTCCCTGTGTACAATATAGAGAATAGCAGTTCTCATGTCTAATATAGAGAACAGCAGTCCCTGTGTATAATATAGAGAATAGCGGTTCCCATGTCTAATATAGAGAATAGCAGTCCCTGTGTATAATATAGAGAACAGCAGTCACTGTGTATAATACAGAGAATAGCAATTCCCATGTCTAATATGGAGAACAGCAGTCCCTGTGTATAATATTGAGAACAGCAGATCCATGTCTAATATAGAGAACAGCTGTCCCTGTGTATAATATAGAGAACAGCAGATCCATGTCTAATATAGAGAACAGCAGTACCTGTGTATAATATAGAGAACAGCAGTTCCCATGTTGTTTTAAAAAAATTCTCAAGGTCAGGTTCGTAGGAGAGTAGTCTGACACAGAACAAACGACCAAGAGGCGAGTCTGCTAGAATATGAGCATTTTATTCCCCGCAGCGTCGCCACAACCAGGTCTCATACTTACAACGGGTCTGGCTTATACTCACTCTACATGTTACCGGAACTGGGAGCCGTCAGTTCTCGAAGAGCGGTTGCCAACAACCCACGCTCGGCGGTTAAACGTAACCCCGGAGCAGACTCACCGAACTGGAGACTTTTCCAGCTGATATACTCCCTTCCAGATATAAACATTCATGTGAACAGCAGAGCAAGGCTCACATTCCATTCTGGTTACATACAGATAAGAAGATTCACACGGGGAGGTGTGTAATAAGATTCACACGGGACTAAGCAACACCTCCATTCCGGTTAGATTCACACATGTATTGGGACATAATTTTTAACCGTTTCACCACACATGTCTAATATAGAGAACAGCAGTCCCTGTGTATAATATTGAGAACAGCAGTACCTGAGTATAATATTGAGAACAGCAGTTCCCATGTCTAATATAGAGAATAGCTGTCCCTGTGTATAATATAGAGAACAGCAGTTACCATGTCTAATATCGAGAACAGCTGTCCCTGTGTATAATATAGAGAACATTCGTTACCATGTCTAAGAAAGAAACTGCAGTTCCTGTGTATAATACAGGGAACAGCAGTTTCAATGTCTAATATAGAGAACACTTGTCCCTGTGTATAATATAGAAAACAGCAGTTTCTGTGTATAATATAGAGAACAGCAGTTCCAATGTCTAATAGAGAGAACAGCTGTCCCTGTGTATAATATAGAGAACAGCAGTCCCTGTGTATAATATAGAGAACAGTAGTCCCTGTGTATAATATTGAGAACAGCAGTTCCCATGTCTAATATAGAGAACAGAAGTTCCCATGTCTAATATAGAGAACAGCAGTCCCTGTGTATAGTGTAGAGAACAGCAGTTCCCATGTCCAATGTAGAGAACAGAAGTACCCATGTCTAATGTAGAGAACAGCTGTCCCTGTGTATAATATGGAGAACAGCAGTTCCCACATCTAATATTGAGAACAGCAGTTCCCACATCTAATATAGAGAACAGCAGTCCCTGTGTATAATATAGAAAACAGCTGTTCCCATGTCTAATATTGAGAACAGCAGTACCTGTGTATAATATTGAGAACAGCAGTTCCCATGTCTAATATAGAGAACAGCTGTCCCTGTGTATAATATAGAGAACAGCAGTTCCCATGTCTAATATAGAGAACAGCAGTACCTGTGTATAATATAGAGAACAGCATGTCTAATATAGAGAGCAGCAGTTCCCATGTCTAATATACAGAACAGCAGTACCTGTGTAGAATATAGAGAACAGCTGTCCCTGTGTTTAATATAAAGTAAAGAAGATCCCATGTCTATTGTAGAGAACAGCAGTCCCTGTGTATAATATAGAAAGCAGCAGTTCCTATGTCTAATATAGAGAACAGCAGTCCCTGTGTCTTATGTACAGAACAGCTGTCCCTGTGCATAATATAGAGAACAGCGGTTCCCATGCCTATTATAGAGGACAGCAGTACCTGTTTATAATATAGGGAATAGCCGTTCTCATGTGTAAAATAGAGAACAGCAGTCCCAATGTATAACATAGACAACATCAGTTCCCATGACTAATATATAGTACTGCAGTCCCTATGTATAATATAGGGAACAGCAGTTCCCATGTCTGATATAGAGAACAGCAGTCCCTGTGTATAATATAGAACAGTAGTTCCTGTGTATATTATAGAGAACAGCTGTCCCTGTGTCCAATATGAGCTCAGCAGTCCCTGAGCATAATATAAAGAAGAGCTTTTCCCATGTATAATAAAGAGAACAGCAGTCCCTGTGTATAATATAGAGAACAGCAGTTCCTGTAATTAGTATAGAAAACAGCAGATACCATAAGTAATATAGAGAACAGCAGTCCCTGTGTATAATATAGAACAGTAGTTCCTGTGTGTATTAACGAGAACAGCTGTCCCTGTGTCTTATATGAGAACAGCTGTCCCTGAGCATAATATAAAGAAGAGCTTTTCCCATGTATAATAAAGAGAACAGCAGTCCCTGTGTATAATATAGAGAACAGAAGTTCCCATGTCTAATATAGAGAACAGCAGTGCCTGTGTATAATATGGAGAACAGCAGTGCCTGTATATAATATAGAGAACAGCAGTACCCGTGTATAATATAGAGAACAGCATGTCTAATATAGAGAGCAGCAGTTCCCATGTCTAATATACAGAACAGCAGTACCTGTGTAGAATATAGAGAACAGCAATCCCTGTGTATAATATAGAGAACAGCAGTTCCCATGTCGAATATAGAGAACCGCAGTACCTTTGTTTAATAAACAGAACAGCAGTTCCCATGTCTAAGATAGAGAACAGCTGTCCCTGTGTATAACGTGGGTTACATAACTCCCCATGAGTAACATCGAGAACAGCAGTCCCTGTGTATAATATAGAGAACAGCTGTCCCTGTGTTTAATATAAAGTAAAGAAGATCCCATGTCTATTGTCGAGAACAGCAGTCCCTGTGTATAATATAGAAAGCAGCAGTTCCTATGTCTAATATAGAGAACAGCAGTCCCTGTGTCTTATGTACAGAACAGCTGTCCCTGTGCATAATATAGAGAACAGCGGTTCACATGCCTATTATAGAGGACAGCAGTACCTGTTTATAATATAGGGAATAGCCGTTCTCATGTGTAAAATAGAGAACAGCAGTCCCAATGTATAACATAGACAACATCAGTTCCCATGACTAATATATAGTACTGCAGTCCCTATGTATAATATAGGGAACAGCAGTTCCCATGTCTGATATAGAGAACAGCAGTCCCTGTGTATAATATAGAACAGTAGTTCCTGTGTATATTATCGAGAACAGCTGTCCCTGTGTCTAATATGAGTTCTCATGTCTAATATAGAGAACAGCAGTTCCCATGTCTCATATAGAGAATAGCAGTCCCTGTGTATAATATAGAAAACAGTAGTTCCCATGTCTCATATAGAGAACAGCAGTACCTGTGTATAATATAGAGAACAGCAGTTCCCATGTCTAATATAGAGAACAGCAGTACCTGTGTATAAAAAAGAGAACAGCAGTTCCCATGTCTAATATAGAGAACAGCAGTTCCTGTAATTAATATAGAGAACAGCAGATACCATAAGTAATGTGGAGAACAGCAGTACCTGTGTATAACATAGAGAACAGCAGTCCCTGTGTATAATATAGAGAATAGCAGTTCTCATGTCTAATATAGAGAACAGAAGAACCTGTGTATAATATAGAGAATAAAAGTTCCCACGTATAATATAGAGAACAGCAGTCCCTGTGTATAATATAGAGAATAGCAGTTCTCATGTCTAATATAGAGAACAGAAGAACCTGTGTATAATATAGAGAATAAAAGTTCCCGTGTCTAATATAGAGAATAGCAGTCCCTGTGTATAATACAGAGAACAGCAGTCACTGTGTATAATATAGAGAACAGCAATTCCCATGTCTAATATGGAGAACAGCTGTACCAGTGTATAATATAGAGAACAGCAGTACTTGTGTATAATATAGAGAACAGCAGTTCCCATGTCTAATACAGAGAACAGAAGTACCCATGTCTAATGTACAGAACAGCAGTACCTGTGTATAATATAGAAAACAGCAGTTCCCATGTCTAATATAGAGAACAGAAGTACCCATGTCTAATGTAGAGAACAGCTGTCCCTGTGTATAATATAGAGAACAGCAGTACGTGTGTATAATATAGAAAACAGCAGTTCCCATGCCGACTATAGAGAACAGCTTTCCCTGTGTATAATATAGAGAACAGCAGTTACCATGTCTAATATAGAGAACAGCTGTCCCTGTGTATAATATAGAGAACAGCAGATCCATGTCTAATATAGAGAACAGCAGTTCCCGTGTCTAATACAGAGAACAGCAGTCCCTGTGTATAATATGGAGATCAGCAGTTCCTATGTCAAATATAGAGAACAGTAGTTCCTGTGTCTATTATAGAGAACAGCTGTCCCTGTGTCGAATATGAGAACAGCTGTCCCTGAGCATAATATAAAGAAGAGCTTTTCCGATGTATAATAAAGAGAACAGCAGTTCCTGTAATTAATATAGAGAACAGCAGATACCATAAGTAATATAAAGAACAGCAGTACCTGTGTATAATATAGAGAACATCAGTACCCCTGTCTAATATGGAGGAATGCAGTTTCTGTGCAAAATATGGAGACAGCAGTCGCTGTGTTTAATATGGAGAACAGCAGTTCCCATGTCTAATATAGAGAACACCAGTCCCTGTGTATAATATAGAGAACAGCAGTCCCTGTGTATAATATAGAGAACAGTAGTCCCTGTGTCAAATTTAGAGAATAGCAGTACCTGTGTATAATATAGAGAACAGCAGTACATGTGTATAATATTGAGAACAGCAGTTCCCATGTCTAATATAGAGAACAGCTGTACCTGTGTATAATACAGAGAACAGCAGTCCCTGTGTATAATATTGAGAACAGCAGTACCTATGTATAATATTGAGAACAGTAGTCCCTGTGTCAAATTTAGAGAATAGCAGTACCTGTGTATAATATAGAGAACAGCAGTACATGTGTATAATATTGAGAACAGCAGTTCCCATGTCTAATATAGAGAATAGCTGTCCCTGTGTATAATATAGAGAACAGCAGTTACCATGTCTAATATAGAGAACAGCAGTGCCTGTGTATAATATAGAGAACAGCAGTCCCTGTGGAGAATATAGAGAATAGCACTTCCTGTGTACAATATAGAGAACAGCAGTCCCTGTGTATATTATAGAGAACAGCAGTACCTGTGTATAATATAGAGAACAGCAGTACATGTGTATAATATAGAGAACAGCAGTACCTGTGTATAATATTGAGAACAGCAGTTCCCATGTCTAATATAGAGAACAGCAGTCCCTGTGTATAATATAGAGAACAGCAGTTCCTGTGTATAATATAGAGAACAGCAGTTCCTGTGTATAATATAGAGAACAGCAGTTCCTGTGTATAATATAGAGAATAGCATTCCCTGTGTATAATATAGAGAATAGCAGTTCTCATGTCTAATATAGAGAACAGAAGAACCTGTGTATAATATAGAGAATAAAAGTTCCCATGTATAATATAGAGAACAGCAGTCCCTGTGGAAAATACAGAGAACAGCAGTCACTGTGTATAATATAGAGAATAGCAATTCCCATGTCTAATATGGAGAACAGCTGTACCAGTGTATAATATAGAGAACAGCAGTACCTGTGCATAATATAGAAAACAGCAGATCCCATGTCTAATATAGAGAACAGAAGTACCCATGTCCAATGTAGAGAACAGCTGTCCCTGTGTATAATATAGAGAACAGCAGTTCCCATGTCTAAAAAAGAGAACAGCAGTACCTGTGTATAATATTGAGAACAGCAGTTCCCAGGTCTAATATAGAGAACAGCAGTACCTGTGTATTTTATAGAGAACAGCAGTACCTGTGTATAATATAGAAAACAGCAGTTCCCCTGTCTAATATAGAGAACAGCTTTCCCTGTGTATAATATAGAGAACAGCGGTTACCATGTCTCATATAGAGAACAGCTATCCCTGTGTATAATATATAGAACAGCAGATCCATGTCTAATATAGAGAACAGCAGTTCCCATGTCTAATATAGAGAACAGCAGTCCCTGTGTATAATATAGAAAACAGCCGTTCCCATGTTTAATATGGAGAACAGCAGTCCCTGTGTATAATATAAAGAACAGCAGTTCCCATGTCTAAAAAAGAGAACAGCAGTACCTGTGTATAATATTGAGAACAGCAGTACCTGTGTATAATATAGAGAACAGCAGTTTCCATGTCTAATATAGAGAACAGAAGTACCCGTGTATAATATAGAGAACAGCTGTCCCTGTGTATAGTGTAGAGAACAGCAGTTCCCATGTCTAATGTCGAGAACAGCTGTCCCTGTGTATAATATAGAGAACAGCAGTTCCCATGTCTAATACAGAGAACAGCTGTCCCTGTGTATAATATAGAGAACCGCAGTTCCCATGTCTAATATAGAGAACAGCAGTACCTGTGTATAATATTGAGAACAGCAGTACCTGTGTATAATATTGAGAACAGCAGTTTCCATGTCTAATATAGAGAACAGAAGTACCCGTGTATAATATAGAGAACAGCTGTCCCTGTGTATAATATAGAGAACAGCAGTTACCATGTCTAATATCGAGAACAGCAGTTCCTGTGTATAATATAGAGAACAGCAGTTACCATGTCTAAGAAAGAAACAGCAGTTCCTGTGTATAATACAGGGAACAGCAGTTTCAATGTCTAATATAGAGAACAACTGTCCCTGTGTATAATATAGAAAACAGCAGTTCCAATGTCTAATAGAGAGAACAGCTGTCCCTGTCTATAAAAAAGAGAACAGCAGTTCCCATTTGTTATATGGAACAGATGTCCCTGTGTATAACATAGAGAACAACAGTTCCTATGTCTAATATAGAGAAGAGCAATCCCCGTGTATAATATACAGAACAGCAGTTCCCATGTAAACTATAGAGAACTGCAGTTCCTGTGCATAATTTCGCGAACAGCAGTTCCTATGACTGATATGGAGAACACCAGTCCTTGTGTATAATATGGAGATCAGCAGATCCATGTCTAATATAGAGAACAGCAGTTCCCGTGTCTAATATAGAGAACAGCAGTTCCCATGTCGAATATAGAGAACAGCAGTCCCTGTGTATAATATTGAGAACAGCAGTACCTGTGTATAATATTGAGAACAGTAGTTCCCATGCCTAATATAGAGAACAGCTGTCCCTGTGTATAGTGTGGAGAACAGCAGTTCCCATGTCTAATGTAGAGAACAGAAGTACCCATGTCTAATGGAGAGAACAGCTGTCCCTGTGTATAATATTGAGAACAGCAGTTCCCATATCTAATATTGGGAACAGCAGTTTCCATGTCTAATATAGAGAACAGCAGTACCTGTGTATAATATAGAGAACAGCAGTTCCCATGTCTAATATAGAGAGCAGCAGTTCCCATGTCTAATATAGAGAACAGCAGTACCTGTGTAGAATATAGAGAACAGCAATCCCTGTGTATAATATAGAGAACAGCAGTTCCCATGTCGAATATAGAGAACAGCAGTACCTTTGTATAATAAACAGAACAGCCGTTCCCATGTCTAAGATAGAGAAAAGCTGTCGCTGTGTATAACATGGGTTACATCACTCCCCATGAGTAACATCGAGAACAGCAGTCCCTGTGTATAATATAGAAAGCAGCAGTTCCTATGTCTAATATAGAGAACAGCAGTCCCTGTGTCTTATGAACAGAACAGCTGTCCCTGTGCATAATATAGTGAACAGCAGTTCCCATGCCTATTATAGAGGACAGCAGTACCTGTTTATAATATAGGGAATAGCCGTTCTCATGTGTAAAATAGAGAACAGCAATCCCAATGTATAACATAGACAACATCAGTTCCCATGACTAATATATAGTACTGCAGTCCCTATGTATAATATAGGGAACAGCAGTTCCCATGTCTCATATAGAGAACAGCTGTCCCTGTGTCTAATATAAGCACAGCTGTCCCTGAGCATAATATAAAGAAGAGCTTTTCCCATGTATAATAAAGAGAACAGCAGTCCCTGTGTATAATATAGAGAATAGCAGTTCTCATGTCTAATATAGAGAACAGAAGAACCTGTGTATAATATAGAGAATAAACGTTCCCATGTATAATATAGAGACCAGCAGTTCCTGTGTATAATATAGAGAATAGCAGTTCCCATGTCTAATATAGAGAATAGCAGTCCCTGTGTATAATATAGAGAACAGCAGTCACTGTGTATAATATAGAGAACCGCAGTACCTTTGGAAAATAAACAGAACAGCAATTACCATGTCTAAGATAGAGAACAACTGTCCCTGTGGATAACTTGGAGAATATCACTTCCCATGACTAACATAGAGAACAGCAGTCCCTGTGTATAATATAGAGAACAGCAGTCCCTGAGCATAATATAAAGAAGAGCTTTTCCCATGTATAATAAAGAGAACAGCAGTCCCTGGGTATAATATAGAGAACAGCAGTTCCTGTAATTAGTATAGAAAACAGCACATACCATAAGTAATATAGAGAACAGCAGTCCCTGTGCTTAATATGGTGATCTGCAGTTTCTGTGTATATTAACGAGAACAGCTGTCCCTGTGTCTTATATGAGAACAGCTGTCCCTGAGCATAATATAAAGAAGAGCTTTTCCCATGTACAATAAAGAGGACAGCAGTCCCTGTGTATAATATAGAGAACAGCAGTTCCCATGTCTAATATAGAGAACAGCAGTCCCTGTGTATAATATAGAGAACAGCAGTTCCTGTGTATATTATAGAGAACAGCTGTCCCTGTGTCTTATATGAGAACAGCTGTCCCTGAGCATAATATAAAGAAGAGCTTTTCCCATGTATAATAAAGAGAACAGCAGTCCCGTGTCTAATATCGAGAACAGCAGTTCCCATGTCTAATATAGAGAACAGCAGTGCCTGTGTATAATATGGAGAACAGCAGTGCCTGAATATAACATAGAGAACAGCAGTACCCGTGTATAATATAAAGAAGAGCAGTCCCTGTGTATAATATAGAGAACAGCTGTTCCCATGTATAATATAGAGAACAGCAGTCCCTGTGTATAATATAGAGAATAGCAGTTCCCGTGTCTAATATAGAGAATAGCAGTCCCTGTGTATAATATCAAGAATAACAGTTCCCATGTCTAATATAGAGAATAGCAGTCCCTGTGTATAATATAGAGAATAGCAGTTCCCATGTCTAATGTAGAGAATAGCAGTTCCCATGTCTAATATAGAGAACAGCAGTCCCTATGTATAATATAGAGTACTGCAGTACCTGTGAAAAACATAGAGAACATCAGTTCCCCTGTCTAACATGGAGAAAAGCAGTTTCTGTCCATAATATAGAGAACACCAGTCCCTGTGTATAATATGGAGAACAGCAGTTTCTGTGTATAATATAGAGAACACCTGTCCCTGTGTCAAATTTAGAGAATAGCAGTTCCTGTGTACAATATAGAGAACAGCAGTTCCTGCGTATAATTTAGAGAATAGCAGTTCCCATGTCTAATATAGAGAATAGCAGTCCCTGTGTATAATATAGAGAACAGCAGTCACTGTGTATAATACAGAGAATAGCAATTCCCATGTCTAATATGGAGAACAGCTGTACCTGTGTATAATATAGAGAACAGCAGTCCCTGTGTATAATATTGAGAACAGCAGTACCTGTGGATAATATAGAAAACAGCAGTTCCCATGTCTAATATAGAAAACAGAAGTACCCATGTCTAATGTGGAGAACAGCAGTACCTGTATATAATATAGAGAACAGATTTCCCTGTGTATAATATAGAGAACAGCAGTTACCATGTCTAATATAGAGAACAGCTGTCCCTGTGTATAGTATAGAGAACAGCAGATCCATGTCTAATATAGAGAACAGCAGTTCCCGTGTCTAATATAGAGAACAGCAGTCCCTGTGTATAATATAGAAAACAGCAGTTCCCATGTCTAATTTAGAGAACACCAGTCCCTGTGTATAATATAGAGAACAGCAGTCCCTGTGTATAATATAGAGAACACCTGTCCCTGTGTCAAATTTAGAGAACAGCAGTTCCTGTGTATAATATAGAGAACAGCATTCCCTGTGTATAATATAGAGAATAGCAGTTCCCATGTCTAATATAGAGAACAGCAGTCCCTGTGTATAATATAGAGAATAGCAGTTCTCATGTCTAATATAGAGAACAGAAGAACCTGTGTATAATATAGAGAATAAAAGTTCCCATGTAAATATAGAGAATAGCAGTCCCTGTGTATAATACAGAGAACAGCAGTCACTGTGTATAATATAGAGAATAGCAATTCCAATGTCTAATATGCAGAACAGCAGTACCTGTGTATAATATAGAAAACAGCAGTTCCCATGTCTAATATAGAGAACAGAAGTACCCATGTCTAATGTAGAGAACAGCTGTCCCTGTGTATAATATAGAGAACAACAGTTCCCATATCTAATATTGAGAACAGCAGTTCCCATGTCTAATATAGAGAACAGCAGTACCTGTGTATAATATAGAGAACAGCAGTACGTGTGTATAATATAGAAAACAGCAGTTCCCATGCCTACTATAGAGAACAGCTTTCCCTGTGTATAATATAGAGAACAGCAGTTACCATGTCTAATATAGAGAACAGCTGTCCCTGTGTATAATATAGAGAACAGCAGATCCATGTCTAATATAGAGAACAGCAGTTCCCGTGTCTAATATAGAGAACAGCAGTCCCTGTGTATAATATAGAAAACAGTAGTTCCCATGTCTAATATAGAGAACAGCAGTACCTGTGTATAATATCGAGAACAGCAGTTCCCATGTCTAATATAGAGAACAGCAGTACCTGTGTATAAAAAAGAGAACAGCAGTTCCCGTGTCTAATATAGAGAACAGCTGTCCCTGTGTATAATATAGAGAACAGCAGTTCCCATGTCTAATATAGAGAACAGCAGTACCTGTGTATAATATAGAGAACAGCAGTTCCCATGTCTCATATAGAGAACAGCAGTCCCTGTATATAATATTGAGAACAGCAGTACCTGTGTATAATATTGAGAACAGCAGTTCCCATGTCTAATATAGAGAACAGAAGTTCCCGTGTATAATATAGAGAACAGCTGTCCCTGTGTATAGTGTAGAGAACAGCAGTTCCCATATCTAATATTGAGAACAGCAGTTCCCATGTCTAATATAGAGAACAGCAGTTCCCATATCTAACATAGAAAACAGCTGTCCCTGTGTATAATATAGGGAACAGCAGTTACCATGTCTAAGAACGAAAAAGCAGTTCCTGTGTATAATATAGAAAACAGCAGTTCCCACGTCTAATATAGAGAACAGCTGTCCCTGTGTATAATATAGAGAACAGCAGTTCCCATGTCTAATATAGAGAACAGCTTTCCCTGTGTACAATATAGAGAACAGCAGTTACCATATCTAATATAGAGAACAGCTATCCCTGTGTATAATATAGAGAACAGCAGTTACCATGTCTAAGAAAGAAACAGCAGTTCCTGCGTATAATACAGGGAACAGCAGTTCCAATGTCTAATATAGAGAACACCTGTCCCTGTGTATAATATAGAGAACAGCAGTTCCCATGTCTAATATCGAGAACAGCAGTCCCAGTGTATAATATAGAAAACAGCATTTACTGTGTATAATATAGCGAACAGCAGTTCCCATGTCTAATATAGAGAACAACAGTTCCCATGTCTGATATAGAAAACAGCAGTTCCTGTGTATAATATAGAGAACAGCAGTTCCCATGTCAAATCCGGAGAACAAGAGTTCCCATGTCTAATGTAGGGATCAGCAATCCCTGTGTATAAAATACAGAACAGCAGTTCCCATGTAAAATATAGAGAACAGCATTTCCTGTGCATAGTTTGGCGATCAACAGTTCCCATGAGTAATATAGAGAACATTAGTTCCTGTGTTTAATAGAAGGAACAGCAGTTCCCATGTCTAATATAGAGATAAGCTGTCCCTGTGTATAATATAGACAATAGCAGTTCCCATGTCTAATATAGGGATCAGCAGTTCCCATGTCTAATATAGAGAACAGCAGTTCCCATGTCTAATATAGAGAACAGCAGTTCCCATGTTTAATATAGAAAACAGCAGTTCCTGTGTATAATAAGGAGATCAGCAGTTCCCATGTCAAAAATAGAGAACAGTAGTTCCTGTGTATATTATAGAGAACAGCTGTCCCTGTGTCTAATATGAGAACAGCTGTCCCTGAGCATAATATAAAGAAGAGGTTTTCCCATGTATAATAAAGAGAACAGCAGTCCCTGTGTATAACATCCAGAACAGCAGTTTCCAGATCTAATATAGAGAACAACTGTCCCTGTGTACAATATAGAACAGCAGTTCCTATATACAGTATAGAGAACAGCAGTTCCCGTGTATAATATAGAGAACAGCAGTTCCTGTGTACAATATAGAGAACAGCAGTCCCTGTGTCTAATACAGAAACAGCTGTCCCTGTGCACAATACAGAGAACAGCAGTTCCCATGTCTAATATGAGAGAACACCAGTCCCTGTGTATAATATAGAGAACAGCAGTTCCCATGTCTGATAAAGCGAACAGCTGCCCCTGTGTATAATATAGAGAACAGCAGTTACCATGTCTAAAAAAGAAGCAGCAGTTCTTGTGTATAATATGGGGAACAGCAGTTCCCATGTCTAATGTAGAGAACACCAGTATCTGTGTATAATACAGGGAACAGCAGTTCCCATGTATAATATAGAGAACAGCAGTTCCCATTTGTTATATGCAACAGCTGTCCCTGTGTATAATATAGAGAACATTCGTTACCATGTCTAACAAAGAAACTGCAGTTCCTGTGTATAATACAGGGAACAGCAGTTTCAATGTCTAATATAGAGAACACTTGTCCCTGTGTATAATATAGAAAACAGCAGTTTCTGTGTATAATATAGAGAACAGCAGTTCCAATGTCTAATAGGGAGAACAGCTGTCCCTGTGTACAATAGAGAGAACAGCAGTTCCCATGTCTAATATAGAGAACAGCTGTTCCTGTCTATAAAAAAGAGAACAGCAGTTCCCATTTGTTATATGGAACAGATGTCCCTGTGTATAACATAGAGAACAACATGTCTAATATAGAGAAGAACAATCCCCGTGTATAATATACAGAACAGCAGTTCCCATGTAAACTATAGAGAACTGCAGTTCCTGTGCATAATTTCGCGAACAGCAGTTCCTATGACTGATATGGAGAACACCAGTCCTTGTGTATAATATGGAGATCAGCAGATCCATGTCTAATATAGAGAACAGCAGTTCCCGTGTCTAATATAGAGAACAGCAGTTCCCATGTCGAATATAGAGAACAGCAGTCCCTGTGTATAATATTGAGAACAGCAGTACCTGTGTATAATATTGAGAACAGTAGTTCCCATGCCTAATATAGAGAACAGCTGTCCCTGTGTATAGTGTGGAGAACAGCAGTTCCCATGTCTAATGTAGAGAACAGAAGTACCCATGTCTAATGGAGAGAACAGCTGTCCCTGTGTATAATATTGAGAACAGCAGTTCCCATATCTAATATTGGGAACAGCAGTTTCCATGTCTAATATAGAGAACAGCAGTACCTGTGTATAATATAGAGAACAGCAGTTCCCATGTCTAATATAGAGAGCAGCAGTTCCCATGTCTAATATAGAGAACAGCAGTACCTGTGTAGAATATAGAGAACAGCAATCCCTGTGTATAATATAGAGAACAGCAGTTCCCATGTCGAATATAGAGAACAGCAGTACCTTTGTATAATAAACAGAACAGCCGTTCCCATGTCTAAGATAGAGAAAAGCTGTCGCTGTGTATAACATGGGTTACATCACTCCCCATGAGTAACATCGAGAACAGCAGTCCCTGTGTATAATATAGAAAGCAGCAGTTCCTATGTCTAATATAGAGAACAGCAGTCCCTGTGTCTTATGAACAGAACAGCTGTCCCTGTGCATAATATAGTGAACAGCAGTTCCCATGCCTATTATAGAGGACAGCAGTACCTGTTTATAATATAGGGAATAGCCGTTCTCATGTGTAAAATAGAGAACAGCAGTCCCAATGTATAACATAGACAACATCAGTTCCCATGACTAATATATAGTACTGCAGTCCCTATGTATAATATAGGGAACAGCAGTTCCCATGTCTCATATAGAGAACAGCTGTCCCTGTGTCTAATATAAGCACAGCTGTCCCTGAGCATAATATAAAGAAGAGCTTTTCCCATGTATAATAAAGAGAACAGCAGTCCCTGTGTATAATATAGAGAATAGCAGTTCTCATGTCTAATATAGAGAACAGAAGAACCTGTGTATAATATAGAGAATAAACGTTCCCATGTATAATATAGAGACCAGCAGTTCCTGTGTATAATATAGAGAATAGCAGTTCCCATGTCTAATATAGAGAATAGCAGTCCCTGTGTATAATATAGAGAACAGCAGTCACTGTGTATAATATAGAGAACCGCAGTACCTTTGGAAAATAAACAGAACAGCAATTACCATGTCTAAGATAGAGAACAACTGTCCCTGTGGATAACTTGGAGAATATCACTTCCCATGACTAACATAGAGAACAGCAGTCCCTGTGTATAATATAGAGAACAGCAGTCCCTGAGCATAATATAAAGAAGAGCTTTTCCCATGTATAATAAAGAGAACAGCAGTCCCTGGGTATAATATAGAGAACAGCAGTTCCTGTAATTAGTATAGAAAACAGCACATACCATAAGTAATATAGAGAACAGCAGTCCCTGTGCTTAATATGGTGATCTGCAGTTTCTGTGTATATTAACGAGAACAGCTGTCCCTGTGTCTTATATGAGAACAGCTGTCCCTGAGCATAATATAAAGAAGAGCTTTTCCCATGTACAATAAAGAGGACAGCAGTCCCTGTGTATAATATAGAGAACAGCAGTTCCCATGTCTAATATAGAGAACAGCAGTCCCTGTGTATAATATAGAGAACAGCAGTTCCTGTGTATATTATAGAGAACAGCTGTCCCTGTGTCTTATATGAGAACAGCTGTCCCTGAGCATAATATAAAGAAGAGCTTTTCCCATGTATAATAAAGAGAACAGCAGTCCCGTGTCTAATATCGAGAACAGCAGTTCCCATGTCTAATATAGAGAACAGCAGTGCCTGTGTATAATATGGAGAACAGCAGTGCCTGAATATAACATAGAGAACAGCAGTACCCGTGTATAATATAAAGAAGAGCAGTCCCTGTGTATAATATAGAGAACAGCTGTTCCCATGTATAATATAGAGAACAGCAGTCCCTGTGTATAATATAGAGAATAGCAGTTCCCGTGTCTAATATAGAGAATAGCAGTCCCTGTGTATAATATCAAGAATAACAGTTCCCATGTCTAATATAGAGAATAGCAGTCCCTGTGTATAATATAGAGAATAGCAGTTCCCATGTCTAATGTAGAGAATAGCAGTTCCCATGTCTAATATAGAGAACAGCAGTCCCTATGTATAATATAGAGTACTGCAGTACCTGTGAAAAACATAGAGAACATCAGTTCCCCTGTCTAACATGGAGAAAAGCAGTTTCTGTCCATAATATAGAGAACACCAGTCCCTGTGTATAATATGGAGAACAGCAGTTTCTGTGTATAATATAGAGAACACCTGTCCCTGTGTCAAATTTAGAGAATAGCAGTTCCTGTGTACAATATAGAGAACAGCAGTTCCTGCGTATAATTTAGAGAATAGCAGTTCCCATGTCTAATATAGAGAATAGCAGTCCCTGTGTATAATATAGAGAACAGCAGTCACTGTGTATAATACAGAGAATAGCAATTCCCATGTCTAATATGGAGAACAGCTGTACCTGTGTATAATATAGAGAACAGCAGTCCCTGTGTATAATATTGAGAACAGCAGTACCTGTGGATAATATAGAAAACAGCAGTTCCCATGTCTAATATAGAAAACAGAAGTACCCATGTCTAATGTGGAGAACAGCAGTACCTGTATATAATATAGAGAACAGATTTCCCTGTGTATAATATAGAGAACAGCAGTTACCATGTCTAATATAGAGAACAGCTGTCCCTGTGTATAGTATAGAGAACAGCAGATCCATGTCTAATATAGAGAACAGCAGTTCCCGTGTCTAATATAGAGAACAGCAGTCCCTGTGTATAATATAGAAAACAGCAGTTCCCATGTCTAATTTAGAGAACACCAGTCCCTGTGTATAATATAGAGAACAGCAGTCCCTGTGTATAATATAGAGAACACCTGTCCCTGTGTCAAATTTAGAGAACAGCAGTTCCTGTGTATAATATAGAGAACAGCATTCCCTGTGTATAATATAGAGAATAGCAGTTCCCATGTCTAATATAGAGAACAGCAGTCCCTGTGTATAATATAGAGAATAGCAGTTCTCATGTCTAATATAGAGAACAGAAGAACCTGTGTATAATATAGAGAATAAAAGTTCCCATGTAAATATAGAGAATAGCAGTCCCTGTGTATAATACAGAGAACAGCAGTCACTGTGTATAATATAGAGAATAGCAATTCCAATGTCTAATATGGAGAACAGCAGTACCTGTGTATAATATAGAAAACAGCAGTTCCCATGTCTAATATAGAGAACAGAAGTACCCATGTCTAATGTAGAGAACAGCTGTCCCTGTGTATAATATAGAGAACAACAGTTCCCATATCTAATATTGAGAACAGCAGTTCCCATGTCTAATATAGAGAACAGCAGTACCTGTGTATAATATAGAGAACAGCAGTACGTGTGTATAATATAGAAAACAGCAGTTCCCATGCCTACTATAGAGAACAGCTTTCCCTGTGTATAATATAGAGAACAGCAGTTACCATGTCTAATATAGAGAACAGCTGTCCCTGTGTATAATATAGAGAACAGCAGATCCATGTCTAATATAGAGAACAGCAGTTCCCGTGTCTAATATAGAGAACAGCAGTCCCTGTGTATAATATAGAAAACAGTAGTTCCCATGTCTAATATAGAGAACAGCAGTACCTGTGTATAATATCGAGAACAGCAGTTCCCATGTCTAATATAGAGAACAGCAGTACCTGTGTATAAAAAAGAGAACAGCAGTTCCCGTGTCTAATATAGAGAACAGCTGTCCCTGTGTATAATATAGAGAACAGCAGTTCCCATGTCTAATATAGAGAACAGCAGTACCTGTGTATAATATAGAGAACAGCAGTTCCCATGTCTCATATAGAGAACAGCAGTCCCTGTGTATAATATTGAGAACAGCAGTACCTGTGTATAATATTGAGAACAGCAGTTCCCATGTCTAATATAGAGAACAGAAGTTCCCGTGTATAATATAGAGAACAGCTGTCCCTGTGTATAGTGTAGAGAACAGCAGTTCCCATATCTAATATTGAGAACAGCAGTTCCCATGTCTAATATAGAGAACAGCAGTTCCCATATCTAACATAGAAAACAGCTGTCCCTGTGTATAATATAGGGAACAGCAGTTACCATGTCTAAGAACGAAAAAGCAGTTCCTGTGTATAATATAGAAAACAGCAGTTCCCACGTCTAATATAGAGAACAGCTGTCCCTGTGTATAATATAGAGAACAGCAGTTCCCATGTCTAATATAGAGAACAGCTTTCCCTGTGTACAATATAGAGAACAGCAGTTACCATATCTAATATAGAGAACAGCTATCCCTGTGTATAATATAGAGAACAGCAGTTACCATGTCTAAGAAAGAAACAGCAGTTCCTGCGTATAATACAGGGAACAGCAGTTCCAATGTCTAATATAGAGAACACCTGTCCCTGTGTATAATATAGAGAACAGCAGTTCCCATGTCTAATATCGAGAACAGCAGTCCCAGTGTATAATATAGAAAACAGCATTTACTGTGTATAATATAGCGAACAGCAGTTCCCATGTCTAATATAGAGAACAACAGTTCCCATGTCTGATATAGAAAACAGCAGTTCCTGTGTATAATATAGAGAACAGCAGTTCCCATGTCAAATCCGGAGAACAAGAGTTCCCATGTCTAATGTAGGGATCAGCAATCCCTGTGTATAAAATACAGAACAGCAGTTCCCATGTAAAATATAGAGAACAGCATTTCCTGTGCATAGTTTGGCGATCAACAGTTCCCATGAGTAATATAGAGAACATTAGTTCCTGTGTTTAATAGAAGGAACAGCAGTTCCCATGTCTAATATAGAGATAAGCTGTCCCTGTGTATAATATAGACAATAGCAGTTCCCATGTCTAATATAGGGATCAGCAGTTCCCATGTCTAATATAGAGAACAGCAGTTCCCATGTCTAATATAGAGAACAGCAGTTCCCATGTTTAATATAGAAAACAGCAGTTCCTGTGTATAATAAGGAGATCAGCAGTTCCCATGTCAAAAATAGAGAACAGTAGTTCCTGTGTATATTATAGAGAACAGCTGTCCCTGTGTCTAATATGAGAACAGCTGTCCCTGAGCATAATATAAAGAAGAGGTTTTCCCATGTATAATAAAGAGAACAGCAGTCCCTGTGTATAACATCCAGAACAGCAGTTTCCAGATCTAATATAGAGAACAACTGTCCCTGTGTACAATATAGAACAGCAGTTCCTATATACAGTATAGAGAACAGCAGTTCCCGTGTATAATATAGAGAACAGCAGTTCCTGTGTACAATATAGAGAACAGCAGTCCCTGTGTCTAATACAGAAACAGCTGTCCCTGTGCACAATACAGAGAACAGCAGTTCCCATGTCTAATATGAGAGAACACCAGTCCCTGTGTATAATATAGAGAACAGCAGTTCCCATGTCTGATAAAGCGAACAGCTGCCCCTGTGTATAATATAGAGAACAGCAGTTACCATGTCTAAAAAAGAAGCAGCAGTTCTTGTGTATAATATGGGGAACAGCAGTTCCCATGTCTAATGTAGAGAACACCAGTATCTGTGTATAATACAGGGAACAGCAGTTCCCATGTATAATATAGAGAACAGCAGTTCCCATTTGTTATATGCAACAGCTGTCCCTGTGTATAATATAGAGAACATTCGTTACCATGTCTAACAAAGAAACTGCAGTTCCTGTGTATAATACAGGGAACAGCAGTTTCAATGTCTAATATAGAGAACACTTGTCCCTGTGTATAATATAGAAAACAGCAGTTTCTGTGTATAATATAGAGAACAGCAGTTCCAATGTCTAATAGGGAGAACAGCTGTCCCTGTGTACAATAGAGAGAACAGCAGTTCCCATGTCTAATATAGAGAACAGCTGTTCCTGTCTATAAAAAAGAGAACAGCAGTTCCCATTTGTTATATGGAACAGATGTCCCTGTGTATAACATAGAGAACAACATGTCTGATATAGAGAAGAGCAATCCCCGTGTATAATATACAGAACAGCAGTTCCCATGTAAACTATAGAGAACTGCAGTTCCTGTGCATAATTCCGCGAACAGCAGTTCCTATGACTGATATGGAGAACACCAGTCCTTGTGTATAATATGGAGATCAGCAGTTCCTATGTCAAATATAGAGAACAGTAGTTCCTGTGTATATTATAGAGAACAGCTGTCCCTGTGTCTAATATGAGAACAGCTGTCCCTGAGCATAATATAAAGAAGAGCTTTTCCGATGTATAATAAAGAGAACAGCAGTTCCTGTAATTAATATTGAGAACAACAGACAACATAAGTAATATAGAGAACAGCAGATACCATAAGTAATATAGAGAACAGCAGTACCTGTGTATAACATAGAGAACATCAGTTCCCCTGTCTAATATGGAGGAATGCAGTTTCTGTGCAAAATATGGAGACAGCAGTCGCTGTGTTTAATATAGAGAACAGCAGTTCCCATGTCTAATATAGAGAACAGTAGTCCCTGTGTCAAATTTAGAGAATAGCAATTCCTGTGTACAATATAGAGCACAGCAGTTCCTGTGTATAATATAGACAACAGCAGTACCTGTGTATAATATCGAGAACAGCAGTTACCATATCTAATATAGAGAACAGCAGTCCCTGTGTATAATATTGAGAACAGCAGTTCCCATGTCTAATATAGCGAACAGCTGCCCCTGTGTATAAGAAAGAGACAGCAGTTCCTGTGTCTAATATCGAGAACAGCAGTTCCCATGTCTAATGTAGAGAACAGCTGTTCCTGTTTACAATAATGACAACAGCAGTTCCCATGTCTAATATAGAGAACACCAGTCGCTGTGTGTAATATGAAGAACAGCAGTTCCCATGTCTTATATCGAGAACAGCAGTATCTGTGTATAATACAGGGAACATCAGTTCCCATGTATAATATAGAGAACAGCAGTTCCCATGTCTAATATAGAGAACAGCAGTTCCCATGTCTAATATAGAGAACAGCAGTTCCCATGTCTAATATAGAGAACAGCAGTTCCCATGTCTAATAAAGAGAACAGCAGTTCCCATGCCTAATATAGAGGACAGCAGTACCTGTTTATAATATAGAGAATAGCCGTTCCCATGTGTAAAATGGAGAACAGCAGTCCCAATGTATAACATAGAGAACATCAGTTCCCATGACTAATATATAGTACTGCAGTCCCTATGTATTATATAGGGAACAATAGTTCCCATGTCTAATATAGCGAACAGCAGTTCCTGTGAATAACATAGAGAACATCAGTTCCTATGTCTAATATAGAGAAAAGCAATCCCCGTGGAAAATGTAGAGAACAGCAGTCCCTGTGTAAAATATAGAGAACAGCAGTTCCTGTGCATAATTTCGCGAACAGCAGTTCCCATGACTAATATAGAGAACAGCAGTTCCTGAGTATAATATAGCGAACAGCTGTCCCTGAGCTTAATATAAAGAAGTGCTTTTCCCATGTATAATAAAGAGAACAGCAGTCCCTGTGTATAATATGGAGATCAGCAGTTCCTCTGTCAAAAATAGAGAACAGTAGTTCCTGTGTATAATATGGAGAACAGCAGTTCCTGTGTATAACATAGAGAACAGCAGTTCCTGTAATTAATATAGAGAACAGCAGATACCATAACTAATATAGAGAACAACAGTCCCTGTGTATAACACAGAGAACATCGGTTCCCCTGTCTAATATGGAGAAAAGCAGTTCCTGTGCATAATATGGAGAACAGCAGTCGCTCTGTTTAATATGGAGTACAGCAGTTCCCATGTCTAATATAGAGAACAGCAGTCCCTGTGTATCATATAGAGAACAGCAGTTCCTGTGTATAATATAGAGAATAGCAGTCCCTGTGTCAAATTTAGAGAATAGCAGTCCCTGTGCATAATATAGAGAATAGCAGTCCCTGTGTATAATATAGAGAACAGCAGTTCCCATGCCTAATATTGAGAACAGCAGTTCCCATGTCTAATCTGGAGAACAGCAGTACCTGTGTATAATATAGTAAACAGCAGTTCCCATGTCTAATATAGAGAACTGCTGTCCCTGTGTATAATATACAGAACAGCAGTTCCCATGTCTAATAAAGAGAACAGCTGACCCTGTATATAATGTAGAGAACAGCAGTCCCTGTGTCTAATAAAGAGAACAGCTGTCCCTGTGCATAATACAGAGAACTGCAGATCCCATGTCTAATATGGAGAACAGCAGTACCTGTGTATAATATAGAGAACAGCAGTCCCTGTGTATAATATAGAGAACAGCAGTTCCCATGTCTAATATAGAGAACAGCAGTACCTTAATATAATAAACAGAACAGCAGTTACCATGTGTAAGATAGAGTGGAGAACATCACTTCCCATGACTAACATAGAGAACAGCAGTCCCTGTATATAATATATAGAGAACAGCAGTCCCTGTGTATAATATAGAGAACAGCAGTCCCTGTGTATAATATAGAGAACAGCAGTTCCGATGTCTAAGATAAAGAACAGCTGTCGCTCTGTATAACATGGAGAACATAACTCCCCATGAATAACATCGAGAACAGCAGTCCCTGTGTATAATATAGAGAACAGCTGTCCCTGTGTTTAATATAAAGTAAAGCAGTTCCCATGTCTATTGTAGAGAACAGCAGTCCTTGTGTATAATATAGTGAATACCATTACCCATGTCTAATATAGAGAACATCTGTCCCTATGTATAACATAATGAACAGCAGTTCCTGTGTCTCATACAGAGAACAGCAGTCCCTGTGTATAATATACAAAACAGCAGTTCCCATCTCTAATATAGAGAACAGCTGTCCCTGTATATAATATTGAGAACAGCAGTCCCTGTGTCTAATAAAGAGAACAGGTGTCCCGGTGCAGAATACACAGAACAGCAGTTCCCACGTCTAATGTAGAGAACAGCTGTCCCTGTGTATCATATAGAGAAGAGCAGTTCCCATATCTAATATAGAGAAAGGCTGTCCCTGTGTACAATATAGAGAACAGCAGTTACCATGTCTAATATAGAGAACAGCTGTCCCTGTGTATAATATAGAGAACAGCAATGAACATGTCTAAGAAAGAAACAGCAGTTCCTGCGTATAATACAGGGAAAAGCAGTTCCAATGTCTAAATAGGGAACACCTGTCCCTGTGTATAATATTGAGAACAGCAGTTCCCATGTCTAATATAGAGAACAGCAGTCCCCGTGTATAATATAGAAAACAGCAGTTCCTGTGTATAACATAGCGAACATCAGTTCCTATGTCTAATATAGAGAACAGCAGTACCTGCGTATAATAAACAGAACAGTAGTTACCATGTCTAATATAGAGAACAGCAGTTCCTGTGTATAAAATAGAGAACATCAGTCCCTATGTCTAACATAGAGAGAAGCAATCCCCGTTTATAATGTAGAGAACAGCAGTTCCTGTGCATAATTTCGCGAACAGCAGTTCCCATGACTCATGTAGAGAACAGCAGTCCCTGTGTATAACGTACAGAACAGCAGTTCCCATATCTAATATAGAGAACAGCTGTCCCTGTGCATAACATCGAGAACAGCAGTTCCCATGTCTAAGGTAATAGAACACCAGTACCTGTGAATAATATAGAGAACAGCAGTTCCCATGTCGAATATAGAGAACAGCAGTCCCTGTGTATAATATAATGAACAGCAGACCCTGTGTATAACATACAGAACAGCTATCCCTGTGCATAATACAGAGAACAGCAGTTCCCATGTCTAATATAGAGAACAGCAGTTACCATGTCTAACATAGAGAACAGCTGTCCATGTGTATAATATCGAGAACACCATTTCCCATGTAAAATATAGAGAACAGCAGTTCCTGTGCATAATATCGAGAACATCACTTCCCATGACTAATATACAGAACAGCAGTCTCTGTGTCTCATATAGAGAACAGCAGTCCCCATGTTTGATATAGAAAACAGCTGTTCCTGTGTATCATGTCGAGAACAGCAGTTCCTATGTCTAATATTGAAAACAGCAGTATCTGTGTATAATACAGGGAACAGCAGTTCCCATGTGTAATATAGAGAACAGCTGTTCTCTATATTTTACATGGGAAATGGTGTTCTCGATATTATACACATGGACAGCTGTTCTCTATGTTAGACATGGTAACTGCTGTTCTCTATATTAGACATGGGAACTGCTGTTCTCTGTATTATGCACAGGGATAGCTGTTCTGTATGTTATACACAGGGTCTACATGGGAACTGCTGTTCTCTATCTTAGACATGGTAACTACTGTTCTGTTTATATAATATCGAGAACAGCAGTCCCTGTGTCTAATAAAGGGAACAGCTGTCCCTGTGCATAATACAGAGAACAGCAGTTCCCAAGTCTAATATAGAGAACAGCAGTACCTGTGTATAATATAGAGAGCAGCAGTTACCATGTCTAATATAGAGAACAGCAGTCCCTGTGTATAATATAGAGAACAGCAGTTCGCATGTCTAAGATAGAGAACAGCAGTTCCCATGTCTAATATAGAGAACAGCAGTTCCTGTGTATAAAATAGAGAACATCAGTTCCTATGTCTAATATAGAGAGAAGCAATCCCCGTGTATAATGTAGAGAACAGCAGTTCCTGTGCATAATTTCGCGAACAGCAGTTCCCATGACTAATGTAGAGAACAGCAGTCCCTGTGTATAACATACAGAACAGCAGTTCCCATATCTAATATAGAGAACAGCTGTCCCTGTGCATAACATCGAGAACAGCAGTTCCCATATCTAAGGTAATAGAACACCAGTACCTGTGAATAATATAGAGAACAGCAGTTCCCATGTCGAATATAGAGAACAGCAGTCCCTGTGTATAATATAATGAACAGCAGACCCTGTGTATAACATACAGAACAGCTATCCCTGTGCATAATACAGAGAACAGCAGTTCCTATGTCTAATATAGAGAACAGCAGTTACCATGTCTAACATAGAGAACAGCTGTCCATGTGTATAATATCGAGAACACCATTTCCCATGTAAAATATAGAGAACAGCAGTTCCTGTGCATAATATCGAGAACATCACTTCCCATGACTAATATACAGAACAGCAGTCTCCGTGTCTCATACAGAGAACAGCAGTCCCCATGTTTGATAGAGAAAACAGCTGTTCCTGTGTATCATGTCGAGAACAGCAGTTCCTATGTCTAATATTGAAAACAGCAGTATCTGTGTATAATACAGGGAGCAGCAGTTCCCATGTGTAATATAGAGAACAGCTGTCCCTGTATATAATATCGAGAACAGCAGTCCCTGTGTTTAATAAAGGGAACAGCTGTCCCTGTGCATAATACAGAGAACAGCAGTTCCCAAGGCTAATATAGAGAACAGCAGTACCTGTGTATAATATAGAGAGCAGCAGTTACCATGTCTAAAATAGAGAACAGCAGTCCCTGTGTATAATATAGAGAACAGCTGTCCCTGTGTTTAATATAAAGTAAAGCAATTGCCATGTCTATTGTAGAGAACAGCAGTCCCTGTGTATCATATAGAAACCAGCAGTTCCTATGTCTAATATAGAGAACAGCAGTCCCTGTGTCTTATGTACAGAACAGCTGTCCCTGTGCATAATATAGCGAACAGCAGTTCCCATGCCTAATATAGAGGACAGCAGTACCTGTTTATAATATAGAGAATAGCCGTTCCCATGTGTAAAATAGAGAACAGCAGTCCCAATGTATAACATAGACAACATCAGTTCCCATGACTAATATATAGTACTGCAGTCCCGATGTATAATATAGTGAACAGCAGTTCCCATGTCTAATATAGAGAACAGCAGTACCTGTGTATAATATAGAGAACAGCAGTTCCCATGTCAAATATAGAGAACAGCAGTTCCTGTGTATAACATAGAGAACATCAGTTCCTATGTCTAATATAGAGAAAAGCAATCCCCGTGTATAATGTAGAGAACAGCAGTTCCCATGTAAAATATAGAGAACAGCAGTTCCTGTGCATAATTTCGCGAACAGCAGTTCCCATGACTAATATAGAGAACAGCTGTCCTTGTGTCTACTATGAGCATAGCTGTCCCTGAGCATAATATAAAGAAGAGCTTTTCCCATATATAATAAAGAGAACAGCAGTCCCTGTGTATAACATACAGAACAGCAGTTCCCATGTCTAATCTAGAGAACAGCTGTCCCTGTGCATAATACAGAGAACAGCAGTTCCCATGTCTAAGGTAAGAGAACACCAGTACCTGTGTATAATATGGAGATCAGCAGTTCCCATGTCTAATATCGTGAACAGCAGTATCTGTGAATAATAAAGAGAACAGCAGTCCCTGTGCATAATGTAGAGAACAGCAGTTAACATGTCCAGGAAAGAGACAGCAGTTCCTGTGTTTAATATAGAGAACAGCAGTTCCCATGTCTAACATAGAGAACAGCAGTACCTATGTACAATATAGAGAACAGCAGTTCCCATGTCTAATATAGAGAACAGCAGTACCTGTGTATAATATAGAGAACAGCAGTCCCTGTGGATAATATAGAGAACAGCAGTTCCCATGTTTGATATAGAGAACAGCTGTTCCTGTGTATAATGTCGAGAACAGCAGTTCCAATGTCTAATAAAGAGAACAGCAGTATCTGTGTATAATACAGGGAACAGCAGTTCGCATGTATAATATAGAGAACAGCTGTCCCTGTATATAATGTAGAGAATAGCAGTCCCTGTGTCTAATAAAGAGAACAGCTGTTCCCCTGTGTATAATATAGAGAACAGCAGTTCCAATGTCTAATATAGAGAACAACAGTCCCTGTGTATACCATAAAGAACATCAGTTCCCCTGTCTAATATGGAGAAAATCAGTTCCGGTGCAAAATACGGAGAACAGCAGTCGCTATGTTTAATATGGAGTACAACAGTTCCCATGTCTAATATAGTGAACCGCAGTCCCTGTGTATAATATAGAGAACAGCAGTTCCTGTGTATAATATAGAGAACCGCAGTCCCTGTGTATAATATAGAGAACAGCAGTTCCCATGTATAATATAAAGAACAGCAGTCCCTGGGTATAATATACAGAACAGCAGTTCCCATGTCTAATATAGAGAAGAGCAGAGCCTGTGGATCATCTCGAGAACAGCAGTTCCCATTCTAATATAGAGAACAGCTGTCCCTGTGTATAATATAGAGAACAGCAGTTCCCCTGTCTAATATGGAGAACACCAGTCTCTAATATAGAGAACCGCAGTAGCTGCGTATAATACAGGGAACATCAGTTCCCATGTATAATATAAAGAACAGCAGTCCCTATGTATAATAAAGTGAACAGCAGTCCCTGGTTATAATATACAGAACAGCAGTTCCCATATCTAATATAGAGAACAGCAGTGCTTGTGTATAATATAGAGAACAGCAGTTCCCATGTCTAATTTCGGGATCAGCAGTCCCGGTGTATAATATAGAGAATAGCAGTACCCATGTCTAATATAGAGAACATCTGTCCCTATGTATAATATAATGAACAGCAGTTCCCATGTCTAATATAGAAAACAGCAGTACCTGTGTATAATATTGAAAACAGCAGTTCACACGTCTAATATAGAGAACAGCTGTCCCTGTGTATAATATAGAGAACAGCAGTTACCATGTCTAATATAGAGAACAGCTGTCCGTGTGTATAATATAGAGAACAGCAGTTACCATGTCTAAGAAAGAAACAGCAGTTCCTGTGTATAATACAGGGAACAGCAGTTCCCATGTCTAATACAGAGAACAGCTGTCCATGTGTATAGTATAGAGAACAGCAGTTCCCATGTCTAATATAGAAAACAGCAGTCCCTGTGTCTCATATAGAGAAGAGCAGTTCCCATGTCTCATATAGAGAACAGCTGTCCCTGCATATAATATTGAGAACAGCAGTCCCTGTGTCTAATTATGAGATCAGGTGTCCCTGTGCATAATACAGAGAACAGCAGTTCCCATGTCTAATATAGAGAACACCTGTCCCTGTGTATAATATAGAGAACAGCAGTTCCCATGTCTAATATAGAGAACAGCAGTCCCTGTGTATAAAATAGAAAACAGCAGTTCCTGTGTATAATATAGAGAACAGCAGTTCCCATGTCTAATATAGAAAACAGCAGTTCCTGTGCATAATTTCACGAACAGCAGTTCCCATGTCTCATATAGAGAACAGCAGTCCCTGTGTATAATATAGAGAATAGCAGTTCCTATATCTAATATAGAGAACAGCAGTCCCTGTGTATAATATAGAGAACAGCAGTTCCCATGTCAAATATGGAGAACAGGAGTTCCCATGTCTAATATAGGGACCAGCAGTCCCTGTGTATAATATAGAGAACAGCAGTTCCCATGTAAAATATAGAGAACAGCAGTTTCTGTGCATAGTTTGGCGATCAACAGTTCCCATGACTAATATAGAGAACAGTAGTTCCTGTGTAGAATGTAGAGAACAGCTTTTCCCATGTCTAAAAAACTAACAGGAGTTCCTGCGTATTATACAGGGAACAGCAATTCCAATGTCTAATATAGAGAACACCTGTCCCTGTGTATAATATAGAGAACAGCAGTTCCCATGTCTAATATAGGAATCAGCAGTCCCTGTGTACAATATAGAGAACAGCAGTCCCTGTGTCTCTTATAGAGAACAGCAGTCCCTGTGTCTCTTATAGAGAACAGCAGTTCCCATGTCTAATATAGGGATCAACAGTCCCTGTGTATAATATAGAGAGCAGCAGTCCCTTTGCCTAATATAGAGAACAGCAGTTCCTGTGCATATTTTCGCGAACAGCAGTTCCCATGTCTAATATAGAGAACAGCTGTCCCTGTGTATAACATAGAGAACAGCAGTTCCCATGTAAAATATAGAGAACAGCAGTTCCTGTGTATAATATAGAGAACAACAGTTCCTATGTCTAATATAGAGAACATCAGTCCCTGTGTATAAAATACAGAACAGCAGTTCCCATGTAAAATACAGAGAACAGCAGTTCCTGTGCATAGTTTGGCGATCAACAGTTCCCATGACTAAAATAGAGAACAGTAGTTCCTCTGTATAATATAGAGAACAGCCGTTCCCATGACTAATATGGAGAACATTAGTTCCTGTGTTTAATAGAGGGAACAGCAGTTCCCATGTCTAATATAGAGAAAAGCTGTCCCTGTGTATAATATAGAGAATAGCAGTTCCCATATCTAATATAGGGATCAGCAGTCCCTGTGCATAATATAGAGAACAGCAGTTCCCATGTCTCATATAGAGAACAGCAGTTCCTGTGTATAATATAGAAAACAGCAGTTCCCATGTCTAATATAGAGAACAGCAGTTCCAGTGTATAATATCGGGAACAGCAGTTCCCATGTAAAATATAGAGAACAGCAGTACCTGTGTATAATATAGAGAACAGCAGTTCCCATGTCTAATATAGAGATCAGCTTTCCCTGTGTATAATATAGAGAACAGCAGTTCCCATGTCTAATGTAGAGAACAGCAGTTCCCATGTCTAATGTAGAGAACAGCAGTTTCCATGTCTAATTTTGAGAACAGCAGTCCCTGTGCATAATATCGAAAACAGCAGTTGCCATGTCTCATATAGAGAACAGCAGTTCCTGTGTATAATATCGAGAACAGCAGTTCCCATGTCTAATATAGAGAACAGCAGTTCCCATATCTAATATAGAGAACTGCAGTACCTGTGTATAATATAGAAAACAGCAGTTCCTGTGTATAATATAGAGAACAGCAGTTCCCATGTCTCATATTGAGAACAGCAGTTCCCATGTCTAATATAGAGAACTGCAGTCCCTGTGTATAATATAGAAAACAGCAGTTCCGATGTATAATATAGAGAACAGCAGTTCCCATGTCTAATATCGAGAACAGCAGTTCCCATGTGTGATATAGAGAACTGCAGTACCTGTGTATAATATAGAAAACAGCAGTTCCTGTGTATAATATAGAGAACAGCAGTTCCCATGTCTCATATTGAGAGCAGCAGTTACCATGTCTAATATAGAGAACAGCAGGACCTGTGTATAATATAGAGAACAGCAGTTCCCATGTCTAATATAGAGAACAGCACTTCCCATGTCTAATTTTGAGAACAGCAGTCCCTGTGCATAATATAGAAAACAGCAGTTCCCATGTCTAATATAGAGAACAGCAGTACCTGTGTATAATATAGAGAACAGCAGTTCCCATGTCTCATATATAGAACAGCTGTCCCTGTGTATAATATAGAGAACAGCAGTTCCCATGTCTAATATAGAGAACAGCTGTCCCTGTGTATAATATAGAAAACAGCAGTTCCCATGTCTAATATAGAGATCAGCTTTCCCTGTGTATAATACAGAAAACAGCAGTTCCCATGTCTAATTTTGAGAACAGCAGTTCCCAGGTCCAATTTTGAGAACAGCAGTTCCTGTGTATAATATCGAGAACAGCAGTTCCCATGTCTAATATAGAGAACAGCAGTACCTGTGTATCATTTCGAGATCAACAGTTCCCATGACTAATATAGAGAACAGTAGTTCCTCTGTATAATATAGAGAACAACCGTTCCCATGACTAATATGGAGAACATTAGTTCCTGTGTTTAATAGAGGGAACAGCAGTTCCCATGTCTAATATAGAGAAAAGCTGTCCCTGTGTATAATATAGAGAATAGCAGTTCCCATATCTAATTTAGGGATCAGCAGTCCCTGTGTATAATATAGAGAACAGCAGTTCCCATGTCTAATATAGAGAACAGCAGTTCCCATGTCTAATTTTGAGAACAGCAGTCCCTGTGCATAATATAGAAAACAGCAGTTCCCATGTCTAATATAGAGAACAGCAGTACCTGTGTATAATATGGAGATCAGCAGTTCCCATGTCTAATATAGAGAACAGCTGTCCCTGTGTATAATATAGAAAACAGCAGTTCCCATGTCTAATATAGAGAACAGCAGTTCCTGTGTATAATATCGAGAACAGCAGTTCCCATGTCTAATATAGAGAACAGCAGTACCTGTGTATCATTTCGAGATCAGCAGTTCCCATGTCTAATATAGAGAACAGCTGTCCCTGTGTATAATATAGAAAACAGCAGTTCCCATGTCTAATATAGAGAACAGCAGTTCCTGTGTATAATATCGAGAACAGCAGTTCCCATGTCTAATATAGAGATCAGCTTTCCCTGTGTATAATATAGAGAACAGCAGTTCCCATGTCTAATGTAGAGAACAGCAGTTCCCATGTCTAATGTAGAGAACAGCAGTTCCAGTGTATAATATCGGGAACAGCAGTTCCCATGTCTAATATAGAGAACAGCAGTTCCAGTGTATAATATCGGGAACAGCAGTTCCCATGTCTAATATAGAGAACAGCAGTTCCCATATCTAATATAGAGAACTGCAGTTCCCATGTCTAATATAGAGAATAGCAGTCCCTGTGTATACTATAGAGAACAGCAGTCCCTGTGTATAATATAGAGAACAGCAGCTCCCATGTCTAATATGGAGAGCAGCAATCCCTGTGTATAATATCGAGAACAGCAGTTCCTGAGTATAATATAGAGAATAGCAGTTCCCATGTCTAATATTGAGAACAGCAGTTCCCATGTCTAATATAGAGAACTGCAGTCCCTGTGTATAATATAGAAAACAGCAGTTCCTGTGTATAATATAGAGAACAGCAGTTCCCATGTCTAATATCGAGAACAGCAGTTCCCATGTCTGATATAGAGAACAGCAGTTACCATGTCTAATATAGAGAACAGCAGTACCTGTGTATAATATAGAGAACAGCAGAACCTGTGTATAATATAGAAAACAGCAGTTCCCATGTCTAATATAGAGATAAGCTTTCCCTGTGTATAATATAGAGAACAGCAGTTCCCATGTCTAATATAGAGAACAGCACTTCCCATGTCTAATTTTGAGAACAGCAGTCCCTGTGCATAATATAGAAAACAGCAGTTCCCATGTCTAATTTCGAGAACAGCAGTACCTGTGTATAGAACATAGAACATAGAACAATACAGCACAGTACAGGCCCTTTGGCCCTCGATGTTGCGCCGATCCAAGCCCACCTAACCTATACTAACCCACTATCCTCCATATCCAATGCCCGCTTAAATGCCCATAAAGAGGGAGAGTCCACCACTGCTACTGACAGGGCATTCCATGAACTTACAACTCGCTGAGTGAAGAACCTACCCCTAACTTCAGTCCTATATCTACCCCCCCTTAATTTAAAGCTGTGCCCCCTTGTAATACCCGACTCCATACGCGGGAAAAGGTTCACACTGTCAACCCTATCTAACCCCCTAATCATCTTGTACACCTCAATCAAGTCACCCCTAAACCTTTTCTCTAATGAAAACAGCCCTAAGTGTCTCAGTCTTTCCTCATACGATCTTCCTTCCATACCAGGCAACATCCTGGTAAACCTCCTCTGCACCCGTTCCAGTGCCTCCACATCCTTCCTATAGTATGGCGACCAAAACTGCACACAATATTCCAGATGCGGCCGCACCAGAGTCTTATACAACTGCATCATGACCTCAGGACTCCGGAACTCAATTCCTCTCCCAATAAAAGCCAGTACGCCATATGCCTTCCTCACCGCACTATTTACCTGGGTGGCAACTTTCAGAGATCTGTGTGCATGGACACCAAGATCCCTCTGCTCATCCACACTACCAAGTATCCGACCATTAGCCCAGGACCCCATCTTTTTGTTATTTTTCCCAAAGTGAATCACCTCACACTTAGCTACATTGAATTCCATTTGCCACCTTTCTGCCCAGCTCTGCAGCTTCTCTATATCCTGCTGTAACCTGCCACATCCTTCCTCACTGTCAACAACTCCTCCGACTTTCGTATCATCCGCAAACTTGCTCACCCAACCTTCTAACCCCTCTTCCAGGTCATTTATAAAAATGACAAACAGCAATGGTCCCAAAACAGATCCTTGCGGAACACCGCTAGTGACGGCACTCCATGAAGAAACTTTGCCATCAACTACTACCCTCTGTCTTCTTCCATCCAGCCAATTCCTAATCCAAACCTCCAACTCACCCTCAATGCCATATCTCCGTATTTTCTGCAGTAGCCTACCATGGGGAACCTTATCAAACGCCTTACTAAAATCCATATATACCACATCTACCGCTTTCCCCTCATCAACCTCCTTCGTCACCTTTTCAAAGAATTCAATAAGGTTTGTGAGGCACGACCTGCCCTTCACAAAACCATGCTGACTATCCTTGATCACATTATTCCTATCCAGATGTGCATAAATCCTATCCCTTACAATTCTCTCTAAGACTTTGCCCACAACAGAAGTGAGACTCACCGGCCTATAGTTACTAGGGTTATCCCTACTCCCCTTTTTGAACAAGGGAACCACATTTGCTATCCTCCAGTCTTCTGGCACTACTCCTGTAGACAAAGAGGACATAAAAATCAAGGCCAATGGCTCTGCAATCTCCTCCCTTGCATCCCAGAGAATCCTAGGATAAATGCCATCAGGCCCAGGGGACTTATCTATTTTCACCTTTTCCAGGATTTCCAACACCTCTTCTCTACATACCTCAAAGCCATCCATTCTACTTATTTGTGACTCAGTATTCACATCGACGACAATGCCCTGTTCCTGAGTAAATACTGAAGAAAAGTATTCATTCAGTGTCTCTCCAATCTCTTCCGCCTCCACACGCAACTTCCCACTACTATCCTTGACTGGACCTATTCCTACCCTAGTCATTCTTTTATTCCTAACATACCTATAGAAAGCCTTAGGGTTTTCCCTAATCCTACCGACTCAGGACCTTTCATGTCCCCTCCTTGCTGCTCTTAGCTCTCTCTTCAGGTCCTTCCTGGCTACCCTATACCTCTCAATCGCCACAATTGAACCTTCACGTCTCATCTTGAGATAGGCCGCCCTCTTCCATTTAACAAGGGATTCCAATTCCTTATTAAACCACGGCTCCCTCGCACGACCCTTTCCTCCCTGCCTGACAGGTACATAATTATCAAGGACACTCAATAGTTGCTCCTTGAACAAGCTCCACATATCATTTACACTCTTGCCTTGGAGTCTACTTTTCCAAGCCACACATCCTAAGTCATGCCTCACCGCATCATAATTTCCCTGACCCAGCTATAACTCTTGCCCTGTAGTACACACTTATCCCTCTCCATCACGAGAGTAAAAATCACCGAATTATGGTCACTATCCCCAAAGTGCTCACCTACCTCTAATTCTAACACCTGGCCTGGTTCGTTACCCAGAACCAAATCCAGTATGGCCTCACCTCTTGTTGGCCTGTCGACATATTGTGTCAGGAAACTCTCCTGCACACATTGAACAAACACTGACCCATCTAACGAACTTGAGCTATAGCTTTCCCAATCAATATCAGGAAAGTTAAAGTCCCACATAACAACCACAGTCCCCCATAACAACCACTAATAATATAGAGAACAGCAGTTCCCATGTCTAATACAGAGAATAGCTGTCCCTGTGTATAATATAGAAAACAGCAGTTCCCATGTCTAATATAGAGAACAGCAGTTCCTGTGTATAATATCGAGATCAGCAGTTCCCATGTCTAATATAGAGAACAGCTGTCCCTGTGTATAATATAGAAAACAGCAGTTCCCATGTCTAATATAGAGATCAGCTTTCCCTGTGTATAATATAGAGAACAGCAGTTCCCATGTCTAATGTAGAGAACAGCAGTTCCCATGTCTAATTTTGAGAACAGCAGTCCCTGTGTATAATATAGAAAACAGCAGTTCCAGTGTATAATATGGAGAACAGCAGTTCCCATGTCTAATATGGAGAACAGCAGTTCCCATGTCTGATATAGAGAACAGCAGTTCCCATGTCTAATATAGAGAACAGCAGTACCTGTGTATAATATAGAGAACAGCAGTCCCTGTGTATAATATAGAGAACAGCAGTTCCCATGTCTAATATAGAGAACAGCAGTACCTGTGTATAATAAAGAGAACAGCAGTTACCATGTCGAAGATAGAGAACAGCTGTCCCTGTGTATAACATGGAGAACAGCAGTTGGCATGTATAACACAGAGAACAGCAGTCCCTGTGTATAATATAGAGAACAGCAGTTCCCATGTCTAAGAGAGAACAGCTGTCGCTGTGTATTACATGGGTAACATAACTCCCCATGAGTAACATCGAGAACAGCAGTCCCTGTGTATAATATAGAGAACAGCTGTCCCTGTGTTTAATATAAAGTAAAGCAGTTGCCATGTCTGTTGTAGAGAACAGCAGTCCCTGTGTATAATATAGAAACCAGCAGTTCCTATGTCAAATATAGAGAACAGCAGTCCCTGTGTCTTATGTACAGAACAGCTGTCCCTGTGCATAATATAGAGAACAGCAGTTCCCATGCCTAATATAGAGGACAGCAGTACTTGTTTATAATATAGAGAATCGCCATTCCCATGTGTAAAATAGAGAACAGCAGTCCCAATGTATAACATAGACAACATCAGTTCCCATGACTAATATATAGTACTGCAGTCCCTATGTATAATATAGGGAACAGCAGTTCCCATGTCTAATATAGGGATCAGCAGTTCCGTTGGATAATATAGAGAATAGCAGTACCCATGTCTAATATAGGGATCAGCAGTCCCTGTGTCTATTATAGAGAACAGCTGTTCCTGTGTATAATATAGAGAACAGCAGTTCCCATGTCTAATATAGAGAACAGCAGTTCCCATGTCTAATATAGGGATCAACAGTCCCTGTGTGTAATATAGAGAGCAGCAGTCCCTTTGCCTAAGATAGAGAACAGCAGTTTCCATGTCTAATATAGAGAACAGCAGTTCACATGTCTAATATAGAGAACAGCAGTCCCCATGTCTAATATAGAGAACAGCAGTTCCTGTGTATAACATAGAGAACAGCAGTTCCCATGTAAAATATAGAGAACAGCAGTTCCTGTGCATAATTTCGCGAACAGCAGTTCCCATGTCTAATATAGAGAACAGCTGTCCCTGTGTATAATATAGAGAACAGCAGTTCCCATGTCTAATATAGAGAACAGCAGTTCCTGTGTATAACACAGAGAACAGCAGTTCCCATGTCTAATATAGAGAACAGCTGTCCCTGTGTATAATATAGAGAACAGCAGTTCCCATGTCTAATATAGAGAACAGCAGTTCCTGTGTATAACACAGAGAACAGCAGTTCCCATGTAAAATATAGAGAACAGCAGTTCCTGTGCATATTTTCGCGAACAGCAGTTCCCATGTCTAAGATAGAGAACAGCTGTCCCTGTGTATAATACAGAGAACAGCAGTTCCCATGTCTAATATAGAGAACAGCAGTTCCTGTGTATAATTTCGCGAACAGCAGTTCCTATGACTGATATGGAGAACACCAGTCCTTGTGTATAATATGGAGATCAGCAGTTCCTATGTCAAATATAGAGAACAGCAGTTCCTGTGTATATTATAGAGAACAGCTGTCCCTGTGTCTAATATGAGAACAGCTGTCCCTGAGCATAATATAAAGAAGAACATTTCCGATGTATAATAAAGAGAACAGCAGTTCCTGTAATTAATATAGAAAACAGCAGATACCGTAAGTAATATAGAGAACAGCAGATACCATAAGTAATATAGAGAACAGCAGTACCTGTGTATAACATAGAGAACATCAGTTCCCCTGTCTAATATGGAGGAATGCAGTTTCTGTGCAAAATATGGAGACAGCAGTCGCTGTGTTTAATATGGAGAACAGCAGTTCCCATGTCTAATTTAGAGAACACCAGTCCCTGTGTATAATATAGAGAACAGCAGTCCCTGTGTCAAATTTAGAAAATAGCAGTTCCTGTGTACAATATAGACAACAGCAGTTCCTGTGTATAATATAGAGAACAGCAGTACCTGTGTATAATATAGAGAACAGCATTCCCTGTGTATAATATAGAGAAAAGCAGTTCCCATGTCTAATATAGAGAACAGAAGAACCTGTGTATAATATAGAGAATAAATGTTCCCATGTATAATATAGAGAACAGCAGTCCTTGTGTATAATATAGAGAATAGCAGTCCCTGTGTATAATACAGAGAACAGCAGTCACTGTTTATAATATAGAGAAAGCAATTCCCATGTCTAATATGGAGAACAGCTGTACCAGTGTATAATATAGAGAACAGCAGTACCTGTGTATAATATAGAAAACAGCAGATCCCATGTCGAAAATAGAGAACAGCTTTCCCTGTGTATAATATAGAGAACAGCAGTTACCATGTCTAATATAGAGAACAGCTGTCCCTGTGTATAATATAGAGAACAGCAGTTCCCATATCTAATATAGAGAACAGCAGTTCCCATGTCTAATATAGAGAACAGCAGGACCTGTGTATAATATAGAAAACAGCAGTTCCCATGTCTAATATAGAGAACAGCAGTACCTGTGTATAATATAGAGAACAGCGGTTACCATGTCTAATATAGAGAACAGCTATCCCTGTGTATAATATATAGAACAGCAGTTCCCATGTTTAATATAGAGAACAGCAGTCCCTGTGTATAATATAAAGAACAGCAGTTCCCATGTCTAATATAGAGAACAGCAGTACCTGTGTATAATATTGAGAACAGCAGTACCTGTGTATAATATTGAGAACAGCAGTTTCCATGTCTAATATAGAGAACAGCAGTACCTGTGTATAATATTGAGAACAGCAGTACCTGTGTTTCATATAGAGAACAGCAGTTTCCATGTCTAATATAGAGAACAGAAGTACCCGTGTATAATATAGAGAACAGCTGTCCCTGTGTATAGTGTAGAGAACAGCAGTTCCCATGTCTAATGTCGAGAACAGCTGTCCCTGTGTATAATATAGAGAACAGCAGTTCCCATGTTTAATATAGAGAACAGCTGTCCCTGTGTATAATATAGAGAACCGCAGTTCCCATGTCTAATATAGAGAACAGCAGTACCTGTGCATAATATAGAGAACAGCAGTTCCCATGTCTAATATAGAGAACAGCTGTTCCTGTCTATAAAAAAGAGAACAGCAGTTCCCATTTGTTATATGGAACAGATGTCCCTGTGTATAATATAGAGAACAACAGTTCCTATGTCTAATATAGAGAAGAGCAATCCCCGTGTATAATATACAGAACAGCAGTTCCCATGTAAACTATAGAGAACTGCAGTTCCTGTGCATAATTTCGCGAACAGCAGTTCCTATGACTGATATGGAGAACACCAGTCCTTGTGTATAATATGGAGATCAGCAGTTCCTATGTCAAATGTAGAGAACAGCAGTTCCTGTGTATATTGTAGAGAACAGCTGTCCCTGTGTCTAATATGAGAACAGCTGTGCCTGAGCATAATATAAAGAAGAGCTTTTCCGATGTATAATAAAGAGAACAGCAGTTCCTGTAATTAATATAGAGAATAGCAGATACCACAAGTAATATAGAGAACAGCAGATACCATAAGTAATATAGAGAACAGCAGTACCTGTGTGTAATATCGAGAACAGCAGTTCCCATGTCTAATATAGAGAACAGCAGTACCTGTGTATAATATAGAGAACAGCAGTTCCCATGTCTAATAGAGAGATCAGCTTTCCCTGTGTATAATATAGAGAACAGCAGTTCCCATGTCTAATGTAGAGAACAGCAGTTCCCATGTCTAATTTTGAGAACAGCAGTCCCTGTGCATAATATCGAAAACAGTAGTTCCCATGTCTCATATAGAGAACAGCAGTTCCTGTGTATAATATCGAGAACAGCAGTTCCCATGTCTAATATTGAGAACAGCAGTTCCCATGTCTAATATAGAGAACTGCAGTCCCTGTGTATAATATAGAAAACAGCAGTTCCTGTGTATAATATAGAGAACAGCAGTTCCCATGTCTAATATTGAGAACAGCAGTTCCCATGTCTAATATAGAGAACTGCAGTCCCTGTGTATAATATAGAAAACAGCAGTTCCTGTGTATAATATAGAGAACAGCAGTTCCCATGTCTAATATTGAGAACAGCAGTTCCCATGTCTAATATAGAGAACTGCAGTCCCTGTGTATAATATAGAAAACAGCAGTTCCTGTGTATAATATAGAGAACAGCAGTTCCCATGTCTAATATCGAGAACAGCAGTTCCCATGTGTGAGAAAGAGAACAGCAGTGACCATGTCTAATATAGAGAACAGCAGTACCTGTGTACAATATAGAGAACAGCAGAACCTGTGTACAATATAGAGAACAGCTATTCCCATGTCTAATATAGAGAACAGCACTTCCCATGTCTAATATAGAGAACAGCAGTACCTGTGTATAATATAGAGAACAGCAGTTCCCATGTCTCATATAGAGAACAGCTGTCCCTGTGTATAATATAGAGAACAGCAGTTCCCATGTCTAATATAGAGAACAGCTGTCCCTGTGTATAATATAGAAAACAGCAGTTCCCATGTCTAATATAGAGATCAGCTTTCCCTGTGTATAATATAGAAAACAGCAGTTCCCATGTCTAACATAGAGAACATCAGTTCCTGTGTATAATATCGAGAACAGCAGTTCCCATGTCTAATATAGAGAACAGCTCTCCCTGTGTATAATATAGAAAACAGCAGTTCCCATGTTTAATATAGAGAACAGCAGTTCCTGTGTATAATATCGAGAACAGCAGTTCCCATGTCTAATATAGAGAACAGCAGTACCTGTGTATAATGTAGAGAACAGCAGTTCCCATGTCTAATATAGAGATCAGCTTTCCCTGTGTATAATATAGAGAACAGCAGTTCCCATGTCTAATGTAGAGAACAGCAGTTCCCATGTCGAATTTTGAGAACAGCAGTCCCTGTGCATAATATCAAAAACAGCAGTTCCCATGTCTCATATAGAGAACAGCAGTTCCTGTGTATAATATCGAGAACAGCAGTTCCCATGTCTAATATAGAGAACAGCAGTTCCCATATCAAATATAGAGAACTGAAGTACCTGTGTATAATATAGGAAACAGCAGTTCCTGTGTATAATATAGAGAACAGCAGTTCCCATGTCTAATATTGAGAACAGCAGTTCCCATGTCTAATATAGAGAACTGCAGTCCCTGTGTATAATATAGAAAACAGCAGTTCCTGTGTATAATATAGAGAACAGCAGTTCCCATGTCTAATATCGAGAACAGCAGTTCCCATGTGTGAGAAAGAGAACAGCAGTGACCATGTCTAAGACGAGAACAGCAGTACCTGTGTATAATATAGAGAACAGCAGAACCTGTGTATAATATAGAGAACAGCAGTTCCCATGTCTAATATAGAGAACAGCACTTCCCATGTCTAATTTTGAGAACAGCAGTCCCTGTGCATAATATAGAAAACAGCAGTTCCCATGTCTAATATAGAGAACAGCAGTACATGTGTATAATATGGAGAACAGCAGTTCCCATGTCTCATATAGAGAACAGCTGTCCCTGTGTATAATATAGAGAACAGCAGTTCCCATGTCTAATATAGAGAACAGCTGTCCCTGTGTATAATATAGAAAACAGCAGTTCCCATGTCTAATATAGAGATCGGCTTTCCCTGTGTATAATATAGAAAACAGCAGTTCCCATGTCTAATGTAGAGAACAGCAGTTCCCATGTCTAATTTTGAGAACAGCAGTCCCTGTGCATAATATAGAAAACAGCAGTTCCCATGTCTAATATAGAGAACAGCAGTTCCTGTGTATAATATCGAGAACAGCAGTTCCCATGTCTAATATAGAGATCAGCAGTCCCTGTGTATCATTTCGAGATCAACAGTTCCCATGACTAATATAGAGAACAGTAGTTCCTCTGTATAATATAGAGAACAGCCGTTCCCATGACTAATATGGAGAACATTAGTTCCTGTGTTTAATAGAGGGAACAGCAGTTCCCATGTCTAATATAGAGAAAAGCTGTCCCTGTGTATAATATAGAGAATAGCAGTTCCCATATCTAATATGGGGATCAGCAGTCCCTGTGTATAATTTCGAAAACAGCAGTTCCCATGTCTAATATAGAGAACAGCAGTACATGTGTATAATATGGAGAACAGCAGTTCCCATATCTAATATAGAGAACAGCTGTCCCTGTGTATAATATAGAAAACAGCAGTTCCCATGTCTAATATAGAGATCGGCTTTCCCTGTGTATAATATAGAAAACAGCAGTTCCCATGTCTAATGTAGAGAACAGCAGTTCCCATGTCTAATTTTGAGAACAGCAGTCCCTGTGCATAATATAGAAAACAGCAGTTCCCATGTCTAATATAGAGAACAGCAGTTCCTGTGTATAATATCGAGAACAGCAGTTCCCATGTCTAATATAGAGATCAGCAGTCCCTGTGTATCATTTCGAGATCAACAGTTCCCATGACTAATATAGAGAACAGTAGTTCCTGTGTTTAATAGAGGGAACAGCAGTTCCCATGTCTAATATAGAGAAAAGCTGTCCCTGTGTATAATATAGAGAATAGCAGTTCCCATATCTAATATAGGGATCAGCAGTCCCTGTGGAAAATATAGAGAACAGCAGTTCCCATGTCTAATATAGAGAACAGCAGTTCCCATGTCTAATTTTGAGACCAGCAGTCCCTGTGCATAATATAGAAAACAGCAGTTCCCATGTCTAATATAGAGAACAGCAGTACCTGTTTATAATATAGAGAACAGCAGTTCCCCTGTCTAATATAGAGAACAGCTGTCCCTGTGTATAATATAGAAAACAGCAGTTCCCATGTCTCAAATAGAGAACAGCAGTTCCTGTGTATAATATCGAGAACAGCAGTTCCCATGTCTAATATAGAGAACAGCAGTACCTGTGTATAATACAGAGAACAGCAGTTCCCATGTCTAATGTAGAGAACAGCAGTTCCCATGTCTAATTTTGACAACAGCAGTCCCTGTGCATAATATAGAAAACAGCAGTTCCCATGTCTAATATAGAGAACAGCTGTCCCTGTGTATAATATAGAAAACAGCAGTTCCCATGTCTAATCTCGAGAACAGCAGTTCCTGTGTATAATATCGAGAACAGCAGTTCCCATGTCTAATATCGAGAACAGCAGTTCCCATGTGTGAGAAAGAGAACAGCAGTGACCATGTATAATATAGAGAACAGCAGTACCTGTGTATAATATAGAGAACAGCAGAACCTGTGTATAATATAGAGAACAGCAGTTCCCATGTCTAAAATAGAGAACAGCACTTCCCATGTCTAATTTTGAGAACAGCAGTCCCTGTGCATAATATAGAAAACAGCAGTTCCCATGTCTAATATAGAGAACAGCAGTTCCTGTGTATAATATAGAGAACAGCAGTTCCCATGTCTAATATAGAGAACAGCTCTCCCTGTGTATAATATAGAAAACAGCAGTTCCCATGTCTAATATAGAGAACAGCAGTTCCTGTGTATAATATCGAGAACAGCAGTTCCCATGTCTAATATAGAGAACAGCAGTACCTGTGTATAATATAGAGAACAGCAGTTCCCATGTCTAATATAGAGATCAGCTTTCACTGTGTATAATATAGAGAACAGCAGTTCCCATGTCTAATGTAGAGAACAGCAGTTCCCATGTCTAATTTTGAGAACAGCAGTCCCTGTGCATAATATCGAAAACAGCAGTTCCCATGTCTCATATAGAGAACAGCAGTTCCTGTGTATAATATCGAGAACAGCAGTTCCCATTTCTAATATAGAGAACAGCAGTTCCCATATCAAATATAGAGAACTGAAGTACCTGTGTATAATATAGGAAACAGCAGTTCCTGTGTATAATATAGAGAACAGCAGTTCCCATGTCTAATATTGAGAACGGCAGTTCCCATGTCTAATATAGAGAACTGCAGTCCCTGTGTATAATATAGAAAACAGCAGTTCCTGTGTATAATATAGAGAACAGCAGTTCCCATGTCTAATATCGAGAACAGCAGTTCCCATGTGTGAGAAAGAGAACAGCAGTGACCATGTCTAATATAGAGAACAGCAGTACCTGTGTATAATATAGAGAACAGCAGAACCTGTGTATAATATAGAGAACAGCAGTTCCCATGTCTAATATAGAGAACAGCACTTCCCATGTCTAATTTTGAGAACAGCAGTCCCTGTGCATAATATAGAAAACAGCAGTTCCCATATCTAAATTAGAGAACAGCAGTACATGTGTATAATATGGAGAACAGCAGTTCCCATGTCTCATATAGAGAACAGCTGTCCCTGTGTATAATATAGAGAACAGCAGTTCCCATGTCCAATATAGAGAACAGCTGTCCCTGTGTATAATATAGAAAACAGCAGTTCCCATGTCTAATATAGAGATCGGCTTTCCCTGTGTATAATATAGAAAACAGCAGTTCCCATGTCTAATGTAGAGAACAGCAGTTCCCATGTCTAATTTTGAGAACAGCAGTCCCTGTGCATAATATAGAAAACAGCAGTTCCCATGTCTAATATAGAGAACAGCAGTTCCTGTGTATAATATCGAGATCAACAGTTCCCATGACTAATATAGAGAACAGTAGTTCCTCTGTATAATATAGAGAACAGCCGTTCCCATGACTAATATGGAGAACATTAGTTCCTGTGTTTAATAGAGGGAACAGCAGTTCCCATGTCTAATATAGAGAAAAGCTGTCCCTGTGTATAATATAGAGAATAGCAGTTCCCATATCTAATATAGGGATCAGCAGTCCCTGTGTATAATATAGAGAACAGCAGTTCCCATGTCTAATATAGAGAACAGCAGTTCCCATGTCTAATTTTGAGACCAGCAGTCCCTGTGCATAATATAGAAAACAGCAGTTCCCATGTCTAATATAGAGAACAGCAGTACCTGTTTATAATATAGAGAACAGCAGTTCCCATGTCTAATATAGAGAACAGCTGTCCCTGTGTATAATATAGAAAACAGCAGTTCCCATGTCTCATATAGAGAACAGCAGTTCCTGTGTATAATATCGAGAACAGCAGTTCCCATGTCTAATATAGAGAACAGCAGTACCTGTGTATAATACAGAGAACAGCAGTTCCCATGTCTAATGTAGAGAACAGCAGTTCCCATGTCTAATTTTGACAACAGCAGTCCCTGTGCATAATATAGAAAACAGCAGTTCCCATGTCTAATATAGAGAACAGCAGTACCTGTTTATAATATAGAGAACAGCAGTTCCCATGTCTAATATAGAGAACAGCAGTACCTGTGTATCATTTCGAGATCAACAGTTCCCATGACTAATATGGAGAACATTAGTTCCTGTGTTTAATAGAGGGAACAGCAGTTCCCATGTCTAATATAGAGAAAAGCTGTCCCTGTGTATAATATAGAGAATAGCAGTTCCCATATCTAATATAGGGATCAGCAGTCCCTGTGTATAATATAGAGAATAGCAGTTCCCATATCTAATTTCGGGATCAGCAGTTCCTGTGTATAATATAGAGAACAGCAGAACCTGTGTATAATATAGAGAACAGCAGAACCTGTGTATAATATAGAGAACAGCAGTTCCCATGTCTAATATAGAGAACAGCACTTCCCATGTCTAATTTTGAGAACAGCAGTCCCTGTGCATAATATAGAAAACAGCAGTTCCCATGTCTAATATAGAGAACAGCAGTACCTGTGTATAATATAGAGAACAGCAGTTCCCATGTCTCATATAGAGAACAGCTGTCCCTGTGTATAATATAGAGAACAGCAGTTCCCATGTCTAATATAGAGAACAGCTGTCCCTGTGTATAATATAGAAAACAGCAGTTCCCATGTCTAATATAGAGATCAGCTTTCCCTGTGTATAATATAGAAAACAGCAGTTCCCATGTCTAATATAGAGAACATCAGTTCCTGTGTATAATATCGAGAACCGCAGTTCCCATGTCTAATATAGAGAACAGCTGTCCCTGTGTATAATATAGAAAACAGCAGTTCCCATGTCTAATATCGAGAACAGCAGTTCCTGTGTATAACATCGAGAACAGCAGTTCCCATGTCTAATATAGAGAACAGCAGTACCTGTGTATAATATAGAGAACAGCAGTTCCCATGTCTAATATAGAGATCAGCTTTCCCTGTGTTTAATATAGAGAACAGCAGTTCCCATGTCTAATATAGAGATCAGCAGTCCCTGTGTATCATTTCGAGATCAACAGTTCCCGTGACTAATATAGAGAACAGTAGTTCCTCTGTATAATATGGAGAACAGCCGTTCCCATGACTAATATGGAGAACATTAGTTCCTGTGTATAATATAGAAAACAGCAGTTCCCATGTCTAATATAGAGATCAGCTTTCCCTGTGTATAATATAGAAAACAGCAGTTCCCATGTCTAATATAGAGAAAAGCTGTCCCTGTGTATAATATAGAGAATAGCAGTTCCCATGTCTAATATAGGGATCAGCAGTCCCTGTGTATAATATAGAGAACAGCAGTTCCCATGTCTAATATAGAGAACAGCAGTTCCCATGTCTAATTTTGAGACCAGCAGTCCCTGTGCATAATATAGAAAACAGCAGTTCCCATGTCTAATATAGAGAACAGCTGTCCCTGTGTATAATATAGAAAACAGCAGTTCCCATGTCTAATATAGAGAACAGCAGTTCCTGTGTATAATATCGAGAACAGCAGTTCCCATGTCTAATATAGAGAACAGCAGTACCTGTGTATAATACAGAGAACAGCAGTTCCCATGTCTAATGTAGAGAACAGCAGTTCCCATGTCTAATTTTGACAAAAGCAGTCCCTGTGCATAATATAGAAAACAGCAGTTCCCATGTCTAATATAGAGAACAGCAGTTCCAGTGTATAATATCGAGAACAGCAGTTCCCATGTCTAATATAGAGAACAGCAGTTCCAGTGTATAATATCGAGAACAGCAGTTCCCATGTCTAATATAGAGAACAGCAGTTCCCATATCTAATATAGAGAACTGCAGTTCCCATGTCTAATATCGAGAATAGCAGTCCCTGTGTATACTATAGAGAACAGCAGTCCCTGTGTATAATATAGAGAACAGCAGCTCCCATGTCTAATATGGAGAGCAGCAATCCCTGTGTATAATATCGAGAACAGCAGTTCCTGAGTATAATATAGAGAATAGCAGTCCCTGTGTCAAATTTAGAGAATAGCAGTTCCTGTGTATAATATTGAGAACAGCAGTTCCCATGTCTAATATTGAGAACAGCAGTTCCCATGTCTAATATAGAGAACTGCAGTCCCTGTGTATCACATAGAAAACAGCAGTTCCTGTGTATAATATAGAGAACAGCAGTTCCCATGTCTAATATCGAGAACAGCAGTTCCCATGTCTGATATAGAGAACAGCAGTTACCATGTCTAATATAGAGAACAGCAGTACCTGTGTATAATATAGAGAAAAGCAGAACCTGTGTATAATATAGAAAACAGCAGTTCCCATGTCTAATATAGAGATCAGCTTTCCCTGTGTATAATATAGAGAACAGCAGTTCCCATGTCTAATATAGAGAACAGCACTTCCCATGTCTAATTTTGAGAACAGCAGTCCCTGTGCATAATATAGAAAACAGCAGTTCCCATGTCTAATTTCGAGAACAGCAGTACCTGTGTATAGAACATAGAACATAGAACAATACAGCGCAGTACAGGCCCTTTGGCCCTCGATGTTGCGCCGATCCAAGCCCACCTAACCTATACTAACCCACTATCCTCCATATACCTATCCAATGCCCGCTTAAATGCCCATAAAGAGGGAGAGTCCACCACTGCTACTGACAGGGCATTCCATGAACTTACAACTCGCTGAGTGAAGAACCTACCCCTAACTTCAGTCCTATATCTACCCCCCCTTAATTTAAAGCTGTGCCCCCTTGTAATACCCGACTCCATACGCGGGAAAAGGTTCACACTGTCAACCCTATCTAACCCCCTAATCATCTTGTACACCTCAATCAAGTCACCCCTAAACCTTCTTTTCTCTAATGAAAACAGCCCTAAGTGTCTCAGTCTTTCCTCATACGATCTTCCTTCCATACCAGGCAACATCCTGGTAAACCTCCTCTGCACCCGTTCCAGTGCCTCCACATCCTTCCTATAGTATGGCGACCAAAACTGCACACAATATTCCAGATGCGGCCGCACCAGAGTCTTATACAACTGCATCATGACCTCAGGACTCCGGAACTCAATTCCTCTACCAATAAAAGCCAGTACGCCATATGCCTTCCTCACCGCACTATTTACCTGGGTGGCAACTTTCAGAGATCTGTGTACATGGACACCAAGATCCCTCTGCTCATCCACACTACCAAGTATCCGACCATTAGCCCAGGACCCCATCTTTTTGTTATTTTTCCCAAAGTGAATCACCTCACACTTAGCTACATTGAATTCCATTTGCCACCTTTCTGCCCAGCTCTGCAGCTTCTCTATATCCTGCTGTAACCTGCCACATCCTTCCTCACTGTCAACAACTCCTCCGACTTTCGTATCATCAGCAAACTTGCTCACCCAACCTTCTAACCCCTCTTCCAGGTCATTTATAAAAATGACAAACAGCAATGGTCCCAAAACAGATCCTTGCGGAACACCGCTAGTGACGGCACTCCATGAAGAAACTTTGCCATCAACTACTACCCTCTGTCTTCTTCCATCCAGCCAATTCCTAATCCAAACCTCCAACTCACCCTCAATGCCATATCTCCGTATTTTCTGCAGTAGCCTACCATGGGGAACCTTATCAAACGCCTTACTAAAATCCATATATACCACATCTACCGCTTTCCCCTCATCAACCTCCTTCGTCACCTTTTCAAAGAATTCAATAAGGTTTGTGAGGCACGACCTGCCCTTCACAAAACCATGCTGACTATCCTTGATCACATTATTCCTATCCAGATGTGCATAAATCCTATCCCTTACAATTCTCTCTCAGACTTTGCCCACAACAGAAGTGAGACTCACCGGCCTATAGTTACTAGGGTTATCCCTACTCCCCTTTTTGAACAAGGGAACCACATTTGCTATCCTCCAGTCTTCTGGCACTACTCCTGTAGACAAAGAGGACATAAAAATCAAGGCCAATGGCTCTGCAATCTCCTCCCTTGCTTCCCAGAGAATCCTAGGATAAATGCCATCAGGCCCAGGGGACTTATCTATTTTCACCTTTTCCAGGATTTCCAACACCTCTTCTCTACATACCTCAAAGCCATCCATTCTACTTATTTGTGACTCAGTATTCACATCGACGACAATGCCCTGTTCCTGAGTAAATACTGAAGAAAAGTATTCATTCAGTGTCTCTCCAATCTCTTCCGCCTCCACACGCAACTTCCCACTACTATCCTTGACTGGACCTATTCCTACCCTAGTCATTCTTTTATTCCTAACATACCTATAGAAAGCCTTAGGGTTTTCCCTAATCCTACCGACTAAGGACCTTTCATGTCCCCTCCTTGCTGCTCTTAGCTCTCTCTTCAGGTCCTTCCTGGCTACCCTATACCTCTCAATCGCCACAATTGAACCTTCACGTCTCATCTTGAGATAGGCCGCCCTCTTCCATTTAACAAGGGATTCCAATTCCTTATTAAACCACGGCTCCCTCGCACGACCCTTTCCTCCCTGCCTGACAGGTACATAATTATCAAGGACACTCAATAGTTGCTCCTTGAACAAGCTCCACATATCATTTACACTCTTGCCTTGGAGTCTACTTTTCCAAGCCACACATCCTAAGTCATGCCTCACCGCATCATAATTTCCCTGACCCCAGCTATAACTCTTGCCCTGTAGTACACACTTATCCCTCTCCATCACGAGAGTAAAAATCACCAAATTATGGTCACTATCCCCAAAGTGCTCACCTACCTCTAATTCTAACACCTGGCCTGGTTCGTTACCCAGAACCAAATCCAGTATGGCCTCACCTCTTGTTGGCCTGTCTACATATTGTGTCAGGAAACTCTCCTGCACACATTGAACAAACACTGACCCATCTAACGAACTTGAGCTATAGCTTTCCCAATCAATATCAGGAAAGTTAAAGTCCCACATAACAACCACAGTCCCCCATAACAACCACTAATAATATAGAGAACAGCAGTTCCCATGTCTAATATAGAGAACAGCAGTTCCTGTGTATAATATAGAGAACAGCAGTTCCCATGTCTAATATAGAGAACAGCAGTTCCCATGTCTAATATAGAGAACAGCAGTTCCTGTGTATAATATAGAGAACAGCAGTTCCCATGTCTAATATAGAGAACAGCAGTTCCCATGTCTAATATAGAGAACAGCAGTTCCTGTGAATAATATAGAGAACAGCAGTTCCCATGTCTAATATAGAGAACAGCAGTCCCTGTGTATAATATAGAGAACAGCAGTTCCCATGTCTAATATAGAGAACAGCAGTTCCCATGTCTAATATAGAGAATAGCTGTCCTTGTGTATAATATAGAAAACAGCAGTTCCCATGTCTAATATAGAGAACAGCAGTTCCTGTGTATAATATCGAGAACAGCAGTTCCCATGTCTAATAAAGAGAACAGCAGTCCCTGTGTATAATATAGAGAACAGCAGTCCCTGTGTATAATATAGAGAACAGCTGTCCCTGTGTTTAATATAAAGTAAAGCAGTTGCCATGTCTATTGTAGAGAACAGCAGTCCCTGTGTATAATATAGAAACCAGCAGTTCCTATGTCAAATATAGAGAACAGCAGTCCCTGTGTCTTATGTACAGAACAGCTGTCCCTGTGCATAATATAGAGAACAGCAGTTCCCATGCCTAATATAGAGGACAGCAGTACCTGTTTATAATATAGAGAATCGCCATTCCCATGTGTAAAATGGAGAACAGCAGTCCCAATGTATAACATAGACAACATCAGTTCCCATGACTAATATATAGTACTGCAGTCCCTATGTATAATATAGGGAACAGCAGTTCCCATGTCTAATATAGGGATCAGCAGTTCCGGTGGATAATATAGAGAATAGCAGTACCCATGTCTAATATAGGGATCAGCAGTCCCTGTGTATAATATAGAGAACAGCAGTCCCTGTGTCTATTATAGAGAACAGCAGTTCCCATGTCTAATATAGAGAACAGCAGTTCCCATGTCTAATATAGAGAACAGCAGTTCCCATGTCTAATATAGAGAACAGCAGTTCCTGTGTATAACATAGAGAACAGCAGTTCCCATGTAAAATATAGAGAACAGCAGTTCCTGTGCATAATTTCGCGAACAGCAGTTCCCATGTCTAATATAGAGAACAGCTGTCCCTGTGTAGAATATAGAGAACAGCAGTTCCCATGTCTAATATAGAGAACAGCAGTTCCTGTGTATAACATAGAGAACAGCAGTTCCCATGTAAAATATAGAGAACAGCAGTTCCTGTGCATATTTTCGCGAACAGCAGTTCCCATGTCTAATATAGAGAACAGCTGTCCCTGTGTAGAAGACAGAGAACAGCAGTTCCCATGTCTAATATAGAGAACAGCTGTTCCTGTCTATAATATAGAGAACAACAGTTCCCATGTAAAATATAGAGAACAGCAGTTCCTGTGCATATTTTCGCGAACAGCAGTTCCCATGTCTAATATAGAGAACAGCTGTCCCTGTGTATAATATAGAGAACAGCAGTTCCCATGTCTAATATAGAGAACAGCTGTTCCTGTGTATAATATAGAGAACAACAGTTCCTATGTCTAATATAGAGAACAGCAGTCCCTGTGTATAATATAGAGAACAGCAGTTCCCATGTCAAATATGGAGAACAGGAGTTCCCATGACTAAGATAGGGATCAGCAGTCCCTGTGTATAAAATACAGAACAGCAGTTCCCATGTAAAATATAGAGAACAGCAGTTCCTGTGCATAGTTTGGCGATCAACAGTTCCCATGACTAATATAGAGAACAGTAGTTCCTCTGTATAATATAGAGAACAGCTGTTCCCATGACTAATATGGAGAACATTAGTTCCTGTGTTTAAGAGAGGGAACAGCAGTTCCCATGTCTAATATAGAGAAAAGCTGTCCCTGTGTATAATATAGAGAATAGCAGTTCCCATATCTAATATAGGGATCAGCAGTCCCTGTGTATAATATTGAGAACAGCAGTTCCCATGTCTAATATAGAAAACAGCAGTTCCCATGTAAAATATAGAGAACAGCAGTTCCCATGTCTAATATAGAAAACAGCAGTTCCCATGTCTAATATAGAAAACAGCAGTTCCTGTGTATAATATGGAGATCAGCAGTTCCTATGTCAAAAATAGAGAACAGTCGCTCCTGTGTATATTATAGAGAACAGCTGTCCCTGTGTCTAATATGAGAACAGCTGTCCCTGAGCATAATATAAAGAAGAGCTTTTCCCATGTAGAATAATGAGAACAGCAGTCCCTGTGTATAACATACAGAACAGCAGTTTCCATATTTAATATAGAGAACAGCTGTCCCTGTGTACAATATAGAGAACAGCAGTTCCCATGTCTAATATAGAGAACATCAGTCCCTGTGTATCATATAGAGAACAGCAGTCCCTGTGTATAATATAGAGAACAGCAGTTCCCATGTCTAAGGTAGAGAACAGCTGTCCCTGTGTAAATATGGAGAACAGCAGTTCCCATGCCTAATATAGAGAACAGCAGTTCCCATGTCTAATATACAAAACAACTGTCCCTGTATATCATATAGAGAACGGGAGTCCCTGTGTCTCATAAAGAGAACAGCTGTCCCTGTGCATAATACAGAGAACAGCAGTTTCCATGTCTAATATAGAGAACAGCATTCCCTGTGTATAATATAGAGAACAGCAGTTACCATGTCTAATATAGAGAACAGGTGTCCCTGTGTGTAATATAGAGAACACCATTTCCCATGTAAAATATAGTTAACAGCATTTCCTGTGCATAATTTTGAGAACAGCAGTCCCTGTGTATAATATAGACAACAGCAGTTCCCATGTCTAATATAGAGAACAGCAGTTCCCATGTCTAATATAGAGAACAGCTGTTCCTGTCTATAAAAAAGAGAACAGCAGTTCCCATTTGTTATATGGAACAGATGTCCCTGTGTGTAACATAGAGAACAACAGTTCCTATGTCTAATATAGAGAAAAGCAATCCCCGTGAATAATATACAGAACAGCAGTTCCCATGTAAACTATAGAGAACAGCAGTTCCTGTGCATAATTTCGCGAACAGCAGTTCCTATGACTAATATGGAGAACACCAGTCCTTGTGTATAATATGGAGATCAGCAGTTCCTATGTCAAATATAGAGAACAGTAGTTCCTGTGTATATTATAGAGAACAGCTGTCCCTGTGTCTAATATGAGAACAGCTGTCCCTGAGCATAATATAAAGAAGAGGTTTCCCATGTATAATAAAGAGAACAGCAGTCCCTGTGTATAATATAGAGAACAGCAGTTCCTGTAATTAGTATAGAGAACAGCAGAAACCATAAGTAATATAGAGAACAGCAGTCCCTGTGTATAATATGGAGATCTGCAGTTCCTGTGTATATTATAGAGAACAGCTGTCCCTGTGTCTTATATGAGAACAGCTGTCCCTGAGCATAATATAAAGAAGAGCTCTTCCCATGTATAATAAAGAGAACAGCAGTCCCTGTGTATAATATAGAGAACAGCAGTTCCTGTAATTAATATAGAGAACAGCAGATACCATAAGTAATATAGAGAACAGCAGTACCTGTGTATAACATAGAGAACATCAGTTCCCCTGTGTAATATGGAGAAAAGCAGTTTCTGTCCATATTATAGAGAACACCAGTCCCTGTGTATAATATAGAGAACAGTAGTCCCTGTGTCAAATTTAGAGAATAGCAGTTCCTGTGTACAATATAGAGAACAGCCGTTCCTAATGTCTAATATAGAGAACAGCCGTTCCTGTGTATAATATAGAGAACAGCAGTTCCTGTGTACAAAATAGAGAACAGCAGTACCTGTGTATAATATAGAGAACAGCATTCCCTGTGTACAATATAGAGAACAGCTGTTCCTGTCTATAATATAGAGAACAGCTGTTCCTGTCTATAATATAGAGAACAGCAGTTCCTGTCTATAATATAGAGAACAGCAGTTCCTGTCTATAATATAGAGAACAGCAGTTCCTGTGTATAATATAGAGAACAGCAGTTCCTGTGTATAATATAGAGAACAGCAGTTCCTGTGTACAATATAGAGAACAGCTGTTCCTGTGTATAATATAGAGAACAGCAGTCCCTGTGTATAAAATAGAGTACAGCAGTACCTGTGTATAACATAGAGAACATCAGTTCCCCTGTCTAATATGGAGAAAAGCAGTTTCTGTCCATAATATAGAGAACACCAGTCCCTGTGTATAATATAGAGAACATTCGTTACCATGTCTAAGAAAGAAACTGCAGTTCCTGTGTATAATACAGAGAACAGCAGTTTCAATGTCTAATATAGAGAACACTTGTCCCTGTGTATAATATAGAAAACAGCTGTCCCTGTGTACAATAGAGAGAACAGCAGTTCCCATGTCTAATATAGAGAACAGCTGTTCCTGTCTATAAAAAAGAGAACAGCAGTTCCCATTTGTTATATGGAACAGGTGTCCCTGTGTATAACATAGAGAACAACAGTTCCTATGTCTAATATAGAGAAGAGCAATCCCCGTGTATAATATACAGAACAGCAGTTCCCATGTAAACTATAGAGAACTGCAGTTCCTGTGCATAATTTCGCGAACAGCAGTTCCTATGACTGATATGGAGTACACCAGTCCTTGTGTATAATATGGAGATCAGCAGTTCCTATGTCAAATATAGAGAACAGTAAGTTCCTGTGTATATTATAGAGAACAGCTGTCCCTGTGTCTAATATGAGAACAGCTGTCCCTGAGCATAATATAAAGAAGAGCTTTTCCCATGTATAATAAAGAGAACAGCAGTTCCTGTAATTAATATTGAGAACAACAGATAACATAAGTAATATAGAGAACAGCAGATACCATAAGTAATATAGAGAACAGCAGTACCTGTGTATGACATAGACAACATCAGTTCCCCTGTCTAATATGGAGGAATGCAGTTTCTGTGCAAAATATGGAGACAGCAGTCGCTGTGTTTAATATGGAGAACAGCAGTTCCCATGTCTAATTTAGAGAACACCAGTCCCTGTGTATAATATAGAGAACAGCAGTCCCTGTGTCAAATTTAGAGAATAGCAGTTCCTGTGTACAATATAGACAACAGCAGTTCCTGTATATAATATAGAGAGCAGCAGTACCTGTGTATAATATAGAGAACAGCATTCCCTGTGTATTATATAGAGAAAAGCAGTTCCCATGTCTAATATAGAGAACAGCAGTGCCTGTGCATAATATAGAGAACAGCAGTCCCTGTGTATAATATAGAGAATAGCAGTTCTGATGTCTAATATAGAGAACAGAAGAACCTGTGTATAATATAGAGATTAAAAGTTCCCATGTATAATATAGAGAACAGCAGTCCCTGTGTATAATATAGAGAACAGCAGTTCCTGTGTATAATATAGAGAACAGCAGTTCCTGTGTATAATATAGAGAACAGCAGTTCCTGTGTACAATATAGAGAACAGCTGTTCCTGTGTATAATATAGAGAACAGCAGTCCCTGTGTATAAAATAGAGTACAGCAGTACCTGTGTATAACATAGAGAACATCAGTTCCCCTGTCTAATATGGAGAAAAGCAGTTTCTGTCCATAATATAGAGAACACCAGTCCCTGTGTATAATATAGAGAACAGCAGTTCCTGTGTATAATATAGAGAACACCTGTCCCTGTGTCAAACTTAGAGAATAGCAGTTCCTGTGTACAATATAGAGAACAGCAGTTCCTGTGTATAATATAGAGAACAGCAGTACCTGTGTATAATATAGAGAATGAAAGTTCCCATGTATAATATAGAGAACAGCAGTCCCTGTGTATAATATAGAGAATAGCAATTCCCATGTCTAATATAGAGAATAGCAGTCCCTGTGTATAATATAGAGAATAGCAGTACCTGTGTATAATATAGAAAACAGCAGTTCCCATGTCTAATATAGAAAACAGAAGTACACATGTCTAATGTAGGGAACAGCAGTACCTGTATATAATATAGAGAACAGCAGTACCTGTGTATAATATAGAAAACAGCAGTTCCCATGTCTAATATAGAGAACAGCTTTCCCTGTGTATAATATAGAGAACAGCAGTTACCATATCTAATATCGAGAACAGCTGTCCCTGTGTATAATATAGAGAACAGCTGATCCATGTCTAATATAGAGAACAGCAGTTCCCGTGTCTAATATAGAGAACAGCAGTCCCTGTGTATAATATAGAAAACAGCAGTTCTCATGTCTAATATAGAGAACAGCAGTACCTGTGTATAATATAGAGAACAGCAGTTCCCATGTCTAATATAGAGAACAGCAGTCCCTGTGTATAATATTGAGAACAGCAGTACCTGTGTATAATATTGAGAACAGCAGTACCTGTGTATAATATTGAGAACAGCAGTTCCCATGTCTAATATCGAGAATAGCTGTCCCTGTGTATAATATAGAGAACAGCAGTTACCATGTCTAATATCGAGAACAGCTGTCCCTGTGTATAATATAGAGAACATTCGTTACCATGTCTAAGAAAGAAACTGCAGTTCCTGTGTATAATACAGAGAACAGCAGTTTCAATGTCTAATATAGAGAACACTTGTCCCTGTGTATATTATAGAAAACAGCTGTCCCTGTGTACAATAGAGAGAACAGCAGTTCCCATGTCTAATATAGAGAACAGCTGTTCCTGTCTATAAAAAAGAGAACAGCAGTTCCCATTTGTTATATGGAACAGGTGTCCCTGTGTATAACATAGAGAACAACAGTTCCTATGTCTAATATAGAGAAGAGCAATCCCCGTGTATAATATACAGAACAGCAGTTCCCATGTAAACTATAGAGAACTGCAGTTCCTGTGCATAATTTCGCGAACAGCAGTTCCTATGACTGATATGGAGTACACCAGTCCTTGTGTATAATATGGAGATCAGCAGTTCCTATGTCAAATGTAGAGAACAGTAAGTTCCTGTGTATATTATAGAGAACAGCTGTCCCTGTGTCTAATATGAGAACAGCGGTGCCTGAGCATAATATAAAGAAGAGCTTTTCCGATGTATAATAAAGAGAACAGCAGTTCCTGTAATTAATATAGAGAATAGCAGATACCACAAGTAATATAGAGAACAGCAGATACCATAAGTAATATAGAGAACAGCAGTACCTGTGTGTAATATCGAGAACATCAGTTCCCCTGTCTAATATGGAGGAATGCAGTTTCTGTGCAAAATATGGAGACAGCAGTCGCTGTGTTTAATATGGAGAACAGCAGTTCCCATGTCTAATATAGAGAACAGTAGTCCCTGTATCAAATTTAGAGAATAGCAGTTCCTGTGTACAATATAGAGAACAGCAGTCCCTGTGTATAATATAGAGAACAACAGTACCTGTGTATAATATTGAGAACAGCAGTTCCCATGTCTAATATCGAGAACACCAGTCCCTGTGTATAATATAGACAACAGCAGTCCCTGTGTATAATATAGAGAACACCTGTCCCTGTGTCAAATTTAGAGAACAGCAGTTCCTTTGTATAATATAGAGAACAGCAGTTCCTGTGTATAATATAGAGAACAACATTCCCTGTGTACAATATAGAGAATAGCAGTTCTCATGTCTAATATAGAGAACAGCAGTCCCTGTGTATAATATAGAGAATAGCGGTTCCCATGTCTAATATAGAGAATAGCAGTCCCTGTGTATAATATAGAGAACAGCAGTCACTGTGTATAATACAGAGAATAGCAATTCCCATGTCTAATATGGAGAACAGCAGTCCCTGTGTTTAATATTGAGAACAGCAGTCCCTGTGTATAATATTGAGAACAGCAGTACCTGTGTATAATATAGAAAACAGCAGTTCCCATGTCTAATATAGAAAACAGAAGTACCCATGTCTAATGTAGAGAACAGCAGTACCTGTGTATAATATAGAGAACAGCAGTTACCATGTCTAATATAGAGAACAGCTTTCCCTGTGTATAATATAGAGAACAGCAGTTACCATGTCTAATATAGAGAACAGCTGTCCCTGTGTATAATATAGAGAACAGCAGATCCATGTCTAATATAGAGAACAGCAGTACCTGTGTATAATATAGAGAACAACAGTTCCCATGTTGTTTTAAAAAAATTCTCAAGGTCAGGTTCGTAGGAGAGTAGTCTGACACAGAACAAACGACCAAGAGGCGAGTCTGCTAGAATATGAGCATTTTATTCCCCGCAGCGTCGCCACAACCAGGTCTCATACTTACAACGGGTCTGGCTTATACTCACTCTACATGTTACCGGAACTGGGAGCCGTCAGTTCTCGTAGAGCGGTTGCCAACAACCCACGCTCGGCGGTTAAACGTAACCCCGGAGCAGACTCACCGAACTGGAGACTTTTCCAGCTGATATACTCTTTTCCAGATATAAACATTCATGTGAACAGCAGAGCAAGGCTCACATTCCATTCTGGTTACATACAGATAAGAAGATTCACACGGGGAGGTGTGTAATAAGATTCACACGGGACTAAGCAACACCTCCATTCCGGTTAGATTCACACATGTATTGGGACATAATTTTTAACCGTTTCACCACACATGTCTAATATAGAGAACAGCAGTCCCTGTGTATAATATTGAGAACAGCAGTACCTGAGTATAATATTGAGAACAGCAGTTCCCATGTCTAATATAGAGAATAGCTGTCCCTGTGTATAATATAGAGAACAGCAGTTACCATGTCTAATATCGAGAACAGCTGTCCCTGTGTATAATATAGAGAACAGCAGTTACCATGTCTAATATCGAGAACAGCTGTCCCTGTGTATAATATAGAGAACAGCAGATCCATGTCTAATATAGAGAACAGCAGTCCCTGTGTATAATATTGAGAACAGCAGTACCTGAGTATAATATAGAGAACAGCAGTTACCATGTCTAATATCGAGAACAGCTGTCCGTGTATAATATAGAGAACATTCGTTACCATGTCTAAGAAAGAAACTGCAGTTCCTGTGTATAATACAGGGAACAGCAGTTTCAATGTCTAATATAGAGAACACTTGTCCCTGTGTATAATATAGAAAACAGCAGTTTCTGTGTATAATATAGAGAACAGCAGTTCCAATGTCTAATAGAGAGAACAGCTGTCCCTGTGTATAATATAGAGAACAGCAGTCCCTGTGTATAATATAGAGAACAGTAGTCCCTGTGTATAATATTGAGAACAGCAGTTCCCATGTCTAATATAGAGAACAGAAGTTCCCATGTCTAATATAGAGAACAGCAGTCCCTGTGTATAGTGTAGAGAACAGCAGTTCCCATGTCCAATGTAGAGAACAGAAGTACCCATGTCGAATGGAGAGAACAGCTGTCCCTGTGTATAATATGGAGAACAGCAGTTCCCACATCTAATATTGAGAACAGCAGTTCCCACATCTAATATAGAGAACAGCAGTCCCTGTGTATAATATAGAAAACAGCTGTTCCCATGTCTAATATTGAGAACAGCAGTACCTGTGTATAATATTGAGAACAGCAGTTCCCATGTCTAATATAGAGAACAGCTGTCCCTGTGTATAATATAGAGAACAGCAGTTCCCATGTCTAATATAGAGAAAAGCAGTACCTATGTATAATATAGAGAACAGCAGTTCCCATGTCTAATATAGAGAACAGCAGTACCTGTGTATAATATAGAGAACAGCAGTTCCCGTGTCGAAGATAGAGAACAGCAGTCCCTGTGTATAATATAGAAAACAGCAGTTCCCATGTCTAATATAGAGAACAGCTGTCCCTGTGTATAATATAGAGAACAGCAGTTCCCATGTCTAATATAGAGAACAGCAGTACCTGTGTATAATCTTGAGAACAGCAGTTCCCATGTCTAATATAGAGAACAGCAGTCCCTGTGTATAATATTGAGAACAGCAGTACCTGTGTATAATATTGAGAACAGCAGTTCCCATGTCTAATATAGAGAACAGAAGTTCCCGTGTATAATATAGAGAACAGCTGTCCCTGTGTATAGTGTAGAGAACAGCAGTTCCCATGTCTAATGTAGAGAACAGCAGTTCCCATATCTAATAGTGAGAACAGCAGTTCCCATGTCTAATATAGAGAACAGCAGTACCTGTGTATAATATAGAGAACAGCAGTACGTGTGTATAATATAGAAAACAGCAGTTCCCATGCCTAATATAGAGAACAGCTTACCCTGTGTATAATATAGAGAACAGCAGTTACCATGTCTAATATAGAGAACAGCAGTTCCCATGTCTAATGTAGAGAACAGAAGTACCCATGTCTAATGTAGAGAACAGCTGTCCCTGTGTATAATATAGAGAACAGCAGTTCCCATATCTCATATTGAGAACAGCAGTTCCCATGTCTAATATAGAGAACAGCAGTACCTGTGTATAATATAGAGAACAGCATGTCTAATATAGAGAGCAGCAGTTCCCATGTCTAATATACAGAACAGCAGTACCTGTGTAGAATATAGAGAACAGCAATCCCTGTGTATAATATAGAGAACAGCAGTTCCCATGTCGAATATAGAGAACCGCAGTACCTTTGTTTAATAAACAGAACAGCAGTTCCCAGGTCTAAGATAGAGAACAGCTGTCGCTGTGTATAACGTGGGTTACATAACTCCCCATGAGTAACATCGAGAACAGCAGTCCCTGTGTATAATATAGAGAACAGCTGTCCCTGTGTTTAATATAAAGTAAAGAAGATCCCATGTCTATTGTAGAGAACAGCAGTCCCTGTGTATAATATAGAAAGCAGCAGTTCCTATGTCTAATATAGAGAACAGCAGTCCCTGTGTCTTATGTACAGAACAGCTGTCCCTGTGCATAATATAGAGAACAGCGGTTCCCATGCCTATTATAGAGAACAGCAGTACCTGTTTATAATATAGGGAATAGCCGTTCTCATGTGTAAAATAGAGAACAGCAGTCCCAATGTATAACATAGACAACATCAGTTCCCATGACTAATATATAGTACTGCAGTCCCGATGTATAATATAGGGAACAGCAGTTCCCATGTCTCATATAGAGAACAGCAGTCCCTGTGTATAATATAGAACAGTAGTTCCTGTGTATATTATCGAGAACAGCTGTCCCTGTGTCTAATATGAGCTCAGCAGTCCCTGAGCATAATATAAAGAAGAGCTTTTCCCATGTATAATAAAGAGAACAGCAGTCCCTGTGTATAATATAGAGAACAGCAGTTCCTGTAATTAGTATAGAAAACAGCAGATACCATAAGTAATATAGAGAACAGCAGTCCCTGTGTATAATATGGAGATCTGCAGTTCCTGTGTATATTAACGAGAACAGCTGTCCCTGTGTCTTATATGAGAACAGCTGTCCCTGAGCATAATATAAAGAAGAGCTTTTCCCATGTATAATAAAGAGAACAGCAGTCCCTGTGTATAATATAGAGAACAGCAGTTCCCATGTCGAATATAGAGAACAGTACTTCCTGTGCATATTATAGAGAACAGCTGTCCCTGTGTATAATATAGAGAACAGTAGTCCCTGTGTCAAATTTAGAAAATAGCAGTTCCTGTTTACAATATAGAGAACAGCAGTCCCTGTGTATAATAAAGAGAACAGCAGTCCCTGTGTATAATAAAGAGAACAGCAGTCCCTGTGTATAATAAAGAGAACAGCAGTACCTGTGTATAATATAGAGAACAGCAGTACCTGTGTGTAATTTAGAGAACAGCAGTCCCTGTGTATAATACAGAGAACAGCAGTTCCCATGTCTAATATAGAGAACACCAGTCCATGTGTGTAATTTAGAGAACAGCAGTCCCTGTGTATAATATAGAGAACAGCAGTTCCTGTGTATAATATAGAGAATAGCATTCCCTGTGTATAATATAGAGAATAGCAGTTCTCATGTCTAATATAGAGAACAGAAGAACCTGTGTATAATATAGAGAATAAACGTTCCCATGTATAATATAGAGAACAGAAGAACCTGTGTATAATACAGAGAACAGCAGTCACTGTGTATAATATAGAGAATAGCAATTCCCATGTCTAATGTGGAGAACAGCTGTACCAGTGTATAATATAGAGAACAGCAGTACCTGTGTATAATATAGAAAACAGCAGATCCCATGTCTAATATAGAGAACAGAAGTACCCATGTCCAATGTAGAGAACAGCTGTCCCTGTGTATAATATAGAGAACAGCAGTTCCCATATCTAATATTGAGAACAGCAGTTCCCAGGTCTAATATAGAGAACAGCAGTACCTGTGTATTTTATAGAGAACAGCAGTACCTGTGTATAATATAGAAAACAGCAGTTCCCCTGTCTAATATAGAGAACAGCTTTCCCTGTGTATAATATAGAGAACAGCGGTTACCATGTCTCATATAGAGAACAGCTATCCCTGTGTATAATATATAGAACAGCAGATCCATGTCTAATATAGAGAACAGCAGTTCCCATGTCTAATATAGAGAACAGCAGTCCCTGTGTATAATATAGAAAACAGCAGTTCCCATGTTTAATATGGAGAACAGCAGTCCCTGTGTATAATATAGAGAACAGCAGTTCCCATGTCTAAAAAAGAGAACAGCAGTACCTGTGTATAATATTGAGAACGGCAGTACCTGTGTATAATATAGAGAACAGCAGTTTCCATGTCTAATATAGAGAACAGAAGTACCCGTGTATAATATAGAGAACAGCTGTCCCTGTGTATAGTGTAGAGAACAGCAGTTCCCATGTCTAATGTCGAGAACAGCTGTCCCTGTGTATAATGTAGAGAACAGCAGTTCCCATGTCTAATATAGAGAACAGCAGTTCCCATGTCTAATGTAGAGAACAGAAGTACCCATGTCTAATGTAGAGAACAGCTGTCCCTGTGTATATTATAGAGAACAGCAGTTCCCATATCTCATATTGAGAACAGCAGTTCCCATGTCTAATATAGAGAACAGCAGTACCTGTGTATAATATAGAGAACAGCATGTCTAATATAGAGAGCAGCAGTTCCCATGTCTAATATACAGAACAGCAGTACCTGTGTAGAATATAGAGAACAGCAATCCCTGTGTATAATATAGAGAACAGCAGTTCCCATGTCGAATATAGAGAACCGCAGTACCTTTGTTTAATAAACAGAACAGCAGTTCCCATGTCTAAGATAGAGAACAGCTGTCGCTGTGTATAACGTGGGTTACATAACTCCCCATGAGTAACATCGAGAACAGCAGTCCCTGTGTATAATATAGAGAACAGCTGTCCCTGTGTTTAATATAAAGTAAAGAAGATCCCATGTCTATTGTAGAGAACAGCAGTCCCTGTGTATAATATAGAAAGCAGCAGTTCCTATGTCTAATATAGAGAACAGCAGTCCCTGTGTCTTATGTACAGAACAGCTGTCCCTGTGCATAATATAGAGAACAGCGGTTCCCATGCCTATTATAGAGAACAGCAGTACCTGTTTATAATATAGGGAATAGCCGTTCTCATGTGTAAAATAGAGAACAGCAGTCCCAATGTATAACATAGACAACATCAGTTCCCATGACTAATATATAGTACTGCAGTCCCGATGTATAATATAGGGAACAGCAGTTCCCATGTCTCATATAGAGAACAGCAGTCCCTGTGTATAATATAGAACAGTAGTTCCTGTGTATATTATCGAGAACAGCTGTCCCTGTGTCTAATATGAGCTCAGCAGTCCCTGAGCATAATATAAAGAAGAGCTTTTCCCATGTATAATAAAGAGAACAGCAGTCCCTGTGTATAATATAGAGAACAGCAGTTCCTGTAATTAGTATAGAAAACAGCAGATACCATAAGTAATATAGAGAACAGCAGTCCCTGTGTATAATATGGAGATCTGCAGTTCCTGTGTATATTAACGAGAACAGCTGTCCCTGTGTCTTATATGAGAACAGCTGTCCCTGAGCATAATATAAAGAAGAGCTTTTCCCATGTATAATAAAGAGAACAGCAGTCCCTGTGTATAATATAGAGAACAGTAGTCCCTGTGTCAAATTTAGAAAATAGCAGTTCCTGTTTACAATATAGAGAACAGCAGTCCCTGTGTATAATAAAGAGAACAGCAGTACCTGTGTATAATATAGAGAACAGCAGTACCTGTGTGTAATTTAGAGAACAGCAGTCCCTGTGTATAATACAGAGAACAGCAGTTCCCATGTCTAATATAGAGAACACCAGTCCATGTGTGTAATTTAGAGAACAGCAGTCCCTGTGTATAATATAGAGAACAGCAGTTCCTGTGTATAATATAGAGAATAGCATTCCCTGTGTATAATATAGAGAATAGCAGTTCTCATGTCTAATATAGAGAACAGAAGAACCTGTGTATAATATAGAGAATAAACGTTCCCATGTATAATATAGAGAACAGAAGAACCTGTGTATAATACAGAGAACAGCAGTCACTGTGTATAATATAGAGAATAGCAATTCCCATGTCTAATGTGGAGAACAGCTGTACCAGTGTATAATATAGAGAACAGCAGTACCTGTGTATAATATAGAAAACAGCAGATCCCATGTCTAATATAGAGAACAGAAGTACCCATGTCCAATGTAGAGAACAGCTGTCCCTGTGTGTAATATAGAGAACAGCAGTTCCCATATCTAATATTGAGAACAGCAGTTCCCAGGTCTAATATAGAGAACAGCAGTACCTGTGTATTTTATAGAGAACAGCAGTACCTGTGTATAATATAGAAAACAGCAGTTCCCATGTCTAATATAGAGAACAGCAGTCCCTGTGAATAATACAGAGAACAGCAGTCACTGTGTATAATATAGAGAATAGCAATTCCAATGTCTAATATGGAGAACAGCAGTACCTGTGTATAATATAGAAAACAGCAGTTCCCATGTCTAATATAGAGAACAGAAGTACCCATGTGTAATGTAGAGAACAGCTGTCCCTGTGTATAATATAGAGAACAGCAGTTCCCATATCTAATATTGAGAACAGCAGTTCCCATGTCTAATATAGAGAACAGCAGTTCCTGTGTATAATATAGAGAACAGCAGTACGTGTGTATAATATAGAAAACAGCAGTTCCCATGCCTACTATAGAGAACAGTTTTCCCTGTGTATAATATAGAGAACAGCAGTTACCATGTCTAATATAGAGAACAGCTGTCCCTGTGTATAATATAGAGAACAGCAGATCCATGTCTAATATAGAGAACAGCAGTTCCCGTGTCTAATATAGAGAACAGCAGTCCCTGTGTATAATATAGAAAACAGTAGTTCCCATGTCTAATATAGAGAACAGCAGTACCTGTGTATAATATCGAGAACAGCAGTTCCCATGTCTAATATAGAGAACAGCAGTACCTGTGTATAAAAAAGAGAACAGCAGTTCCCGTGTCTAATATAGAGAACAGCTGTCCCTGTGTATAATATAGAGAACAGCAGTTCCCATGTCTAATATAGAGAACAGCAGTACCTGTGTATAATATAGAGAACAGCAGTTCCCATGTCTCATATAGAGAACAGCAGTCCCTGTGTATAATATTGAGAACAGCAGTACCTGTGTATAATATTGAGAACAGCAGTTCCCATGTCTAATATAGAGAACAGCTGTCCCTGTGTATAATATAGAGAACAGCAGTTCCCATATCTAATATTGAGAACAGCAGTTCCCATGTCTAATATAGAGAACAGCAGTTCCCATATCTAATATAGAGAACAGCTGTCCCTGTGTATAATATAGGGAACAGCAGTTACCATGTCTAAGAACGAAAAAGCAGTTCCTGTGTATAATATAGAAAACAGCAGTTCCCACGTCTAATATAGAGAACAGCTGTCCCTGTGTATAATATAGAGAACAGCAGTTCCCATGTCTAATATAGAGAACAGCAGTACCTGTGTATAATATAGAGAACAGCAGTTCCCATGTCTCATATAGAGAACAGCAGTCCCTGTGTATAATATTGAGAACAGCAGTACCTGTGTATAATATTGAGAACAGCAGTTCCCATGTCTAATATAGAGAACAGCTGTCCCTGTGTATAATATAGAGAACAGCAGTTCCCATATCTAATATTGAGAACAGCAGTTCCCATGTCTAATAGAGAGAACAGCAGTTCCCATATCTAATATAGAGAACAGCTGTCCCTGTGTATAATATAGGGAACAGCAGTTACCATGTCTAAGAACGAAAAAGCAGTTCCTGTGTATAATATAGAAAACAGCAGTTCCCACGTCTAATATAGAGAACAGCAGTTCCCATGTCTAATATAGCGAACAGCAGTACCTGTGTATAATATAGAGAACAGCAGTTCCCATGTCTCATATAGAGAACAGCAGTCCCTGTGTATAATATTGAGAACAGCAGTACCTGTGTATAATATTGAGAACAGCAGTTCCCATGTCTAATATAGAGAACAGCTGTCCCTGTGTATAATATAGAGAACAGCAGTTCCCATATCTAATATTGAGAACAGCAGTTCCCATGTCTAATATAGAGAACAGCAGTTCCCATATCTAATATAGAGAACAGCTGTCCCTGTGTATAATATAGGGAACTGCAGTTACCATGTCTAAGAACGAAAAAGCAGTTCCTGTGTATAATATAGAAAACAGCAGTTCCCACGTCTAATATAGAGAACAGCTGTCCCTGTGTATAATATAGAGAACAGCAGTTCCCATGTCTAATATAGAGAACAGCTTTCCCTGTGTACAATATAGAGAACAGCAGTTACCATATCTAATATAGAGAACAGCTATCCCTGTGTATAATATAGAGAACAGCTGTTACCATGTCTAAGAAAGAAACAGCAGTTCCTGCGTATAATACAGGGAACAGCAGTTCCAATGTCTAATATAGAGAACACCTGTCCCTGTGTATAATATAGAGAACAGCAGTTCCCATGTCTAATATCGAGAACAGCAGTCCCAGTGTATAATATAGAAAACAGCATTTACTGTGTATAATATAGCGAACAGCAGTTCCCATGTCTAATATAGAGAACAACAGTTCCCATGTCTGATTTTGAAAACAGCAGTTCCTGTGTATAATATAGAGAACAGCAGTTCCCATGTCAAATCCGGAGAACAAGAGTTCCCATGTCTAATGTAGGGATCAGCAATCCCTGTGTATAAAATACAGAACAGCAGTTCCCATGTAAAATATAGAGAACAGCATTTCCTGTGCATAGTTTGGCGATCAACAGTTCCCATGAGTAATAAAGAGGGTTCCCATGCCCATAAAGAGGGAGAGTCCACCACTGCTACTGACAGGGCATTCCATGAACGTACAACTCGCTGAGTGAAGAACCTACCCCTAACGTCAGTCCTATATCTACCCCCCCTTAATTTAAAGCTGTGCCCCCTTGTAATACCCGACTCCATACGCGGGAAAAGGTTCACACTGTCAACCCTATCTAACCCCCTAATCATCTTGTACACCTCAATCAAGTCACCCCTAAACCTTCTTTTCTCTAATGAAAACAGCCCTAAGTGTCTCAGTCTTTCCTCATACGATCTTCCTTCCATACCAGGCAACATCCTGGTAAACCTCCTCTGCACCCGTTCCAGTGCCTCCACATCCTTCCTATAGTATGGCGACCAAAACTGCACACAATATTCCAGATGCGGCCGCACCAGAGTCTTATACAACTGCATCATGACCTCAGGACTCCGGAACTCAATTCCTCTACCAATAAAAGCCAGTACGCCATATGCCTTCCTCACCGCACTATTTACCTGGGTGGCAACTTTCAGAGATCTGTGTGCATGGACACCAAGATCCCTCTGCTCATCCACACTACCAAGTATCCGACCATTAGCCCAGGACCCCATCTTTTTGTTATTTTTCCCAAAGTGAATCACCTCACACTTAGCTACATTGAATTCCATTTGCCACCTTTCTGCCCAGCTCTGCAGCTTCTCTATATCCTGCTGTAACCTGCCACATCCTTCCTCACTGTCAACAACTCCTCCGACTTTCGTATCATCCGCAAACTTGCTCACCCAACCTTCTAACCCCTCTTCCAGGTCATTTATAAAAATGACAAACAGCAATGCTCCCAAAACAGATCCTTGCGGAACACCGCTAGTGACGGCACTCCATGAAGAAACTTTGCCATCAACTACTACCCTCTGTCTTCTTCCATCCAGCCAATTCCTAATCCAAACCTCCAACTCACCCTCAATGCCATATCTCCGTATTTTCTGCAGTAGCCTACCATGGGGAACCTTATCAAACGCCTTACTAAAATCCATATATACCACATCTACCGCTTTCCCCTCATCAACCTCCTTCGTCACCTTTTCAAAGAATTCAATAAGGTTTGTGAGGCACGACCTGCCCTTCACAAAACCATGCTGACTATCCTTGATCACATTATTCCTATCCAGATGTGCATAAATCCTATCCCTTACAATTCTCTCTAAGACTTTGCCCACAACAGAAGTGAGACTCACCGGCCTATAGTTACTAGGGTTATCCCTACTCCCCTTTTTGAACAAGGGAACCACATTTGCTATCCTCCAGTCTTCTGGCACTACTCCTGTAGACAAAGAGGACATAAAAATCAAGGCCAATGGCTCTGCAATCTCCTCCCTTGCTTCCCAGAGAATCCTAGGATAAATGCCATCAGGCCCAGGGGACTTATCTATTTTCACCTTTTCCAGGATTTCCAACACCTCTTCTCTACATACCTCAAAGCCATCCATTCTACTTATTTGTGACTCAGTATTCACATCGACGACAATGCCCTGTTCCTGAGTAAATACTGAAGAAAAGTATTCATTCAGTGTCTCTCCAATCTCTTCCGCCTCCACACGCAACTTCCCACTACTATCCTTGACTGGACCTATTCCTACCCTAGTCATTCTTTTATTCCTAACATACCTATAGAAAGCCTTAGGGTTTTCCCTAATCCTACCGACTAAGGACCTTTCATGTCCCCTCCTTGCTGCTCTTAGCTCTCTCTTCAGGTCCTTCCTGGCTACCCTATACCTCTCAATCGCCACAATTGAACCTTCACGTCTCATCTTGAGATAGGCCGCCCTCTTCCATTTAACAAGGGATTCCAATTCCTTATTAAACCACGGCTCCCTCGCACGACCCTTTCCTCCCTGCCTGACAGGTACATAATTATCAAGGACACTCAATAGTTGCTCCTTGAACAAGCTCCACATATCATTTACACTCTTGCCTTGGAGTCTACTTTTCCAAGCCACACATCCTAAGTCATGCCTCACCGCATCATAATTTCCCTGACCCCAGCTATAACTCTTGCCCTGTAGTACACACTTATCCCTCTCCATCACGAGAGTAAAAATCACCAAATTATGGTCACTATCCCCAAAGTGCTCACCTACCTCTAATTCTAACACCTGGCCTGGTTCGTTACCCAGAACCAAATCCAGTATGGCCTCACCTCTTGTTGGCCTGTCTACATATTGTGTCAGGAAACTCTCCTGCACACATTGAACAAACACTGACCCATCTAACGAACTTGAGCTATAGCTTTCCCAATCAATATCAGGAAAGTTAAAGTCCCACATAACAACCACAGTCCCCCATAACAACCACTAATAATATAGAGAACAGCAGTTCCCATGTCTAATATAGAGAATAGCTGTCCCTGTGTATAATATAGAGAACAGCAGTTCCCATGTCTAATATAGAGAACAGCAGTTCCTGTGTATAATATAGAGAACAGCAGTTCCCATGTCTAATATAGAGAACAGCAGTTCCCATGTCTAATATAGAGAACAGCAGTTCCTGTGAATAATATAGAGAACAGCAGTTCCCATGTCTAATATAGAGAACAGCAGTTCCTGTGTATAATATAGAGAACAGCAGTTCCCATGTCTAATATAGAGAACAGCAGTTCCCATGTCTAATATAGAGAATAGCTGTCCTTGTGTATAATATAGAAAACAGCAGTTCCCATGTCTAATATAGAGAACAGCAGTTCCTGTGTATAATATCGAGAACAGCAGTTCCCATGTCTAATAAAGAGAACAGCAGTCCCTGTGTATAATATAGAGAACAGCAGTCCCTGTGTATAATATAGAGAACAGCTGTCCCTGTGTTTAATATAAAGTAAAGCAGTTGCCATGTCTATTGTAGAGAACAGCAGTCCCTGTGTATAATATAGAAACCAGCAGTTCCTATGTCAAATATAGAGAACAGCAGTCCCTGTGTCTTATGTACAGAACAGCTGTCCCTGTGCATAATATAGAGAACAGCAGTTCCCATGCCTAATATAGAGGACAGCAGTACCTGTTTATAATATAGAGAATCGCCATTCCCATGTGTAAAATGGAGAACAGCAGTCCCAATGTATAACATAGACAACATCAGTTCCCATGACTAATATATAGTACTGCAGTCCCTATGTATAATATAGGGAACAGCAGTTCCCATGTCTAATATAGGGATCAGCAGTTGCGGTGGATAATATAGAGAATAGCAGTACCCATGTCTAATATAGGGATCAGCAGTCCCTGTGTATAATATAGAGAACAGCAGTCCCTGTGTCTATTATAGAGAACAGCAGTTCCCATGTCTAATATAGAGAACAGCAGTTCCCATGTCTAATATAGAGAACAGCAGTTCCCATGTCTAATATAGAGAACAGCAGTTCCTGTGTATAACATAGAGAACAGCAGTTCCCATGTAAAATATAGAGAACAGCAGTTCCTGTGCATAATTTCGCGAACAGCAGTTCCCATGTCTAATATAGAGAACAGCTGTCCCTGTGTATAATATAGAGAACAGCAGTTCCCATGTCTAATATAGAGAACAGCTGTCCCTGTGTATAATATAGAGAACAGCAGTTCCTGTGTACAAAATAGAGAACAGCAGTACCTGTGTATAATATAGAGAACAGCAGTCCCTGTGTACAATATAGAGAACAGCTGTTCCTGTCTATAATATAGAGAACAGCAGTTCCTGTCTATAATATAGAGAACAGCAGTTCCTGTCTATAATATAGAGAACAGCAGTTCCTGTGTATAATATAGAGAACAGCAGTTCCTGTGTATAATATAGAGAACAGCAGTTCCTGTGTATAATATAGAGAACAGCAGTTCCTGTGTACAATATAGAGAACAGCTGTTCCTGTGTATAATATAGAGAACAGCAGTCCCTGTGTATAAAATAGAGTACAGCAGTACCTGTGTATAACATAGAGAACATCAGTTCCCCTGTCTAATATGGAGAAAAGCAGTTTCTGTCCATAATATAGAGAACACCAGTCCCTGTGTATAATATAGAGAACAGCAGTTCCTGTGTATAATATAGAGAACACCTGTCCCTGTGTCAAACTTAGAGAATAGCAGTTCCTGTGTACAATATAGAGAACAGCAGTTCCTGTGTATAATATAGAGAACAGCAGTACCTGTGTATAATATAGAGAATGAAAGTTCCCATGTATAATATAGAGAACAGCAGTCCCTGTGTATAATATAGAGAATAGCAATTCCCATGTCTAATATAGAGAATAGCAGTCCCTGTGTATAATATAGAGAATAGCAGTTCCCATGTCTAATATAGAGAACAGCTGTTCCTGTGTATAATATAGAGAACAACAGTTCCCATGTAAAATATAGAGAACAGCAGTTCCTGTGCATATTTTCGCGAACAGCAGTTCCCATGTCTAATATAGAGAACAGCTGTCCCTGTGTATAATATAGAGAACAGCAGTTCCCATGTCTAATATAGAGAACAGCTGTTCCTGTGTATAATATAGAGAACAACAGTTCCTATGTCTAATATAGAGAACAGCAGTCCCTGTGTATAATATAGAGAACAGCAGTTCCCATGTCAAATATGGAGAACAGGAGTTCCCATGACTAATATAGGGATCAGCAGTCCCTGTGTATAAAATACAGAACAGCAGTTCCCATGTAAAATATAGAGAACAGCAGTTCCTGTGCATAGTTTGGCGATCAACAGTTCCCATGACTAATATAGAGAACAGTAGTTCCTCTGTATAATATAGAGAACAGCTGTTCCCATGACTAATATGGAGAACATTAGTTCCTGTGTTTAATAGAGGGAACAGCAGTTCCCATGTCTAATATAGAGAAAAGCTGTCCCTGTGTATAATATAGAGAATAGCAGTTCCCATATCTAATATAGGGATCAGCAGTCCCTGTGTATAATATTGAGAACAGCAGTTCCCATGTCTAATATAGAAAACAGCAGTTCCCATGTAAAATATAGAGAACAGCAGTTCCCATGTCTAATATAGAAAACAGCAGTTCCCATGTCTAATATAGAAAACAGCAGTTCCTGTGTATAATATGGAGATCAGCAGTTCCTATGTCAAAAATAGAGAACAGTCGCTCCTGTGTATATTATAGAGAACAGCTGTCCCTGTGTCTAATATGAGAACAGCTGTCCCTGAGCATAATATAAAGAAGAGCTTTTCCCATGTAGAATAATGAGAACAGCAGTCCCTGTGTATAACATACAGAACAGCAGTTTCCATATTTAATATAGAGAACAGCTGTCCCTGTGTACAATATAGAGAACAGCAGTTCCCATGTCTAATATAGAGAACAGCAGTCCCTGTGTATCATATAGAGAAGAGCAATTCCCATGTCTAATATAGAGAACATCAGTCCCTGTGTATCATATAGAGAACAGCAGTCCCTGTGTATAATATAGAGAACAGCAGTTCCCATGTCTAAGGTAGAGAACAGCTGTCCCTGTGAAAATATGGAGAACAGCAGTTCCCATGCCTAATATAGAGAACAGCAGTTCCCATGTCTAATATAAAGAACACCAGTACCTGTGTATCATATAGAGAACAGCAGTCCCTGTGTATAATATACAGAACAGCAGTTCGCATATCTAATATACAAAACAACTGTCCCTGTATATCATATAGAGAACGGGAGTCCCTGTGTCTAATAAAGAGAACAGCTGTCCCTGTGCATAATACAGAGAACAGCAGTTTCCATGTCTAATATAGAGAACAGCATTCCCTGTGTATAATATAGAGAACAGCAGTTACCATGTCTAATATAGAGAACAGGTGTCCCTGTGTGTAATATAGAGAACACCATTTCCCATGTAAAATATAGTTAACAGCATTTCCTGTGCATAATTTTGAGAACAGCAGTCCCTGTGTATAATATAGACAACAGCAGTTCCCATGTCTAATATAGAGAACAGCAGTTCCCATGTCTAATATAGAGAACAGCTGTTCCTGTCTATAAAAAAGAGAACAGCAGTTCCCATTTGTTATATGGAACAGATGTCCCTGTGTGTAACATAGAGAACAACAGTTCCTATGTCTAATATAGAGAAAAGCAATCCCCGTGAATAATATACAGAACAGCAGTTCCCATGTAAACTATAGAGAACAGCAGTTCCTGTGCATAATTTCGCGAACAGCAGTTCCTATGACTAATATGGAGAACACCAGTCCTTGTGTATAATATGGAGATCAGCAGTTCCTATGTCAAATATAGAAAACAGTAGTTCCTGTGTATATTATAGAGAACAGCTGTCCCTGTGTCTAATATGAGAACAGCTGTCCCTGAGCATAATATAAAGAAGAGGTTTCCCATGTATAATAAAGAGAACAGCAGTCCCTGTGTATAATATAGAGAACAGCAGTTCCTGTAATTAGTATAGAGAACAGCAGAAACCATAAGTAATATAGAGAACAGCAGTCCCTGTGTATAATATGGAGATCTGCAGTTCCTGTGTATATTATAGAGAACAGCTGTCCCTGTGTCTTATATGAGAACAGCTGTCCCTGAGCATAATATAAAGAAGAGCTCTTCCCATGTATAATAAAGAGAACAGCAGTCCCTGTGTATAATATAGAGAACAGCAGTTCCTGTAATTAATATAGAGAACAGCAGATACCATAAGTAATATAGAGAACAGCAGTACCTGTGTATAACATAGAGAACATCAGTTCCCCTGTGTAATATGGAGAAAAGCAGTTTCTGTCCATATTATAGAGAACACCAGTCCCTGTGTATAATATAGAGAACAGTAGTCCCTGTGTCAAATTTAGAGAATAGCAGTTCCTGTGTACAATATAGAGAACAGCCGTTCCTAATGTCTAATATAGAGAACAGCCGTTCCTGTGTATAATATAGAGAACAGCAGTTCCTGTGTACAAAATAGAGAACAGCAGTACCTGTGTATAATATAGAGAACAGCAGTCCCTGTGTACAATATAGAGAACAGCTGTTCCTGTCTATAATATAGAGAACAGCAGTTCCTGTCTATAATATAGAGAACAGCAGTTCCTGTCTATAATATAGAGAACAGCAGTTCCTGTGTATAATATAGAGAACAGCAGTTCCTGTGTATAATATAGAGAACAGCAGTTCCTGTGTATAATATAGAGAACAGCAGTTCCTGTGTACAATATAGAGAACAGCTGTTCCTGTGTATAATATAGAGAACAGCAGTCCCTGTGTATAAAATAGAGTACAGCAGTACCTGTGTATAACATAGAGAACATCAGTTCCCCTGTCTAATATGGAGAAAAGCAGTTTCTGTCCATAATATAGAGAACACCAGTCCCTGTGTATAATATAGAGAACAGCAGTTCCTGTGTATAATATAGAGAACACCTGTCCCTGTGTCAAACTTAGAGAATAGCAGTTCCTGTGTACAATATAGAGAACAGCAGTTCCTGTGTATAATATAGAGAACAGCAGTACCTGTGTGTAATATAGAGAACATCAGTTCCCCTGTCTAATATGGAGGAATGCAGTTTCTGTGCAAAATATGGAGACAGCAGTCGCTGTGTTTAATATGGAGAACAGCAGTTCCCATGTCTAATATAGAGAACAGTAGTCCCTGTATCAAATTTAGAGAATAGCAGTTCCTGTGTACAATATAGAGAACAGCAGTCCCTGTGTATAATATAGAGAACAACAGTACCTGTGTATAATATAGAGAACAGCAGTACCTGTGTATAATATTGAGAACAGCAGTTCCCATGTCTAATATCGAGAACACCAGTCCCTGTGTATAATATAGACAACAGCAGTCCCTGTGTATAATATAGAGAACACCTGTCCCTGTGTCAAATTTAGAGAACAGCAGTTCCTTTGTATAATATAGAGAACAGCAGTCCCTGTGTATAATATAGAGAATAGCGGTTCCCATGTCTAATATAGAGAATAGCAGTCCCTGTGTATAATATAGAGAACAGCAGTCACTGTGTATAATACAGAGAATAGCAATTCCCATGTCTAATATGGAGAACAGCAGTCCCTGTGTATAATATTGAGAACAGCAGTCCCTGTGTATAATATTGAGAACAGCAGTACCTGTGTATAATATAGAAAACAGCAGTTCCCATGTCTAATATAGAAAACAGAAGTACCCATGTCTAATGTAGAGAACAGCAGTACCTGTGTATAATATAGAGAACAGCAGTTACCATGTCTAATATAGAGAACAGCTTTCCCTGTGTATAATATAGAGAACAGCAGTTACCATGTCTAATATAGAGAACAGCTGTCCCTGTGTATAATATAGAGAACAGCAGATCCATGTCTAATATAGAGAACAGCAGTACCTGTGTATAATATAGAGAACAGCAGTTCCCATGTTGTTTTAAAAAAATTCTCAAGGTCAGGTTCGTAGGAGAGTAGTCTGACACAGAACAAACGACCAAGAGGCGAGTCTGCTAGAATATGAGCATTTTATTCCCCGCAGCGTCGCCACAACCAGGTCTCATACTTACAACGGGTCTGGCTTATACTCACTCTACATGTTACCGGAACTGGGAGCCGTCAGTTCTCGTAGAGCGGTTGCCAACAACCCACGCTCGGCGGTTAAACGTAACCCCGGAGCAGACTCACCGAACTGGAGACTTTTCCAGCTGATATACTCTTTTCCAGATATAAACATTCATGTGAACAGCAGAGCAAGGCTCACATTCCATTCTGGTTACATACAGATCCGAAGATTCACACGGGGAGGTGTGTAATAAGATTCACACGGGACTAAGCAACACCTCCATTCCGGTTAGATTCACACATGTATTGGGACATAATTTTTAACCGTTTCACCACACATGTCTAATATAGAGAACAGCAGTCCCTGTGTATAATATTGAGAACAGCAGTACCTGAGTATAATATTGAGAACAGCAGTTCCCATGTCTAATATAGAGAATAGCTGTCCCTGTGTATAATATAGAGAACAGCAGTTACCATGTCTAATATCGAGAACAGCTGCCCGTGTATAATATAGAGAACATTCGTTACCATGTCTAAGAAAGAAACTGCAGTTCCTGTGTATAATACAGGGAACAGCAGTTTCAATGTCTAATATAGAGAACACTTGTCCCTGTGTATAATATAGAAAACAGCAGTTTCTGTGTATAATATAGAGAACAGCAGTCCCTGTGTATAATATAGAGAACAGTAGTCCCTGTGTATAATATTGAGAACAGCAGTTCCCATGTCTAATATAGAGAACAGAAGTTCCCATGTCTAATATAGAGAACAGCAGTCCCTGTGTATAGTGTAGAGAACAGCAGTTCCCATGTCCAATGTAGAGAACAGAAGTACCCATGTCGAATGGAGAGAACAGCTGTCCCTGTGTATAATATGGAGAACAGCAGTTCCCACATCTAATATTGAGAACAGCAGTTCCCACATCTAATATAGAGAACAGCAGTCCCTGTGTATAATATAGAAAACAGCTGTTGCCATGTCTAATATTGAGAACAGCAGTACCTGTGTATAATATTGAGAACAGCAGTTCCCATGTCTAATATAGAGAACAGCTGTCCCTGTGTATAATATAGAGAACAGCAGTTCCCATGTCTAATATAGAGAACAGCAGTACCTATGTATAATATAGAGAACAGCAGTTCCCATGTCTAATATAGAGAACAGCAGTACCTGTGTATAATATAGAGAACAGCAGTTCCCGTGTCGAAGATAGAGAACAGCAGTCCCTGTGTATAATATAGAAAACAGCAGTTCCCATGTCTAATATAGAGAACAGCTGTCCCTGTGTATAATATAGAGAACAGCAGTTCCCATGTCTAATATAGAGAACAGCAGTACCTGTGTATAATCTTGAGAACAGCAGTTCCCATGTCTAATATAGAGAACAGCTGTCCCTGTGTATTATATAGAGAACAGCAGTTCCCATGTCTAATATTGAGAACAGCAGTCCCTGTGTATAATATTGAGAACAGCAGTACCTGTGTATAATATTGAGAACAGCAGTTCCCATGTCTAATATAGAGAACAGAAGTTCCCGTGTATAATATAGAGAACAGCTGTCCCTGTGTATAGTGTAGAGAACAGCAGTTCCCATGTCTAATGTAGAGAACAGCAGTTCCCATATCTAATATTGAGAACAGCAGTTCCCATGTCTAATATAGAGAACAGCAGTACCTGTGTATAATATAGAGAACAGCAGTACGTGTGTATAATATAGAAAACAGCAGTTCCCATGCCTAATATAGAGAACAGCTTACCCTGTGTATAATATAGAGAACAGCAATTACCATGTCTAATATAGAGAACAGCAGTTCCCATGTCTAATGTAGAGAACAGAAGTACCCATGTCTAATGTAGAGAACAGCTGTCCCTGTGTATAATATAGAGAACAGCAGTTCCCATATCTCATATTGAAAACAGCAGTTCCCATGTCTAATATAGAGAACAGCAGTACCTGTGTATAATATAGAGAACAGCATGTCTAATATAGAGAGCAGCAGTTCCCATGTCTAATATACAGAACAGCAGTACCTGTGTAGAATATAGAGAAGAGCAATCCCTGTGTATAATATAGAGAACAGCAGTTCCCATGTCGAATATAGAGAACCGCAGTACCTTTGTTTAATAAACAGAACAGCAGTTCCCATGTCTAAGATAGAGAACAGCTGTCGCTGTGTATAACGTGGGTTACATAACTCCCCATGAGTAACATCGAGAACAGCAGTCCCTGTGTATAATATAGAGAACAGCTGTCCCTGTGTTTAATATAAAGTAAAGAAGATCCCATGTCTATTGTAGAGAACAGCAGTCCCTGTGTATAATATAGAAAGCAGCAGTTCCTATGTCTAATATAGAGAACAGCAGTCCCTGTGTCTTATGTACAGAACAGCTGTCCCTGTGCATAATATAGAGAACAGCGGTTCCCATGCCTATTATAGAGAACAGCAGTACCTGTTTATAATATAGAGAACAGCATGTCTAATATAGAGAGCAGCAGTTCCCATGTCTAATATACAGAACAGCAGTACCTGTGTAGAATATAGAGAACAGCAATCCCTGTGTATAATATAGAGAACAGCAGTTCCCATGTCGAATATAGAGAACCGCAGTACCTTTGTTTAATAAACAGAACAGCAGTTCCCATGTCTAAGATAGAGAACAGCTGTCGCTGTGTATAACGTGGGTTACATAACTCCCCATGAGTAACATCGAGAACAGCAGTCCCTGTGTATAATATAGAGAACAGCTGTCCCTGTGTTTAATATAAAGTAAAGAAGATCCCATGTCTATTGTAGAGAACAGCTGTCCCTGTGCATAATGTAGAGAACAGCGGTTCCCATGCCTATTATAGAGAACAGCAGTACCTGTTTATAATATAGGGAATAGCCGTTCTCATGTGTAAAATAGAGAACAGCAGTCCCAATGTATAACATAGACAACATCAGTTCCCATGACAAATATATAGTACTGCAGTCCCGATGTATAATATAGGGAACAGCAGTTCCCATGTCTCATATAGAGAACAGCAGTCCCTGTGTATAATATAGAACAGTAGTTCCTGTGTATATTATCGAGAACAGCTGTCCCTGTGTCTAATATGAGCTCAGCAGTCCCTGAGCATAATATAAAGAAGAGCTTTTCCCATGTATAATAAAGAGAACAGCAGTCCCTGTGTATAATATAGAGAACAGCAGTTCCTGTAATTAGTATAGAAAACAGCAGATACCATAAGTAATATAGAGAACAGCAGTCCCTGTGTATAATATGGAGATCTGCAGTTCCTGTGTATATTAACGAGAACAGCTGTCCCTGTGTCTTATATGAGAACAGCTGTCCCTGAGCATAATATAAAGAAGAGCTTTTCCCATGTCTGATATAGAGAACAGCAGTCCCTGTGTATAATATAGAACAGTAGTTCCTGTATATATTATCGAGAACAGCTGTCCCTGTGTCTAATATGAGCTCAGCAGTCCCTGAGCATAATATAAAGAAGAGCTTTTCCCATGTATAATAAAGAGAACAGCAGTCCCTGTGTATAATATACAGAACAGCAGTTCCCATGTCGAATATAGAGAACAGTACTTCCTGTGCATATTATAGAGAACAGCTGTCCCTGTGTATAATATAGAGAACAGTAGTCCCTGTGTCAAATTTAGAAAGTAGCAGTTCCTGTGTACAATATAGAGAACAGCAGTCCCTGTGTATAATAAAGAGAACAGCAGTCCCTGTGTATAATATAGAGAACAGCAGTACCTGTGTGTAATTTAGAGAACAGCAGTCCCTGTGTATAATACAGAGAACAGCAGTTCCCATGTCTAATATAGAGAACACCAGTCCATGTGTGTAATTTAGAGAACAGCAGTCCCTGTGTATAATATAGAGAACAGCAGTTCCTGTGTATAATATAGAGAATAGCATTCCCTGTGTATAATATAGAGAATAGCAGTTCTCATGTCTAATATAGAGAACAGAAGAACCTGTGTATAATATAGAGAATAAACGTTCCCATGTATAATATAGAGAACAGAAGAACCTGTGTATAATACAGAGAACAGCAGTCACTGTGTATAATATAGAGAATAGCAATTCCCATGTCTAATATGGAGAACAGCTGTACCAGTGTATAATATAGAGAACAGCAGTACCTGTGTATAATATAGAAAACAGCAGATCCCATGTCTAATATAGAGAACAGAAGTACCCATGTCCAATGTAGAGAACAGCTGTCCCTGTGTATAATATAGAGAACAGCAGTTCCCATATCTAATATTGAGAACAGCAGTTCCCAGGTCTAATATAGAGAACAGCAGTACCTGTGTATTTTATAGAGAACAGCAGTACCTGTGTATAATATAGAAAACAGCAGTTCCCCTGTCTAATATAGAGAACAGCTTTCCCTGTGTATAATATAGAGAACAGCGGTTACCATGTCTCATATAGAGAACAGCTATCCCTGTGTATAATATATAGAACAGCAGATCCATGTCTAATATAGAGAACTGCAGTTCCCATGTCTAATATAGAGAACAGCAGTCCCTGTGTATAATATAGAAAACAGCAGTTCCCATGTTTAATATGGAGAACAGCAGTCCCTGTGTATAATATAAAGAACAGCAGTTCCCATGTCTAAAAAAGAGAACAGCAGTACCTGTGTATAATATTGAGAACAGCAGTACCTGTGTATAATATAGAGAACAGCTGTACCTGTGTATAATATTGAGAACAGCAGTTCCCATGTCTTATATAGAGAATAGCTGTCCCTGTGTATAATATAGAGAACAGCAGTTACCATGTCTAATATCGAGAACAGCTGTCCCTGTGTATAATATAGAGAACAGCCGTTACCATGTCTAAGAAAGAAACAGCAGTTCCTGTGTATAATACAGGGAACAGCAGTTTCAATGTCTATTATAGAGAACAACTGTCCCTGTGTATAATATAGAAAACAGCAGTTTCTGTGTATAATATAGAGAACAGCAGTTCCAATGTCTAATAGAGAGAACAGCTGTCCCTGTGTATAATATAGAGAACAGCAGTTACCATGTCTAATATCGAGAACAGCTGTCCCTGTGTATAATATAGAGAACATTCGTTACCATGTCTAAGAAAGAAACTGCAGTTCCTGTGTATAATACAGGGAACAGCAGTTTCAATGTTAATATAGAGAACACTTGTCCCTGTGTATAATAGAGAGAACAGCAGTTCCCATGTCTAATATAGAGAACAGCTGTTCCTGTCTATAAAAAAGAGAACAGCAGTTCCCATTTGTTATATGGAACAGATGTCCCTGTGTATAACATAGAGAACAACATGTCTAATATAGAGAAGAACAATCCCCGTGTATAATATACAGAACAGCAGTTCCCATGTAAACTGTAGAGAACTGCAGTTCCTGTGCATAATTTCGCGAACAGCAGTTCCTATGACTGATATGGAGAACACCAGTCCTTGTGTATAATATGGAGATCAGCAGTTCCTATGTCAAATATAGAGAACAGTAGTTCCTGTGTATATTATAGAGAACAGCTGTCCCTGTGTCTAATATGAGAACAGCTGTCCCTGAGCATAATATAAAGAAGAGCTTTTCCGATGTATAATAAAGAGAACAGCAGTTCCTGTAATTAATATAGAGAACAGCAGATACCATAAGTAATATAGAGAACAGCAGATACCATAAGTAATATGGAGAACAGCAGTACCTGTGTATAACATAGACAACATCAGTTCCCCTGTCTAATATGGAGGAATGCAGTTTCTGTGCAAAATATGGAGACAGCAGTCGCTGTGTTTAATATGGAGAACAGCAGTTCCCATGTCTAATTTAGAGAACACCAGTCCCTGTGTATAATATAGAGAACAGCAGTTCCAATGTCTAATAGAGAGAACAGCTGTCCCTGTGTACAATAGAGAGAACAGCAGTTCCCATGTCTAAAATAGAGAACAGCTGTTCCTGTCTATAAAAAAGAGAACAGCAGTTCCCATTTGTTATATGGAACAGGTGTCCCTGTGTATAACATAGAGAACAACAGTTCCTATGTCTAATATAGAGAAGAACAATCCCCGTGTATAATATACAGAACAGCAGTTCCCATGTAAACTATAGAGAACTGCAATTCCTGTGCATAATTTCGCGAACAGCAGTTCCTATGACTGATATGGAGAACACCAGTCCTTGTGTATAATATGGAGATCAGCAGTTCCTATGTCAAATATAGAGAACAGTAAGTTCCTGTGTATATTATAGAGAACAGCTGTCCCTGTGTCTAATATGAGAACAGCTGTCCCTGAGCATAATATAAAGAAGAGCTTTTCCCATGTATAATAAAGAGAACAGCAGTTCCTGTAATTAATATTGAGAACAACAGATAACATAAGTAATATAGAGAACAGCAGATACCATAAGTAATATAGAGAACAGCAGTACCTGTGTATAACATAGAGAACATCAGTTCCCCTGTCTAATATGGAGGAATGCAGTTTCTGTGCAAAATATGGAGACAGCAGTCGCTGTGTTTAATATGGAGAACAGCAGTTCCCATGTCTAATTTAGAGAACACCAGTCCCTGTGTATAATATAGAGAACAGTAGTCCCTGTATCAAATTTAGAGAATAGCAGTTCCTGTGTACAATATAGAGAACAGCAGTCCCTGTGTATAATATAGAGAACAACAGTACCTGTGTATAATATAGAGAACAGCAGTCCCTGTGTATAATATAGAGAACACCTGTCCCTGTGTCAAATTTAGAGAACAGCAGTTCCTTTGTATAATATAGAGAACAGCAGTTCCTGTGTATAATATAGAGAACAACATTCCCTGTGTACAATATTGAGAACAGCAGTTCCCATGTCTAATATCGAGAACACCAGTCCCTGTGTATAATATAGACAACAGCAGTCCCTGTGTATAATATAGAGAACACCTGTCCCTGTGTCAAATTTAGAGAACAGCAGTTCCTTTGTATAATATAGAGAACAGCAGTTCCTGTGTATAATATAGAGAACAACATTCCCTGTGTACAATATAGAGAATAGCAGTTCTCATGTCTAATATAGAGAACAGCAGTCCCTGTGTATAATATAGAGAACAGCAGTCACTGTGTATAATACAGAGAATAGCAATTCCCATGTCTAATATGGAGAACAGCAGTCCCTGTGTATAATATTGAGAACAGCAGTCCCTGTGTATAATATTGAGAACAGCAGTACCTGTGTATAATATAGAAAACAGCAGTTCCCATGTCTAATATAGAAAACAGAAGTACCCATGTCTAATGTAGAGAACAGCAGTACCTGTGTATAATATAGAGAACAGCAGTTACCATGTCTAATATAGAGAACAGCTTTCCCTGTGTATAATATAGAGAACAGCAGTTACCATGTCTAATATAGAGAACAGCTGTCCCTGTGTATAATATAGAGAACAGCAGATCCATGTCTAATATAGAGAACAGCAGTACCTGTGTATAATATAGAGAACAGCAGTTCCCATGTTGTTTTAAAAAAATTCTCAAGGTCAGGTTCGTAGGAGAGTAGTCTGACACAGAACAAACGACCAAGAGGCGAGTCTGCTAGAATATGAGCATTTTATTCCCCGCAGCGTCGCCACAACCAGGTCTCATACTTACAACGGGTCTGGCTCATACTCACTCTACATGTTACCGGAACTGGGAGCCGTCAGTTCTCGTAGAGCGGTTGCCAACAACCCACGCTCTGCGGTTAAACGTAACCCCGGAGCAGACTCACCGAACTGGAGACTTTTCCAGCTGATATACTCTTTTCCAGATATAAACATTCATGTGAACAGCAGAGCAAGGCTCACATTCCATTCTGGTTACATACAGATAAGAAGATTCACACGGGGAGGTGTGTAATAAGATTCACACGGGACTAAGCAACACCTCCATTCCGGTTAGATTCACACATGTATTGGGACATAATTTTTAACCGTTTCACCACACATGTCTAATATAGAGAACAGCAGTCCCTGTGTATAATATTGAGAACAGCAGTACCTGAGTATAATATTGAGAACAGCAGTTCCCATGTCTAATATAGAGAATAGCTGTCCCTGTGTATAATATAGAGAACAGCAGTTACCATGTCTAATATCGAGAACAGCTGTCCGTGTATAATATAGAGAACATTCGTTACCATGTCTAAGAAAGAAACTGCAGTTCCTGTGTATAATACAGGGAACAGCAGTTTCAATGTCTAATATAGAGAACACTTGTCCCTGTGTATAATATAGAAAACAGCAGTTTCTGTGTATAATATAGAGAACAGCAGTTCCAATGTCTAATAGAGAGAACAGTAGTCCCTGTGTATAATATTGAGAACAGCAGTTCCCATGTCTAATATAGAGAACAGAAGTTCCCATGTCTAATATAGAGAACAGCAGTCCCTGTGTATAGTGTAGAGAACAGCAGTTCCCATGTCCAATGTAGAGAACAGAAGTACCCATGTCGAATGGAGAGAACAGCTGTCCCTGTGTATAATATGGAGAACAGCAGTTCCCACATCTAATATTGAGAACAGCAGTTCCCACATCTAATATAGAGAACAGCAGTCCCTGTGTATAATATAGAAAACAGCTGTTCCCATGTCTAATATTGAGAACAGCAGTACCTGTGTATAATATTGAGAACAGCAGTTCCCATGTCTAATATAGAGAACAGCTGTCCCTGTGTATAATATAGAGAACAGCAGTTCCCATGTCTAATATAGAGAACAGCAGTACCTATGTATAATATAGAGAACAGCAGTTCCCATGTCTAATATAGAGAACAGCAGTACCTGTGTATAATATAGAGAACAGCAGTTCCCATGTCGAATATAGAGAACCGCAGTACCTTTGTTTAATAAACAGAACAGCAGTTCCCATGTCTAAGATAGAGAACAGCTGTCGCTGTGTATAACGTGGGTTACATAACTCCCCATGAGTAACATCGAGAACAGCAGTCCCTGTGTATAATATAGAGAAAAGCTGTCCTGTGTTTAATATAAAGTAAAGAAGATCCCATGTCTATTGTAGAGAACAGCAGTCCCTGTGTATAATATAGAAAGCAGCAGTTCCTATGTCTAATATAGAGAACAGCAGTCCCTGTGTCTTATGTACAGAACAGCTGTCCCTGTGCATAATATAGAGAACAGCGGTTCCCATGCCTATTATAGAGAACAGCAGTACCTGTTTATAATATAGGGAATAGCCGTTCTCATGTGTAAAATAGAGAACAGCAGTCCCAATGTATAACATAGACAACATCAGTTCCCATGACAAATATATAGTACTGCAGTCCCGATGTATAATATAGGGAACAGCAGTTCCCATGTCTCATATAGAGAACAGCAGTCCCTGTGTATAATATAGAACAGTAGTTCCTGTGTATATTATCGAGAACAGCTGTCCCTGTGTCTAATATGAGCTCAGCAGTCCCTGAGCATAATATAAAGAAGAGCTTTTCCCATGTATAATAAAGAGAACAGCAGTCCCTGTGTATAATATAGAGAACAGCAGTTCCTGTAATTAGTATAGAAAACAGCAGATACCATAAGTAATATAGAGAACAGCAGTCCCTGTGTATAATATGGAGATCTGCAGTTCCTGTGTATATTAACGAGAACAGCTGTCCCTGTGTCTTATATGAGAACAGCTGTCCCTGAGCATAATATAAAGAAGAGCTTTTCCCATGTATAATAAAGAGAACAGCAGTCCCTGTGTATAATATAGAGAACAGCAGTTCCCATGTCGAATATAGAGAACAGTACTTCCTGTGCATATTATAGAGAACAGCTGTCCCTGTGTATAATATAGAGAACAGTAGTCCCTGTGTCAAATTTAGAAAATAGCAGTTCCTGTGTACAATATAGAGAACAGCAGTCCCTGTGTATAATAAAGAGAACAGCAGTACCTGTGTATAATATAGAGAACAGCAGTACCTGTGTATAATATAGAGAACAGCAGTACCTGTGTGTAATTTAGAGAACAGCAGTCCCTGTGTATAATACAGAGAACAGCAGTTCCCATGTCTAATATAGAGAACACCAGTCCATGTGTGTAATTTAGAGAACAGCAGTCCCTGTGTATAATATAGAGAACAGCAGTTCCTGTGTATAATATAGAGAATAGCATTCCCTGTGTATAATATAGAGAATAGCAGTTCTCATGTCTAATATAGAGAACAGAAGAACCTGTGTATAATATAGAGAATAAACGTTCCCATGTATAATATAGAGAACAGAAGAACCTGTGTATAATACAGAGAACAGCAGTCACTGTGTATAATATAGAGAATAGCAATTCCCATGTCTAATATGGAGAACAGCTGTACCAGTGTATAATATAGAGAACAGCAGTACCTGTGTATAATATAGAAAACAGCAGATCCCATGTCTAATATAGAGAACAGAAGTACCCATGTCCAATGTAGAGAACAGCTGTCCCTGTGTATAATATAGAGAACAGCAGTTCCCATATCTAATATTGAGAACAGCAGTTCCCAGGTCTAATATAGAGAACAGCAGTACCTGTGTATTTTATAGAGAACAGCAGTACCTGTGTATAATATAGAAAACAGCAGTTCCCCTGTCTAATATAGAGAACAGCTTTCCCTGTGTATAATATAGAGAACAGCGGTTACCATGTCTCATATAGAGAACAGCTATCCCTGTGTATAATATATAGAACAGCAGTTCCCATGTCTAATATAGAGAACAGCAGTCCCTGTGTATAATATAGAAAACAGCAGTTCCCATGTTTAATATGGAGAACAGCAGTCCCTGTGTATAATATAAAGAACAGCAGTTCCCATGTCTAAAAAAGAGAACAGCAGTACCTGTGTATAATATTGAGAACAGCAGTACCTGTGTATAATATAGAGAACAGCAGTTTCCATGTCTAATATAGAGAACAGAAGTACCCGTGTATAATATAGAGAACAGCTGTCCCTGTGTATAGTGTAGAGAACAGCAGTTCCCATAACTAATGTCGAGAACAGCTGTCCCTGTGTATAATATAGAGAACAGCAGTTACCATGTCTAATATCGAGAACAGCTGTCCCTGTGTATAATATAGAGAACAGCAGTTACCATGTCTAAGAAAGAAACAGCGGTTCCTGTGTATAATACAGGGAACAGCAGTTTCAATGTCTAATATAGAGAACAACTGTCCCTGTGTATAATATAGAAAACAGCAGTTTCTGTGTATAATATAGAGAACAGCAGTTCCAATGTCTAATAGAGAGAACAGCTGTCCCTGTCTATAAAAAAGAGAACAGCAGTTCCCATTTGTTATATGGAACAGATGTCCCTGTGTATAACATAGAGAACAACAGTTCCTATGTCTAATATAGAGAAGAGCAATCCCCGTGTATAATATACAGAACAGCAGTTCCCATGTAAACTATAGAGAACTGCAGTTCCTGTGCATAATTTCGCGAACAGCAGTTCCTATGACTGATATGGAGAACACCAGTCCTTGTGTATAATATGGAGATCAGCAGATCCATGTCTAATATAGAGAACAGCAGTTCCCGTGTCTAATATAGAGAACAGCAGTTCCCGTGTCTAATATAGAGAACAGCAGTCCCTGTGTGTAATATAGAAAACAGCAGTTCCCATGTCTAATATAGAGAACAGCTGTCCCTGTGTATAATATAGAGAACAGCAGTTCCCATGTCGAATATAGAGAACAGCAGTCCCTGTGTATAATATTGAGAACAGCAGTACCTGTGTATAATATTGAGAACAGCAGTTCACCTGCCTAATATAGAGAACAGCTGTCCCTGTGTATAGTGTGGAGAACAGCAGTTCCCATGTCTAATGTAGAGAACAGAAGTACCCATGTCTAATGGAGAGAACAGCTGTCCCTGTGTATAATATTGAGAACAGCAGTTCCCATATCTAATATTGGGAACAGCAGTTCCCATGTCTAATATAGAGAGCAGCAGTTCCCATGTCTAATATAGAGAACAGCAGTACCTGTGTAGAATGTAGAGAACAGCAATCCCTGTGTATAATATAGAGAACAGCAGTTCCCATGTCGAATATAGAGAACAGCAGTACCTTTGTATAATAAACAGAACAGCCGTTCCCATGTCTAAGATAGAGAACAGCTGTCGCTGTGTATAACATGGGTTACATCACTCCCCATGAGTAACATCGACAACAGCAGTCCCTGTGTATAATATAGAAAGCAGCAGTTCCTATGTCTAATATAGAGAACAGCAGTCCCTGTGTCTTATGAACAGAACAGCTGTCCCTGTGCATAATATAGTGAACAGCAGTTCCCATGCCTATTATAGAGGACAGCAGTACCTGTTTATAATATAGGGAATAGCCGTTCTCATGTGTAAAATAGAGAACAGCAGTCCCAATGTATAACATAGACAACATCAGTTCCCATGACTAATATATAGTACTGCAGTCCCTATGTATAATATAGGGAACAGCAGTTCCCATGTCTCATATAGAGAACAGCTGTCCCTGTGTCTAATATAAGCACAGCTGTCCCTGAGCATAATATAAAGAAGAGCTTTTCCCATGTATAATAAAGAGAACAGCAGTCCCTGTGTATAATGTAGAGAATAGCAGTTCTCATGTCTAATATAGAGAACAGAAGAACCTGTGTATAATATAGAGAATAAAAGTTCCCATGTATAATATAGAGAATAGCAGTCCCTGTGAATAATACAGAGAACAGCAGTCACTGTGTATAATATAGAGAATAGCAATTCCAATGTCTAATATGGAGAACAGCAGTACCTGTGTATAATATAGAAAACAGCAGTTCCCATGTCTAATATAGAGAACAGAAGTACCCATGTCTAATGTAGAGAACAGCTGTCCCTGTGTATAATATAGAGAACAGCAGTTCCCATATCTAATATTGAGAACAGCAGTTCCCATGTCTAATATAGAGAACAGCAGTTCCTGTGTATAATATAGAGAACAGCAGTTCCCATGCCTACTATAGAGAACAGCTTTCCCTGTGTATAATATAGAGAACAGCAGTTACCATGTCTAATATAGAGAACAGCTGTCCCTGTGTATAATATAGAGAACAGCAGATCCATGTCTAATATAGAGAACAGCAGTTCCCGTGTCTAATATAGAGAACAGCAGTCCCTGTGTATAATATAGAAAACAGTAGTTCCCATGTCTAATATAGAGAACAGCAGTACCTGTGTATAATATCGAGAACAGCAGTTCCCATGTCTAATATAGAGAACAGCAGTACCTGTGTATAAAAAAGAGAACAGCAGTTCCCGTGTCTAATATTGAGAACAGCAGTTCCCATGTCTAATATAGAGAACAGCAGTTCCTGTGTATAATATAGAAAACAGCAGTTCCCATGCCTACTATAGAGAACAGCTTTCCCTGTGTATAATATAGAGAACAGCAGTTACCATGTCTAATATAGAGAACAGCTGTCCCTGTGTATAATATAGAGAACAGCAGTACCTGTGTATAATATCGAGAACAGCAGTTCCCATGTCTAATATAGAGAACAGCAGTACCTGTGTATAAAAAAGAGAACAGCAGTTCCCGTGTCTAATATTGAGAACAGCAGTTCCCATGTCTAATATAGAGAACAGCAGTTCCTGTGTATAATATAGAGAACAGCAGTTCCCATGTCTAATATAGAGAACAGCAGTACCTGTGTATAATATCGAGAACAGCAGTTCCCATGTCTAATATAGAGAACAGCAGTACCTGTGTATAAAAAAGAGAACAGCAGTTCCCGTGTCTAATATAGAGAACAGCTGTCCCTGTGTATAATATAGAGAACAGCAGTTCCCATGTCTAATATAGAGAACAGCAGTACCTGTGTATAATATAGAGAACAGCAGTTCCCATGTCTCATATAGAGAACAGCAGTCCCTGTGTATAATATTGAGAACAGCAGTACCTGTGTATAATATTGAGAACAGCAGTTCCCATGTCTAATATAGAGAACAGCTGTCCCTGTGTATAATATAGAGAACAGCAGTTCCCATATCTAATATTGAGAACAGCAGTTCCCATGTCTAATATAGAGAACAGCAGTTCCCATATCTAATATAGAGAACAGCTGTCCCTGTGTATAATATAGGGAACAGCAGTTACCATGTCTAAGAACGAAAAAGCAGTTCCTGTGTATAATATAGAAAACAGCAGTTCCCACGTCTAATATAGAGAACAGCTGTCCCTGTGTATAATATAGAGAACAGCAGTTCCCATGTCTAATATAGAGAACAGCTTTCCCTGTGTACAATATAGAGAACAGCAGTTACCATATCTAATATAGAGAACAGCTATCCCTGTGTATAATATAGAGAACAGCAGTTACCATGTCTAAGAAAGAAACAGCAGTTCCTGCGTATAATACAGGGAACAGCAGTTCCAATGTCTAATATAGAGAACACCTGTCCCTGTGTATAATATAGAGAACAGCAGTTCCCATGTCTAATATCGAGAACAGCAGTCCCAGTGTATAATATAGAAAACAGCATTTACTGTGTATAATATAGCGAACAGCAGTTCCCATGTCTAATATAGAGAACAACAGTTCCCATGTCTGATTTTGAAAACAGCAGTTCCTGTGTATAATATAGAGAACAGCAGTTCCCATGTCAAATCCGGAGAACAAGAGTTCCCATGTCTAATGTAGGGATCAGCAATCCCTGTGTATAAAATACAGAACAGCAGTTCCCATGTAAAATATAGAGAACAGCATTTCCTGTGCATAGTTTGGCGATCAACAGTTCCCATGAGTAATATAGAGAACATTAGTTCCTGTGTTTAATAGAAGGAACAGCAGTTCCCATGTCTAATATAGAGATAAGCTGTCCCTGTGTATAATATAGACAATAGCAGTTCCCATGTCGAATATAGAGAACAGCAGTTCCCATGTCTAATATAGAGAACAGCAGTTCCCATGTTTAATATAGAAAACAGCAGTTCCTGTGTATAATATGGAGATCAGCAGTTCCCATGTCAAAAATAGAGAACAGTAGTTCCTGTGTATATTATAGAGAACAGCTGTCCCTGTGTCTAATATGAGAACAGCTGTCCCTGAGCATAATATAAAGAAGAGCTTTTCCCATGTATAATAAAGAGAACAGCAGTCCCTGTGTATAACATCCAGAACAGCAGTTTCCATATCTAATATAGAGAACAGCTGTCCCTGTGTACAATATAGAACAGCAGTTCCTATATACAGTATAGAGAACAGCAGTTCCCGTGTATAATATAGAGAACAACAGTTCCTGTGTACAATATAGAGAACAGCAGTCCCTGTGTCTAATACAGAGAACAGCTGTCCCTGTGCACAATACAGAGAACAGTAGTTCCCATGTCTAATATGAGAGAACACCAGTACCTGTGTATAATATCGAGAACAGCAGTTACCATGTCTAATATAGAGAACAACAGTCCCTGTGTATAATATAGAGAACAGCAGTTCCCATGTCTGATAAAGCGAACAGCTGCCCCTGTGTATAATATAGAGAACAGCAGTTACCATGTCTAAAAAAGAAGCAGCAGTTCTTGTGTATAATATGGGGAACAGCAGTTCCCATGTCTAATGTAGAGAACACCAGTATCTGTGTATAATACAGGGAACAGCAGTTCCCATGTATAATATAGAGAACAGCAGTTCCCATTTGTTATATGCAACAGCTGTCCCTGTGTATAATATTGAGAACATTCGTTACCATGTCTAAGAAAGAAACTGCAGTTCCTGTGTATAATACAGGGAACAGCAGTTTCCATGTCTAATATAGAGAACACTTGTCCCTGTGTATAATATAGAAAACAGCAGTTTCTGTGTATAATATAGAGAACAGCAGTTCCAATGTCTCATAGGGAGAACAGCTGTCCCTGTGTACAATAGAGAGAACAGCAGTTCCCATGTCTAATATAGAGAACAGCTGTTCCTGTCTATAAAAAAGAGAACAGCAGTTCCCATTTGTTATAACATAGAGAACAACATGTCTAATATAGAGAAGAGCAATCCCCGTGTATAATATACAGAACAGCAGTTCCCATGTAAACTACAGAGAACTGCAGTTCCTGTGCATAATTCCGCGAACAGCAGTTCCTATGACTGATATGGAGAACACCAGTCCTTGTGTATAATATGGAGATCAGCAGTTCCTATGTCAAATATAGAGAACAGTAGTTCCTGTGTATATTATAGAGAACAGCTGTCCCTGTGTCTAATATGAGAACAGCTGTCCCTGAGCATAATATACAGAAGAGCTTTTCCGATGTATAATAAAGAGAACAGCAGTTCCTGTAATTAATATTGAGAACAACAGATAACATAAGTAATATAGAGAACAGCAGATACCATAAGTAATATAGAGAACAGCAGTACCTGTGTATAACATAGAGAACATCAGTTCCCCTGTCTAATATGGAGGAATGCAGTTTCTGTGCAAAATATGGAGACAGCAGTCGCTGTGTTTAATATGGAGAACAGCAGTTCCCATGTCTAATATAGAGAACAGTAGTCCCTGTGTCAAATTTAGAGAATAGCAGTTCCTGTGTACAAGATAGAGCACAGCAGTTCCTGTGTATAATATAGAGAACAGCAGTACCTGTGTATAATATCGAGAACAGCAGTTACCATGTCTAATATAGAGAACAGCAGTCCCTGTGTATAATATTGAGAACAGCAGTTCCCATGTCTAATATAGCGAACAGCTGCCCCTGTGTATAAGAAAGAGACAGCAGTTCCTGTGTCTAATATCGAGAACAGCAGTTCCCATGTCTAATGTAGAGAACAGCTGTTCCTGTTTACAATAATGAGAACAGTCGTTCCCATGTCTAATATAGAGAACACCAGTCGCTGTGTGTAATATGAAGAACAGCAGTTCCCATGTCTTATATCGAGAACAGCAGTATCTGTGTATAATACAGGGAACATCAGTTCCCATGTATAATATAGAGAACAGCAGTCCCTATGTATAATAAAGTGAACAGCAGTCCCTGGGTATAATATACAAAACAGCAGTTCCCATCTCTAATATAGAGAACAGCTGTCCCTGTATATAATATTGAGAACAGCAGTCCCTGTGTCTAATAAAGAGAACAGGTGTCCCTGTGCATAATACACAGAACAGCAGTTACCATGTCTAATATAGAGAACAGCTGTCCCTGTGTATAATATAAAGAACAGCAGTTCCCATGTCTAATATAGAGAACAGCAGTACCTGTGTATAATATTGAGAACAGCAGTACCTGTTTATGATATTGAGAACAGCAGTTTCCTTGTCTAATATAGAGAACAGCTGTCCCTGTGTATAATATAGTGAAGAGCAGTTCCCATGTCTAATATAGAGAACAGCAGTCCCTGTGTACAATATAGAAAATAGCAGTTCCTGTTTATAATATAGAGAACAGCAGTTCCCATGTCTAATATAGAGAACAGCAGTTCCCATGTCTAATATAGAGAACAGCAGTTCCCATGTCTAATATAGAGAACAGCAGTTCCCATGTCTAATATAGAGAACAGCAGTTCCCATGTCTAATATAGAGAACAGCAGTTCCCATGTCTAATAAAGAGAACAGCAGTTCCCATGCCTAATATAGAGGACAGCAGTACCTGTTTATAATATAGAGAATAGCCGTTCCCATGTGTAAAAGCGAGAACAGCAGTCCCAATGTATAACATAGAGAACATCAGTTCCCATGACTAATATATAGTACTGCAGTCCCTATGTATTATATAGGGAACAGTAGTTCCCATGTCTAATATAGCGAACAGCAGTTCCTGTGAATAACATAGAGAACATCAGTTCCTATGTCTAATATAGAGAAAAGCAATCCCCGTGGAAAATGTAGAGAACAGCAGTCCCTGTGTAAAATATAGAGAACAGCAGTTCCTGTGCATAATTTCGCGAACAGCAGTTCCCATGACTAATATAGAGAACAGCAGTTCCTGAGTATAATATAGCGAACAGCTGTCCCTGAGCTTAATATAAAGAAGAGCTTTTCCCATGTATAATAAAGAGAACAGCAGTCCCTGTGTATAATATGGAGATCAGCAGTTCCTCTGTCAAAAATAGAGAACAGTAGTTCCTGTGTATAATATGGAGAACAGCAGTTCCTGTGTATAACACAGAGAACAGCTGTCCCTGAGCATCATATAAAGAAGAGCTTTTCCCATGTATAATATAGAGAACAGCAGTCCCTGTGTATAATATAGAGAACAGCAGTTCCTGTAATTAATATAGAGAACAGCAGATACCATAACTAATATAGAGAACAACAGTCCCTGTGTATAACACAGAGAACATCGGTTCCCCTGTCTAATATGGAGAAAAGCAGTTCCTGTGCATAATATGGAGAACAGCAGTCGCTCTGTTTAATATGGAGTACAGCAGTTCCCATGTCTAATATAGAGAACAGCAGTCCCTGTGTATCATATAGAGAACAGCAGTTCCTGTGTATAATATAGAGAATAGCAGTCCCTGTGTCAAATTTAGAGAATAGCAGTCCCTGTGCATAATATAGAGAATAGCAGTCCCTGTGTATAATATAGAGAACAGCAGTTCCCATGCCTAATATTGAGAACAGCAGTTCCCATGTCTAATCTAGAGAACAGCAGTACCTGTGTATAATATAGTAAACAGCAGTTCCCATGTCTAATATAGAGAACAGCTGTCCCTGTGTATAATATACAGAACAGCAGTTCCCATGTCTAATAAAGAGAACAGCTGACCCTGTATATAATGTAGAGAACAGCAGTCCCTGTGTCTAATAAAGAGAACAGCTGTCCCTGTGCATAATACAGAGAACTGCAGATCCCATGTCTAATATGGAGAACAGCAGTACCTGTGTATAATATAGAGAACAGCAGTCCCTGTGTATAATATAGAGAACAGCAGTTCCCATGTCTAATATAGAGAACAGCAGTACCTTAATATAATAAACAGAACAGCAGTTACCATGTGTAAGATAGAGTGGAGAACATCACTTCCCATGACTAACATAGAGAACAGCAGTCCCTGTATATAATATATAGAGAACAGCAGTCCCTGTGTATAATATAGAGAACAGCAGTCCCTGTGTATAATATAGAGAACAGCAGTTCCGATGTCTAAGATAAAGAACAGCTGTCGCTCTGTATAACATGGAGAACATAACTCCCCATGAATAACATCGAGAACAGCAGTCCCTGTGTATAATATAGAGAACAGGTGTCCCAGTGCAGAATACACAGAACAGCAGTTCCCACGTCTAATGTAGAGAACAGCTGTCCCTGTGTATCATATAGAGAAGAGCAGTTCCCATATCTAATATAGAGAAAAGCTGTCCCTGTGTACAATATAGAGAACAGCAGTTACCATGTCTAATATAGAGAACAGCTGTCCCTGTGTGTAATATAGAGAACAGCAATGAACATGTCTAAGAAAGAAACAGCAGTTCCTGCGTATAATACAGGGAAAAGCAGTTCAAATGTCTAAATAGGGAACACCTGTCCCTGTGTATAATATTGAGAACAGCAGTTCCCATGTCTAATATAGAGAACAGCAGTCCCCGTGTATAATATAGAAAACAGCAGTTCCTGTGTATAACATAGCGAACATCAGTTCCTATGTCTAATATAGAGAACAGCAGTACCTGCGTATAATAAACAGAACAGGAGTTACCATGTCTAAGATAGGGAACAGCTGTCCCTGTGTATAATATAGAGAACAGCAGTCTCTGTGTCTCATATCGAGAACAGCAGTCCCCATGTTTGATAGAGAAAACAGCTGTTCCTGTGTATCATGTCGAGAACAGCAGTTCCTATGTCTAATATTGAAAACAGCAGTATCTGTGTATAATACAGGGAACAGCAGTTCCCATGTGTAATATAGAGAACAGCTGTCCCTGTATATAATATCGAGAACAGCAGTCCCGGTGTCTAATAAAGGGAACAGCTGTCCCTGTGCATAATACAGAGAACAGCAGTTCCCAAGTCTAATATAGAGAACAGCAGTACCTGTGTATAATATAGAGAGCAGCAGTTACCATGTCTAATATAGAGAACAGCAGTCCCTGTGTATAATATAGAGAACAGCAGTTCGCATGTCTAAGATAGAGAACAGCAGTTCCCATGTCTAATATAGAGAACAGCAGTTCCTGTGTATAAAATAGAGAACATCAGTTCCTATGTCTAATATAGAGAGAAGCAATCCCCGTGTATAATGTAGAGAACAGCAGTTCCTGTGCATAATTTCGCGAACAGCAGTTCCCATGACTAATGTAGAGAACAGCAGTCCCTGTGTATAACATACAGAACAGCAGTTCCCATATCTAATATAGAGAACAGCTGTCCCTGTGCATAACATCGAGAACAGCAGTTCCCATGTCTAAGGTAAAAGAACACCAGTACCTGTGAATAATATAGAGAACAGCAGTCCCTGTGTATAATATAATGAACAGCAGACCCTGTGTATAACATACAGAACAGCTATCCCTGTGCATAATACAGAGAACAGCAGTTCCCATGTCTAATATAGAGAACAGCAGTTACCATGTCTAACATAGAGAACAGCTGTCCATGTGTATAATATCGAGAACACCATTTCCCATGTAAAATATAGAGAACAGCAGTTCCTGTGCATAATATCGAGAACATCACTTCCCATGACTAATATACAGAACAGCAGTCTCTGTGTCTCATATCGAGAACAGCAGTCCCCATGTTTGATATAGAAAACAGCTGTTCCTGTGTATCATGTCGAGAACAGCAGTTCCTATGTCTAATATTGAAAACAGCAGTATCTGTGTATAATACAGGGAACAGGAGTTCCCATGTGTAATATTGAGAACAGCTGTCCCTGTATATAATATCGAGAACAGCAGTCCCTGTGTCTAATAAAGGGAACAGCTGTCCCTGTGCATAATACAGAGAACAGCAGTTCCCAAGTCTAATATAGAGAACAGCAGTACCTGTGTATAATATAGAGAGCAGCAGTTACCATGTCTAATATAGAGAACAGCAGTCCCTGTGTATAATATAGAGAACAGCTGTCCCTGCGTTTAATATAAAGTAAAGCAATTGCCATGTCTATTGTAGAGAACAGCAGTCCCTGTGTATCATATAGAAACCAGCAGTTCCTATGTCTAATATAGAGAACAGCAGTCCCTGTGTCTTATGTACAGAACAGCTGTCCCTGTGCATAATATAGCGAACAGCAGTTCCCATGCCTAATATAGAGGACAGCAGTACCTGTTTATAATATAGAGAATAGCCGTTCCCATGTGTAAAATAGAGAACAGCAGTCCCAATGTATAACATAGACAACATCAGTTCCCATGACTAATATATAGTACTGCAGTCCCGATGTATAATATAGTGAACAGCAGTTCCCATGTCTAATATAGAGAACAGCAGTACCTGTGTATAATATAGAGAACAGCAGTTCCCATGTCTAATATAGAGAACAGCAGTTCCTGTGTATAACATAGAGAACATCAGTTCCTATGTCTAATATAGAGAAAAGCAATCCCCGTGTATAATGTAGAGAACAGCAGTTCCCATGTAAAATATAGAGAACAGCAGTTCTTGTGCATAATTTCGCGAACAGCAGTTCCCATGACTAATATAGAGAACAGCTGTCCTTGTGTCTACTATGAGCATAGCTGTCCCTGAGCATAATATAAAGAAGAGCTTTTCCCATGTATAATAAAGAGAACAGCAGTCCCTGTGTATAACATACAGAACAGCAGTTCCCATGTCTAATCTAGAGAACAGCTGTCCCTGTGCATAATACAGAGAACAGCAGTTCCCATGTCTAAGGTAAGAGAACACCAGTACCTGTGTATAATATGGAGACCAGCAGTTCCCATGTCTAATATCGTGAACAGCAGTATCTGTGAATAATAAAGAGAACAGCAGTCCCTGTGCATAATGGAGAGAACAGCAGTTAACATGTCCAGGAAAGAGACAGC